>NC_089490.1:235845409-236156191 GCF_036850765.1 Saccopteryx bilineata | reverse complement strand
TCTGATTCTTCATGCTCGTTTCCCCCTTACTCACTCCCTCTCTTCCGTTCTACCCGAACCCTACTCTTTATTTTCTTAAGCTTTTTTAAAGTTAATTTTAATTAATTGTGTTGACATGGATTCAAGTCTCCCACTCAATATAACACCCTCAGCCCCCAACTACGTGTCCCCCATGACACCCCCTTTGCCCCCTCTGTACAACTCCCTCCCCCCTTCCCTCTGAGATTTGCTTTTCTGTTATCTGTGTCTTTTCTAACGCTCCTCTCAAAGACAATTTCTGGATTGCTCCGAACTCCTCGTTACTGTCACCTAATCATGTAGATACCTCTGATTATCAACACCAGTCTCTTAGCCAGCAATTGCTGCTGCCTTGTTTTGTTAGCTTTTTTTTTTCTTTCCACAAAGCCTAACATTTTCTCCCCCAATTGTATTTCAAATTCATTGATGGATAAGAAGTATATTTTACCTATCTTTTCATATCTACAACATCTGTAACAGTAGTATGCAAACAGTAGCTATTCAGGACATCATTGGAGAGTTAGCATTAAAAAGTTGCTGAATCACTTCCCCCCAAAACTGATCTGAGATCCTGAGAGATTGTTTGCTTAATCCCATCATCTCTTGACTTTGTCATACATTTTAACAGACTTCTCGTCATTGGTCAACAGAGACATGTCCTAAATTCATGTGGGTGACCTATCTAAGCTTTTTTTTTCTTCCTGTATCTTGTACAAGTTTTGTATGTTGCATCAAAAAAAAAGCAAATGATCACTGAAATGAGTAAGACTGGGCTTTGCTGGTTAGTCAGTGTTCATGTTCCGGAAGCAGAGACTTCCACGCAAGGCGCATTTACATCCGTACCCTGCAAAAGGAAGTTTCGGGCACGGTGGTGTCTGCAGCCCTTGTTCAGCATGCATGTCCCACACAACCACATGGTCCTTATAAAACCACCTACATCCGTTCTCATACACCAAGTCTCGCCACTTGGTTAATCATAACTGACAGCTGCATCTATTTTTTTCTTCTTCTTCTTAAGCTTCTGAGTTCTTTGTGGCAACGTAAGATGGCGTGGGTAGTAAGTCAAGAGAACCCCACTTGAAAGGGAGGCATCCCCGAGACAACTTTTACATTCCATCGGAAAGAGTTACCAGGCTAGCTCTCCTGTCTGACTTCAGACTTGGAGTTCTTTGAAGGCAGGGACCATGTTTTCTTTATTTCTTCATTATCTCCTGCAGGGGGCCTGCAAGATTGCTGGTGTTCAATGAATGTTTATTGGATGATTGTTTGAAGAAAGAATAAAGCGATCAAGGAAGCATGCATGGGCAGTGGACGGGATTAATTATAGTCCCACAACCAAAGAAATCCATAGATAAATGTTTGCAAAGTTCCCACTTATGAGCCAGGAAACTCAAAGATTACAAAGGGAGATATAATGGAACAGGCTTCTTAAGAGTCCCTCTTTAACCCATTTAAAAATCAAAGCACATGGACGAAAATGTAGGAGGAAAAGAATTGTCTGCCCCCTCTGCCCCACCCCTCACCCCGCTACCTCCAACTCAGACCCCTCCTTCTGCCTCGAATTCCTTTCCTGAGTCAGACCTTGTATGGCTGGTCTTAGGTTGATGAGTGTTTGTTTTCTCACTGTATCCATTATTCGAGAAGGTACACACTGATGGTTTATTTGGGCTTCTGAATGTTTAAAATAATAGGACATTTTTACATTCATCTTCAGATGTGTGTCTATTCTAGAGAAATACCTAGCAACAGAGAGCAGCATTTCTGCATAAGCAGTAATTGTCTGAAATTGAACAGTAGGCACATGGGGAATATTTCCTGGCTGTCACTAGATACATTTTTTGAGGCACATGGAGCTTTACACTCATGGTTTGTACTACACACGGGTGTTTGAGAATTCTTGTAAGCATAGAATGGGAGGTCATCATAGAGGATGAGTAACAGATTAACTCATTTTTAATGTAGCTGTGTACCTTGGATAGTTATAACAAAAAGACACTGGCTTGGGGAATTTTTTTATACTAAATTTGCCACTGCTTAGCTGTGTTTATATCTTTAGACACTTTAGACCTTATTCTCTTCATTTGCTACATGTGGTCACTTAGGCCATAGTTTTAGTTGTACTGTTTTCAGACTCTTTAGTTAATGATCCAACAGAAAGGACAGACTGAGACTGGAGAGAGGAAGGACAGGAAGAAGCCCTAGCTACACCTGGCTACTTTTTTTTTTTTTTGCACTGTTTCTTTAAATCTTCCCTAAAATAGCCTGAGGTAGTTTTGTTATCCTCAGTTTATAAATGAAAAGCAAGGACTCAGAGTTCAAGAACACATGGTGGAGGCAGAATTGCTTCTTGGATCCTCCATGTAGGGTGCTTCTGATCGGCCCTGTTGATTTGGGGTTTTTTCCTTCCATAGGAAATTGGATTGGTGATATCACAGCTTTAGACTGACTCTGAATTATAAGGCTAGGGTGAGAATGATGTGACATTTCAAATGATAGAACAAATACAGTGCACCTGGCGTGACACTAAGCATGTGATTTTCCTTCTGACTGCCTTAAAAAAATTATTGCATTTGCGAGTGTGCGTGAATTCACAACCTTTGACACTTAATGATTAAAAGGGTTAGTAACAATGAAATACGAGTTCTTTCTTTAATGGAGGCAAATACTTATATATCTAGAGCTACATGGGTGTATCTATAAGTATCTCTCTGTAGATGGAAACATCTTTGAGTTTTAAGAATTGAGTTGGGAGCATGGCTTATCAGTCAAACAACACACTTGCTCTTTTACAGGATGACGGGAATACACCTAGCTCTTAAGTGTTGCAGCAGGAATCACCATAACAAAGAAAATCTAACGTAGATCTTTGCATAGCAGTTACTGAATGTATTTATAAAGGGCACTGGAACAAATCTCTGGTCTCCAGGGTGCCAACACAGACTGAAATAATAAACTCTTCTGTTCTTGGAAACCAGGAATGTCTTCAAGAATCCTGGAGAAGGAAAAAAAAAAAAAATCTCTGTAAACTGATCAAGCCCAAACTGTTTTCAAAGAGAGTTAACACAAATACTCCTGGCCCCACTGAGCCCATTTTGGGAATCATGGAACATTTATTTTGCTTTGTCTTGGTATACATGTAGCTCAAAGTGGATTGATTATTAGTGAATAAGAAACAGACACAAAGTTTCCTCTTTCATGAAAACAAATCAACTTGACTGGATGGCAGGTACTGGGATAAATGAGAAGGAAAGGGTCAAGTAGAGAAGGATATTAATCAGTCTAATGTTGAATATGTGATCTTAGTTTCTACACCGAGGAGGTCCTGAACCGGCCAGGGAGCAAAGCTACTTGCAGACCTGTGGATGTCAGGAAGGCAGTGGAGCATGACTTGTGCTATAGTGCAAGAAGGAGTCTTAAGATTTCAAGGGACATATCAAGATAATGGACTTTTTCCCCTGTAACTTGAAATAATCTAAAATTAGATAACATCAAGTTTGATACTTGACCTGTCAGCCTCCTACACATTAATGTCTATAAAATAGAGCTAGCTATTCTTTTTAAATCCACGGACGCCCCATCATCAATACAAAAAAGACCACCTCCAGCCCTGCTCTCCACCACCCACCCCTACATTCACAGACACCGACCCCTTTCTCCCTTTGGAAAATGTGTGTGTTAACTGATCAAAGAGCTAAAGAATTCTACTCTTCAAACAAGAGTACTTCCTACATGGTAATGGCATCACAAGTCTTCTGAACTTTTTTTTTTTTTTTTTACTTCTCTAGTTTCTATACCTTTTTTCATTGACTGTATTGGAGTGAGACTGATTAACAAAATTATACTGGTTTCAGGTGCACAATTCTGCAACACATCATGTGGACACTGTGTTGTGTGCTCACCACCCCAAGTGGTCTCCTTTCATTGTCATTTCTCCTCATTGCACCCTCCTTCCCCTCCCCCCACCCCTTATAAGTCCTCACTTTACAAGCACCAAGTGGAGAAATTCAGAATTAGATGTTTCATGTGAAAAGTGCCGAAGAGATAAAAGATGGCAGAATTTCAACAGTTAATTGTTAGACTCACCCCCCCCCCCCCACGCATGCACATACCTCCACTGCATGGCAATGCTTAAGTGTTGTCATCTCTGCCATCCACAGGTGTTGTCACTGAGACAGAGAGAGAAAAGGGTAGACATCTCAAGTTCAGATAAGCACTGTGCTCCTGACCCGGATAGCACAGAATTCAACAGAATCCCGTTTACTGGCTCTCTGATGACCAACCACTAAGAAGTACAGTTGTTCCCGCTATTTCCTCCTTCGTTCTTATCATTTAAGCAAACTGCAAGTTGAGAAGTAGGAATGTGTAATGTAGAGCATTCGTGTTCTTTACTTTGCAAAAGATAAGGTTTTAGGTGAAGTTCTAGGTCACAGACAAGTAATGTGGCTGGAGCACTGCCCATGGCCAGTCATGCAGAAGGGGGTGGTCCGTTGCTGTCTTGGTAGCAGACAGCCTCCTCTAGGCGCTATGGTCATTCTTCTGGGGCTTCCGGAATGAGGAACCTCCAGCTGTGGGAAGTCCTTTCTCTTCCCTCTCCCCCAGGGGTGGTTCTCAGGGAGGACCATCTGAAGCTCCGGCACAAGAGACACTTGAACCGCACACTTCCCCAAATCCATCCTGGGAGGGAGGTCTCTGTCTATGTCAGTTCTGGGAGTCAGGAAAGGGGTGTGCAAATAAAAACTGTTGACAAGTTAGAGATGGAAGAAGAGAAGGGGAATTCATTGGGAAAATTCTTTGGGTCCAATATGGTGCTGTTATCCCAGCATCTTGTTTAATTTTCAGATGTGGACAGAGGCTCAGAGAGATTGGGGAACTTGTCTGAGATTTCACAGCTAAAACGCACAGAACCAGGTTGTAAAAAAAAAGAGCCTACACTCTTTTTTTCTACTTTATTACTCTGAAAAGCAGGGTGCAGACAGAGAAGAAAAGCAAAGCCATTATAAATTACTTTCATCTTTCCTATTTAAAAATCAAGCAAGCAAACACACTGATCTTGTTTGCATTCTGTATCTTTGTACAGCAGATTGCTGAGAAGGAAGGTCCGGAGCAAGACTTTCCACTCAGGCCCCGGCTGGTTGGCTCAGCGGTAGAGTGTCAGCCCGGCATGTTGATGTCCCAGGTTCGATTCCCCGTCAGGGCACACAGGAGAAGCAGAGCGCAACGGAACTACGCCTCAGCGGGGCAGAGCATCGCCCCCTGGTGGGCATGTCGGGTGGATCCCGGTCCCGCACATGTGGGAGAGTCTGTCTGACTGCCTCCCCACTTCTCACTTCAGAAATATACAAAAAAACCTTCCAGTTCGGCTGCTTGTTCTTTGCTTCTGGGAGACATTCTTAGACCGACAGGGTCTTTGGAGAGGTGCAGAAGGTCGAGTAATAACAGGTATCATCGGGATAACTTTGCTACCTTGGGCTGCAAGGTGACTTCACACAGACACACACACACGCACTCACACGAGGCAAAAATAGGTTTACAATGGTTCTTTTGGAAAATAATACAATGATTAACAAATAATAAAATAAAGTGTGTTTCGCATACAACTGTAAACCTACTTTCGTCCCTATATTTATTTCTCCCATGATTGTTTTATCTAGAAATTGGTAACCTTTAGATTTCTCTCTCTTATTTTAAAATTTCCTCTTCTATGAGCTCTTCTGACCTCATGTGTGAATTACTACATTTTCTTCTGGCTGTTCTAATTGTTAGCTCTCTACTGCCTCTGACTCATCGGTTCCCAGCGGACAGACTAACCGAGAATCCCACATTTCTCCCCACGCTCATCTTAGATCCTCATTCTCTTCTGAATCCAACTGAGCGTTTCTGTCTGGCTCACGCAGGACGTCCAGAACCAGGTCCCCGCCTCTCACTCCCAATTACTTCTCTCGCTGTTCCCAACATGAAACCCCTCTCCAGACCTGCCGCCAGACCCACACAAGACACCGGGGGGCTCCCTGAGCTTGTGTCGCGTGTCCCGACCAAGCTGATATGCATGTCTGCCCTCTACTCCAGGAGGAGTCGGCTAGAGTGTGGAGTTGGAGCCGGGCCCTAAGGAAGACAGAGCACACGGAAATCCCAGCTGCGGCCCCGCGGGCATGCTCTCTCGTCTGTCCAGACTTTCTTTGGTTTCTTCATGTGGGGGAGAAGGGGCACCGGCCACCACGTGTCAGGGGTGTGTGGTGGAGATCTGTGAGGTCACACATGCACAGGACGTGGCCTGGTACCTGTCACACCAGTAACATGATGAACGGTGATGATAACCATTTCTATTCGGACACTGTGCATCGTGCACACGGAGCTCACCTTGTTCCCATGGCTTCTTTCCTACCCCCTCCCCCCGGAACGTATCGCTTCTTCCATACCACTTATCTCTTCATGAGTTATTTCCTTCCTTTTGAGAAAGTGTTTGTAAAGAATGTTTGAGAGTGTTCCTCCTCGCTAGACAGTGAACAATTTGACAGACAGGGCCCGGAATACCATCACTTCTCACCACATCCCCCCCCCCCCCCCCCCCCCCCACCACCACCGTTGTCTCTCCCGTTAGACACTCTTAGCTTCCTAACTGGCCTCCTCACTCCACAATGGATCCTGCCACACGCACCCTAAACCCTCCATCGCACGTAGGAAATGTCACTTCTCTGCTCACTGACCTTCAGGGGCATCTCCCTTCGTAGAGACAAAGTCGTTACAAGGGTTTACAGGACGTTGTATCTATGCCCTCTTTCCCTCCATGACCTGCTCTTCCATTTCTAGCTTCTCCCTCTCCTCCAGGTGCACTGCGCTCTGTGCTGCTTCTCAAGCCCACAAGGCATCTTCCCGCCCCAGAGCCACTGCTGTGTTGTTCCTTCTGCCCGGAATGCTGTTCCTCCCTGTATGTGCATGCTGCTTCCTCACTTCTCAGGACCCCTTGTGCAAAGCTCACCTTTACAGCAAGGCTCTGCCTGGAGACCAAAATTAAAATGATAACCACCTACCTATAATCTCTCTCAACTTTCCCTGCCTCATGCTTCTCCTTAGAGTTTATCAATATATAGCCTATGGTGTATTTAACTTATGGCCTGTCTCCCTATAATATCCATTTATATACATATATATTTTTATGGCTAGAACAGATAAGGCAATTAATAATATTTAATATAGGTTTAAGTGATAGTTTATTATTATTATTTTTACATTATTAAGCACAGTTGTGGGGAAAGCAGCTGTGTCAGGCTTGCTTGCTGGTTGACTGGCTGCAAGCACTTTGCCTGATTAGTGCGTGAGCACGTGGCAGCGCCACGTGTATATAGTCTGTGCAAGGCCACAGGGCTTACCCTTGGGGCAGATGGCAGATGGTAGATTGCCACCACTGAGAGGGGCCCCAGAAGCAGTTTCCCTGCCCTTGTGCTCATCCACTGTTGGGAGACTCTATTACACGGGAATGGCCCTCGCTTTCCGGCTCTGCAGCTTCTCTACCGTCTGCCTGAGTCCCATGTGGACCTGGCTGGCCCCGGCTACCGGCCTTACAACAGTATTAGAAGTATGGCTGATAGTCATCATGGTTGTAGTGTCTCTTTGTAAATAATGCAAATTGAGTTTCTTATTCCTAGAAGTCTGTTCTTTCTGGGCCCATTTTCATTTTCCATATGATAACGTGTGGATAGAATTGATGTGTCAAACTTTAACTGTCATTGACATTTAAATGGTGAGGTCATTAGTTATAACTTTCACTCAGGTGAGAGTTCCCTGGTGGCTCTGTGTATAGACTTGAATGAACCTGGTCAGGCTGAATGGATCACTGAAACTGAAGTCAGATGTCTACATTTTTAAGATTATAAGATTACTTAAATAAGAATATATAAGATTACGCTGCTGTCCCATCCTGCCTGTGTGACCTGAGGGGTCCCTCTACTGGCCACACAGAAGTAGGAATCCCTCTGCTGTTGTGCCTGATCTACCAGTCCCGTCTCCTCTCTGCTCCCAGCACAATAACTTTTTAAAGTTTTATAACTTAGCAAATCCTGTGTCCTTCATCCTTTTGGGGCAGGGACTCTGTATCTAGGTACTTTGAATGTTGACCCAGGAACAGACAGGGACAACTGTTATTCTAAATCAAACAGGACCATCTCAAAATACTGCAAGGGAATTGGGTCCCCTGTTCATACGGGCAGGTAGCAGCGATCTTTCGGGAGATAGGGTTAGCAAGTATTGATGTGCTAGATTTTTTAAAAATTATTTTTATTTATTTATTTTAGAGAAGAGAGAGAGAGAGAGAGAGAGAGAGAGAGAGAGAAAAGGAGGGGAAGGAGCAGGAAGCATCAACTCCCATATGTGCCTTGACCGGACAAGCCCAGGGTTTTGAACTGGCAACCTCAGCATTCCAGGTTGACGTTTGATCCACTGAGCCACCACAGGTCAGGCTCAATGTGCTGGATTTAACAGTGGTCGGCAAACTCATTCATCAACAGAGCCAAATATCAACAGGATAACGAATAAAATTTATTTTGAGAGCCAAATTGTTTAAACTTAAACTATATAGGTAGGTATATTGTTAACTTAATTAGGGTACTCCTAAGCTAGCCTTTGCTAAACACTCATGGG
Organism: Saccopteryx bilineata; assembly: GCF_036850765.1. Classification (NCBI taxonomy): domain Eukaryota; kingdom Metazoa; phylum Chordata; class Mammalia; order Chiroptera; family Emballonuridae; genus Saccopteryx; species Saccopteryx bilineata. Next base: position 236,147,539 of record NC_089490.1, on the reverse strand, counting down.
GCCAAAGAGCTGCATGTGGCTCGCGAGCTGCAGTTTGCCAACCTAGAATTCCAGAGTGGTGGAGGAAAATGTGCTATCATCTGCCTCTGCCCCGTGATGCTTCAAGTTGTCTTGTGAAGACTAGTTTCCCTGCTTGTTAAATTGCAAACTTTTGATGGGAATCCTAGCGTCTTAAATCTTCCCTGTCACATTAGAGAGGTTCAGATTAGCTTACTGGATAAACGTTTTGTTTCTGATATTATATACACATGTTTCCCACCTGCTCCTAGCATTTCCACTTGTTTGCTTTTCAAATAGTTCCCAACTCTTTGCGGAACTTCATCATCTGTTTCCCCATGTTGAATGCCATGTCCAGTGAGGTCTTTATAATATTTATTGTAGTATTTTGACGTCCCTGTGATAATCCCAACGTGGGGTTGTTTCTAAGGACTGTTCTCTTAAGCATGGGTCACCTTTTCCTCACTTTGGATGTCTCCCAATTCTCGGTCTGATGACGGGGATTGTTAGTTAAAAGAAAGGACAGAGTGAAGTAAATATCAATATTATTACACTCCCCGCTCCCAGAAAGTCATGTGCAACCGAGTCAGTCTAATCTGCGTGATTACTTTCAGCTGTCTCTACTTTCGAACAGATTTTGTGAAGATCTAGATCTCTGATGGGCTTCACATGTTCTGAGGGAAGGACGAGGGTTTTCTCTTCCATAGGACTTGGATCGGAGCTCTGGCCAGATCCCAGAGTTCTCTCCATGCTGGACATCCAAGTGAACTTTCTGCACCTGGGGAGATCTTTTTTGGTGCCAAAGCCCCACTGTTAGCTTTTGAAGTTGCTTCTAGTCCAACAGGGAAGAGAAAAAGGACTTCTCTCTCCTGCCTCATGACCTCTAGATGCCGTCACATTGGAGGTTAGGGCTGTTGCATATGCATTTCCTGGGGAAACAAACAGTCCATAAAAACAAGAATACAAACTTTTCAGAAAAAGAGGAAAAAAAGTCATGTGTCCATAATGATATCTCTATTTCAAATGTACAATTACAGGGTACAAATTGATTTGGTCGCATACTTTTCTTCCCATGTTTTCTTATATTGAAAGTCTTGTTGACATGCACATAATCACTTATTCTCTTTATCCTATGCCATCAACAGATAATGATTTCAAAGTAACAATATCAATGTTACCATTAAAAATAAAGCTACTGCTTTATTTGTGGTAACTTTTATCCTTAAGCTGTATCTTGCTAGTGATGGATGGTGTGGGCAGAACAGCTGTTAGGCTTGCTTTCTGGTCTACGGGCTGCAAACACTTTGCCTGATTAGTGCGTGAGCATGTGGCAGAGAGCCACGTGTGTCTCTGTGCAAAGCTGTGGGTGCTTGCCCTCCGGGGTGATTCTCCCAGATGGCTCTCCCAGCACCATGAGGGGTGCTGTTCCTGATCCCTTGGCCCTCCACTGGGAAAGCAGATTTTCCTTTGTTTATTCGCTTGCCTGTCTTTGAGAGCCTCCAATAAACGGGAATGGCCCTGCGCTCTCTGGCTCCGCAGTTCCTCTGCCGTCTGCCCGAATCCCATGCGAACCTGCCCAGCCTCGGCCGCCAGCATCACAGATGGTAAAAGAACAACAACAACAACTGCATTTTAAAGTCACCTGAAATATAATTCTCTGTGTGTTTAGGTCAATGACTGGTTATGCAATTCAATTCTTATTTTCCTCAAGTTTTTATTTTTAGGAACTCCTGAGGCTTTTATTTCTGAAATAATTAATGTATTTGATTACTGAAGGTGTTTACAGGGTTCCAAAGTAAATAAATACAGTTTCTATTCCTTCTTTACCCGTGGTAACCATTTTTAAATAGCTTTTGGTTCACCTTTCAATTGTTCTAAAACATAAGTAGATTTATATTTTTGGACCCCATCTGAAAGCATTTTTCTAAATTTGAAAATTAGAAGGGCTTTCAAAACATAGTCTTTTAGTTGCATGGCCTGGTCTTGTAGTTAGGCAACTATATGAGGAGAAGGTTGCTTCATTTTTGCATTGTAATGGACTCAGAGAATAGGGTGATTCCTAATCAGAGGAAGCAAGTAGTGTAACTCTTCAAGGACCATATGTGAAATTTTATAATAAAAATAGAACATCAACTCATTCATATAGCGCTTTTCAGTTTATAAAATAATTTCAGTATGCATTGATTACTTTGATTTTCACCATGCCCTTCTACTGATCTCCGTTTTACAAATTGGAAACTGAGGCATGGGACAGCAATGCTTTGCCCAGACCTTGCCAAGTTCACATAGCTAATTACTGACAGAAGTGAGAAAAATTCTGGTCCTCTGCCTCTAACTCTATATACTAATGGTGCTGCTTCTCAAATTACTTGCAAATGCAAATGGATCTCTTGTGTTTGAACCTGTGCCTTCTGTAGTTGTCCTAAGTGTCTCCACACACGTTTTCAAAGGAGGAAATCCTCTATTCCCTTTTTGAAGATTCTCAAGACAAGATAACATTTAAGAGACGTCTCTGAAAAGGTCTGGTTTTGAAATCCGTTTAACATTGCATTTCTTGAGGTTTTCTAAGACCCCACAGACCACAGCCCAGCTAAGTCTGCAAACACGTCAAAGCAGTAAGGCTTGTTCTTGTTGAAAGTGCAGTTAATCCACTTTGTGACAGCTTCAACCAGCAGGTGTTTTATTTTATCATTATTATATATTTTGACATAAACCACACTGGAATTCAACTCAGTTTAGACAGACACCTGAGTACTGTGAGAGAAGCCACATTTGGAAGATCATTTGTGTTATACATGGATAGAGTCGATCCACCCTTTAGCAACTGAAAAGCCAGGCTGTAGTTTGGAAACGTGGATGGGGGCTATTTTTCTCCCAGAAATGCACACCCATGTTTAGTTAACAGGCAGACAGGGAAATGTGCCGCAAGTAGCCAGACATGTTTCTGTGTCCCTAGCAACCGGTCACCACGCCAGAACGGGCAACTTCTGCATCTTGTCATCCACGATGGGGCACGTGAGTGTTGCAGATTAATGAGCTTGAGGACAGAATGGAGTACTTACCACCAGAAAGTATGCCCTCTGTTAAAACGGGTTCGTGTAAAGGCAAACAGGGCGTGTGGGGCCACGTAGCCTTGAGTGTTCTGGAACTTTCTGTACCCAGTCATGGCAGATGAACACCATTACTGGAGATAACGCATGCTTTTCCTTATTGTCTTGATATTTGGTTATTTTTATTATGATCATTTCAGGGCAGCTGACCTATGTTTTCAGAAACTAGGAAATACTATTTTAAAGAAAGATTTTTTTCTTTTTAATTAAATTTGTTTTCTCCATTTTTAATTGGTGAAAATATTTCCTTGAGAGTTTATACTTTTTAAGGAGTACAATTACATATAGAGGTAGAGAAAATCGCTGGGGATATGTATGCACCCCGGGGTTCGACTGAAAACACTTTTGTGGAGATAGTCTTTAAAAACAGTGGGGGGTTCATTGTAGGACGGAGCCCCTCCCAAGGTGGTTTCAGTTCTCTCTCTTCAAGGACCGAGGACCACAGAGTGAGTGTTTATGCAGTGCGCTGGGTTCTGATGGGCTCCCTGAGACATGAAAGCTGCACATGGGGCAGGCAAAGTTCGTGGTTGGTGCCATTCACGGGCTGGCATTTGGCGGCACGCAGGGGTATGTGAATGTGATTTAGATGAGAACACTGTTTAGAAACAGTGGGAACCTTGAATATGCATGAAGCCTGGAGAAGTATCGTATAGAACATTTTTGCAGTCAGTGATGGTCTTGGAGTGGACCGGTGGACTGACGGAACCTTTGGGGCATTGGAGAAGAGGAAAGCTGTATTAGCAGACAGGGGCCAGGTGGAAGGACCCCCCCACCCCATTGGTTCAGAAAATGCATTTTTGGGGGGCATGTGGAGGGGCAAGTATGACGGGAGACACTGACCTCAATTGTTGATGCACCCAGAAGGATGCAATGTCACCTGGATAGTATCTGTATTCAGAATGTTTAAGCTGGATTCAATCACCAAAAAAATCCCTATTGTAGATCATTCTTCCTGGAAGACAGCTGGCCCAGACCTTTGAAAATGTGTCAGGATGACACAAAAGGCTGGGACACTAGTCCAGATTAAGAAAACTAAAGAAGCATGACAGACAGCTCACAGTAGTCTGCTTCTCGACTGCGACCCTGAGAGGAAAAATAAATAACAAACAGGCTACAAAGGACATGGCTGGGGTAGCTGGGAAAATCTGAACATGGACTGAAATATTAGATAGCGGCATTGGATTAATGTTATATGTATATTTTTCTGAGTAAGATGACTGGCTTGTATCTAGGAGAATGCTTTGGTTCTTAGGCAGTATGCACGAAGGTATTTAGTTATGATATCGGCAGATAATTCTCAAATGGTCCAGCCTACACGCACACACACGTTATGAGAGAAACAAATTTAGCAAAACGGTAACACCGAGGAAGACAAAGGTTGATGGATGTGTCTATTACTCTTTTTGCAATTTTTTGGTAGATTTCAAAAATTTCAAAATAAGAAGGAGGAAAACTAGTTTTTTGTTGACATTTAGATGTTTACTTTTTGTTTTTTTTACAACTACTTGCATTTGATGTGATGTTCGTTGAACATCTGTTTGTAAACGACCTCATGGCTATATTACTCTGAGTTTGTGGTGATTACTTTTGTGGTAATATTTGCTTTATGATGCTCATCAACAAATCTATCAATGTGGAGTGATCACATAAATCCTGAAAATCATTGTTGTGGATACACTTGTGCCATATTTTTTACTCCTTGAGTGATAGTCTGTGTAACACAGCAGTTTTCTAAAATAGTCCTAATCCTTACCATCATTATAAAGTATTTTCTTGTTCACATTTCATTTTTAAGTGTTTGTGAAACAGCACAGATTAATTTGTCATGAAATAATTCAATCTATGTTTATTGTATATGTATTATATGCCTATAACATGGTCAGGCCAGTCTTGGACCTCACGGAACTTACACAGTTACTAATGTATGACTGGTCAGTTTATACCAGGAAATTAGCACACCATAATGGGATAAGAATTTTTTGTCTGTCTCAAGAATGATGGGAAAAGCTGGTGTGATTTTCTGGTAACAGTGGGATTTGAAGAAAGACACTTGAATAAATGGTACTGAGGCCAGAAATGTAGGCTGTTCCCAAAGAGTTATGGCTTCCAGAAACTCCCAGAAATGGGCAATTCTCTTTATTTAGAGTTGTGTTACGTGCCTTTCCCTTTGATCATTCTCTCCAGAGAGTTTTGGTCATTACAAGTTCCTTGGTAACCTGCTCTCTGAGGGCATCTTGAAGGAGTCATTTTTTCACACTTTGTATTGAGATGATTAATACCAGCTCAAATAGTAGAAGCATTTTCTAGAGGCATTTGTGGGTGTGCAATGTTGACTCATTCACCCCTCATATCCTGTCTCCATTGTGACTTGCACATGCATTTTCACGAGGACGGGGCAGTTGGTGCCAGGCTATACCCATGAAACAAAACCAAGGTAACTGCTGCCCAACCTAAGTACTCGGCTGTGGAAACGCCACCCTCCAAATTGACATTATTTGCAGAAGATATAACCATATATATGGAAAATCAAAGAGATTTTATAATGATTAGTATCAATTAATAATCAAATTTATCACATTGACTATAGCCAGTGTACTATATATATATATATATACACACATATATATATACCAGAAACACAGATATAAAAATTTAAGAACACATACTATTTAAAGCTATATAACACACATGCAGATACCTACCTCTAAATACATGTAAATACTATGTAAGAATGATAAAATATCACTTAGAGGAATTAAATAAGACCTAAATAATACTGGATTTATAAACCATATGGTCCAATCTTAAAAAAAATTGATTAATGCTTTCCATCAATATTCCAGCAGAGTTTTGTCATTTTGGGGGTTTGATTTGTTAGCTGTTCTGGTGTTTGTATGTGTATTGAAAAGCAGTTTTTATTTCAAAGTTGGGAGTCAATTACCTTACAGGTCTCATATATTTTTTCCAGTTTTTTGAAAAATCCATAATCCCCCAAGCACCGTTCCTACCACAGCTACTGGATAAAATGCCCACTTTTAGGCATCCCCAAGTTCCCATACCCCGGGCACATGGTGCTCTTACTCTGACTCCACAATGCCTTTCTGCCTCTGTTCCAATAACAGACCATTTAACTCTCTTCTAGATTAAAAAAATAAATAAAAAGAGAGATCCACAAGTGTGTTGTTCAGTGGTTTTGCTTGTAAATTTATATGGGGAGATAGATGGAGGAAAATTGTGCTTATTCATTTCATGAAGCCATGAAGTTAAAGTAAGCACATGATATTTTAATGGAAATTTGTGTTCTTGGAGAGAAGTTAAAGTAAACGCATAATATATTTTTTTTTAATTTTTTTTTGCATTTTTCTATTTTGAAGCTGGAAACGGGGAGAGACAGTCAGACAGACTCCCGCATGCGCCCGACCGGGATCCACCCGGCACGCCCACCAGGGGGCGACGCTCTGCCCACCAGGGGGCGATGCTCTGCTCATCCTGGGCGTCGCCATGTTGCGACCCTCCTGGGTGTCGCCATGTTGCGACCAGAGCCACTCTAGCGCCTGGGGCAGAGGCCACAGAGCCATCCCCAGCGCCCGGGCCATCTTTGCTCCAGTGGAGCCTTGGCTGCGGGAGGGGAAGAGAGCGACAGAGAGGAAGGCGTGGCAGAGGGGTGGAGAAGCAAATGGGCGCTTCTCCTATGTGCCCTGGCCGGGAATCGAACCCGGGTCCTCTGCACGCTAGGCTGACGCTCTACCGCTGAGCCAACCGGCCAGGGCTAAACGCATAATATTTTAATGGAAATTTGTGTTCTTGGAGAATAAGTACCTGTATTCTCCTCTCTTCGCTGGTTACAGCAACAGGACCAACATGTTTGAAAGACTGGCTCCTACCCATGTTCAAGGAGCGGACTAAGAACTTCCTGATGCTCCTGGTATTCACTTTTCTGCTGGACTTGTCTGCCTTCTAGTGGTGATAGAGCTAAGTTTCAAGAGAAATTTGACAGGTAAGAAATCGATGATTAATTTTTGAGAAACTAAATGACTACTATGTTTTAGTTTCAACCGACTATCAGGGTAACACCTGACTCAATTTAGAAACATACTACATGTCAGTATATGCTGCTACAATGTTAATGCAAATTGGGTTGGAAGAGGTGTGGATTCAATTAAAAGGCTCATAGCAGAATAATTTACACATAGATGAAAAATAAGTAAAAGGTAACAAATAAAATTAACTTAGGTAAAATGTGCTGAGTACTTCCTCACTGTGCTAAGTGCTCTCTACGCATGCTCACATGTCCTTGTTTTATCTACTTAGCACCATCACGTGACTGACAGGAAAACTTGGGCTCTGTGGGGTCTCACAACTTGATTAAACTCGAATCTAAATAGCAATCACTAACATTTTTGAAGCAATTTTTATTTCTTAAAAAAATTTTAAATTACAGTTTACCGACATCTCAGCAGATTCCTGGGCTTCAGCGAGAGTGGCATAGACTTCTGGCTCGCAGGCGGCATGCAGACTTCAAAGAGAATACCACGCTTAAGTCCTGAATTTTTGAAAAGAAGTATGTGAGAACACTTTAGTGCTAATGGGATGACATCAGAGAAATGGTGCCGGAAGGAGCGATACCGATAAATCTCCCCCAAAATTCAACAAGATCTTCAACCAGACACAGAAAAATCTATCCTTGGAGCCTCCAGAAGTTCCACACTAAATGCAAAGGCAGAGGCAGCAGCAACCCCATAGCTGGATCATCACACTACTAATTCAGGAAGAAAAGACTAGGAGAGAGGCTCTGGGAATACGGACTCTCTCATTGGCAGAGCCTGCAAATGCTAATGAGCCTCAACTGCCAACGAGACTGAAGCCCAATATATGGCATCACCATAGAGACTTATCAACTGCAAACCTCTACCTAAGCGTGCCACAGGGGCAGAACCCGGGGCACAGAGTCACCGACCAGGAAGAGGAAGAGAAAAGAAAAAGCAAGAAGATAACCTCTCAAAATTAAGAATAATCCACAGACTTTATAACCTATCCCATTTTATTATATTTGTTCATTTGTTTCTCTTCTTGTCTTGATTATTTTCTTCCTCTTCCAATTTGGTTGTTTAATTCTCTGCTGGTCTTACTCTCTCCTCTCCTTGAACTACACTACCCATAAGTGTTACATCTCCCATTATCTTTTCTTTCTTCTTCCTTTCTCTCTATGAGGGTGGCACTCCAAAACCCTTAACTCTCTCTCTCTTCTTTTATTCTTTTTTCTTCTTTTTGTGTTTTCCTCTTTCTTTCTTTTTTTTTCCTCCCTTTATATTAGTTTCTTCTTTTCTCCTTTACTTTTTCTCTCATTCAATCCTCAATCATGAATAAATTACTTTATCTGGGGCTCAAATTTTTCTTTGTGGCACTTTGGGGGTTTTTTACTTCGCTTTTTTAACTCACAAGCAGTGCTCCCAACCCTGGCTCTCCATATTATCTAGTTCTTGCTCCACTAAATACAATAGTAATTTTTCCCCCTTTTTCCTGTTTTCCTCTTATTCCTCTCATCATATCTCTTAGTCAACCATCACCTAAAAGCAAATCATTTTATTCTTGACTCAAATTTTTTTCTTTTTTGCATTTTGTGGGTCCATACCCCCTTTTTTGCCCCTTATCACTTCTCCCCAACTTAGGCCCTCAATTATAGGTAGCACAATATAATTCACAGTCCACCACAATATTTTCTCAAGAAGGAGGGGAGAGGAGAGGAGAGGAAAAAAAGGGGGGGGGGTAATAATAATTTTTTAAAATTTATTCTTTTTTATTTTTATTTTTAACTTTTTATTCTTTATTAATTCTCATTAATACTATCAACAAAACCACCCTCAGATGCCATTAAGGAAAAAAAAATCGAATATCATGGATACAAAAGACAGGTAGCACAGATAGATAAGAAAAAAATCTATGGAGAAAAAATTTAATATATTGGAAACCTTGGAGCTAAATGACAGAGAATTTAAAATAGAAATCCTAAAAATACTACAGAGAGATACAAGAAAATACAGAAAGGCAATTTAGGGAGCTCAGAAAACAACTCAATGAACATAAAGAATATATTACCAAGGAAATTAAAACTATAAAAACAAATCAAACAGAGATCAAAAACTCAATTCACGAGCTAAAAAAACGAGGTAACAAGTTTAGCTAATAGAACAGGCCAGATAGAAGGTAAGAGTAGTGAAATAGAAGACAAGCAACTTGAGGCACAACAGAGAGAAGAAGAGAGACTCAAAAATTAAAAAAAATGAGAAAGCCCTACAGGAATTGTCTGACTCCATCAAAAAGAATAACATAAGAATAATAGGTATATCAGAGGGAGAAGAGAGAGAAAATGGAATGGAGAACATATTCAAACAAATAATAGATGAGAACTTCCCAAACCTGTGGAAAGATCTAAAGCCTCAAATTCAAGAAGCAAACAGAACTCCAAGTTTTCTTAACCCCAACAAACCTACTCCAAGGCATCATAATGAAATTGGCACAAACCAACAACAAAGAAAAAATTCTCAAGGCAGCCAGGGAAAAGAAGAATACAACATATAAAGGAAGGCTCATTAGATTATCATCAGATTTCTCAACAGAAACTCTACAAGCTAAAAGAGAGTGGACCCCAATATTTAAAGTCCTGAAAGAGAGGAACTTTCAGCCATGAATACTATACCCATCAAAGCTATCCTTCAAATACGAAGGAGAACTAAAAACATTCATAGATACAGAAAAGATGAGGGAATTTATCATCAGAAAACCCCTACTCCAGGAGTTACTAAAGTGGGTTTTCCAACCAGATACAAAGAACAAAACAAAACAAAACCACAAGTAAAAGCTCCACCAAGAACACAATAAAACCAAATTTAAACTGTGACAACAACAAAAAAAAGGGGAGAGGGAGAGGATGGAGATTAACAGTAGCAAAGGATGATGGAGTGCAAAAGTACTCACAAGATAGTGCACTACAGTGAACAAAGTAGCAACACTTTTCATTACTTAATGGTAACCACCATTGAAAAAACCACCACAGAAGCACATAATTTAAAAAAGATAGCAACAGAGGAAAGATATATGGAATACAACCAAACAAAAACAAAAGATAGAAAAATGAAAGAGAAGAATCAAACAAGATGCAAAACTAACAGAAAGCAATGTATAAAATGGCAATAGGGAAGTCATAAGTGTCAATAATTACATTAAACTCACCAATGCAAAGGCACAGAGTAGCAGAATGGATTAAAAAAGAAAATCCAACTGTATGCTGCCTACAAGAAACTCATCTAAGCAACAAGGATAAAAACAAATTCAAAGTGAAAGGCTGGAAAACAATACTCCAAGCAAATAATATCCAAAAAAAAGCAGGCATAGCAATACTCATATCTGATAATGCTGACTACAAGACAGAAAAAGTACTCAGAGACAAAAATGGTCATTTCATAATGATTAAGGGGATGCTGAATCAAGAACACATAACAATTCTTTTTTTTTTTTTCTGAAGCTGGAAATGGGGAGAGACAGTCAGACAGACTCCCGCATGCGCCCGACCGGGATCCACCTGGCAAGCCCACCAGGGGCGACGCTCTGCCCACCAGGGGGCGATGCTCTACCCCTCCGGGATGTCGCTCTGCTGCGACCAGAGCCACTCTAGCACCTGGGGCAGAGGCCAAGGAGCCATCCCCAGCGCCCGGGCCATCTTTGCTTCAATGGAGCCTTGGCTGCGGCAGGGGAAGAGAGAGACAGAGAAGAAGGAGGGGGTAGGGGCGAAGAAGCAAATGGGCGCTTTTCCTATGTGCCCTGGCTGGGAATCAAACCTGGGTCCTCCACACGCAAGGCCGAGGCTCTACCGCTGAGCCAACTGGCCAGGGCCTAAAGACGTAACAATCCTTAATATATATGCACCAAACCAAGGAGCACCAAAATATATAAGATAGCTACTTATTGACCTTAAAACAAAAACTGACAAAAATACAATCATACTTGGAGACCTCAATACACCACTGACAGCTCTAGATCAGTCATCCAAACAGAGAATCAATAAAGATATATTGGCCTTCAACAAAACACTAGAGTACCTGGATATGATAGACATCTACAGGACATTTCATCCCAAAGTGATAGAGTATACGTTTTCCTCCAGTGTACATGGATCATTCTCAAGAATTGACCATATGTTGGGCCACAAAAACAACATCAGCAAATTCAGAAAAATCGAAGTTGTACCAAGCATATTTTCTGATCATAAAGCCTTGAAACTAGAATTCAACTGCAAAAAAGAGGAAAAAACCCCCCACAAAAATGTGGAAACTAAACAACATACTTTTAAAAAATGAATGGGTCAAAGAAGAAATAAGCGCAGAGATCAAAAGATATATACAGACTAATGAAAATGACAATACGACATATCAGAATCTATGGGATGCAGCAAAAGCAGTGATAAGAGGGAAGTTCATATCACTTCAGGCATATATGAACAAACAAGAGAGAGCCCAAGTGAACCACTTAACTTCACACCTTAAGGAACTGGAAAAAGAAGAACAAAGACAACCCAAAACCAGCTGAAGAAAGGAGATAATAAAAATCAGAGCAGAAACAAATGAAATAGAGAACAGAAAAACTATAGAAAAAATTAATAGAAAAAGGAGCTGGTTCTTTGAAAAGATCAACAGAATTGACAAACCCTTGGCAAGACTTACCAAGGAAAAAAGAGAAAGACCTCATATAAACAAAATCCAAAATGAAAGAGGAGAAATCACCACGGACATCATAGATATACAAAGAATTATTGTAGAATACTGTGAAAAAAAACTTTATGCCACTAAATTTACAATCTAGAAGAAATGGATAAATTCCTAGAACAATACAACCTTCCTAGACTGAGTCAAGAAGCAGAAAGCCTAAACAGACCAATTAGTAGGGAAGAAATAGAAAAAAACTATTAAAAACCTCCCCAAAAATAAAAGTCCAGGCCCAGATGGTTATACTAGCAAATTCTATCAAACATTCCTATTCTACTCAAAGTCTTCCAAAAAATTGAAGAAGAAGCAATACTTCCAAACACATTTTATGAGGCCAACATAACCCTCATACCGAAACCGGTCATGGACAGCACAAAAAAAGAAAACTGCAGACCAATATCTCTAATGAATACAGATGCTAAAATACTAAATAAAATACTAGCAAATCGAATACAACAACATATTAAAAAAATAATACATCATGATCAAGTGGGATTCATCCCAGAATCTCAAGGATGGTTCAACATACCTAAAACAGTTAACGTAATACACCATATCAACAAAACAAAGAACAAAAACCACATGATCTTATCAATAGACACAGAAAAGGCTTTTGATAAAATACAACACAATTTTATGTTTAAGACTCTCAACAAAATGGGTATAGAAGGAAAATATCTCAACATGATAAAGGCCATGTATAATAAAGCATCAGCTAACATCATATTAAATGGCACAAAACTGAAGGCTTTCCCCCTTAAATCAGGAACAAGACAGGGTTGTCCACTCTCTCCACTCTTATTTAATGTGTTGCTAGAGGTTCTAGCCAGAGCAATCAGACAAGACAAAGAAATAAAAGGCATTCATATCTGAAAAGAACAAGTAAAGGTATCACTTTTTGCAGATGATATGATCCTATACATCAAAAACCCCAAAGAATCTACAAAAAGACTACTAGAAACAATAAGCCAATACAGTAAGGTCACAGGATACAAAATCAACATACAAAAGTCCATAGCCTTTCTATATGCCAACAATAAAACATTTGAGAATGAACTAAAAAAAATAATCCCCTTCACGATTGCAACAACAACAAAAAATACCTAGGAATAAACATAACAAAGAATGTAAAGGACTTATATAATGAAAACTACAAACCATTAAGGGAAATTGAAAAAGATACAATGAAATGGAAGAATATTCCTTGTTCTTGGATAGGAAGAATAAATATAATCAAGATGGCCATATTACCCAAAGCAATATACAAATTTAATGCAATTCCCATCAAAATTCCAATGACATCTTTTAAAGAAATGGAACAAAAAATCATCAGATTTATATGGAATTATAAAAAAGCCCGAATAGCCAAAGCAATCCTAAAGAAAAAGAACGAAGCTGGGGGCATTACACAATACCTGACTTCAAACTATATTATAGAGCCACAACAATGAAAACAGCATGGTATTGGCAGAAAAATAGACACTCAGACCAATGGAACAGAATAGAAAGTCCAGAAATAAAACCACATATATATGATCAAATAATTTTTGATAAAGGGGCCAACAATACACAATGGAGAAAAGAAAGCCTCTTCAACAAATGGTACTGGGAAAACTGGAAAGCCACATGCAAAAGAATGAAACTTGACTACAGCTTGTCCCCTTGTGCTAAAATTAATTCAAAATGGATCGAAGACCTAAATATAAGACCTGAAACAATAAAGTACATAGAAGAAGACATAGGTACTAAACTCATGGACCTTGGTTTTAAAGAGCATTTTATGAATTTGACTCCAAAGGCAAGGGAAGTGAAGGCAAAAATAAATGAATGGGACTACGTTAGACTAAGAAGTTTTTGCTCAGCAGGAGAAACTGACAACAAAATAAACAGACAGCCAACTAAATGGGAAATGATATTTTCAAACAACAGCTCAGATAAGGGCCTAATATCCAAAATTTACAAAGAACTCATAAAACTCAACAACAAACAAACAATCCAATAAAAAGTGGGAAGAGGACATGAACAGACACTTCTCTCAGGAAGAAATACAAATGGCCAACAGATACATGAAAAGATGCTCATCTTCTTTAGTTATTAGAGAAATGCAAATCAAAACTGCAATGAGATACCACCTCACTCCTGTTAGATTAGCTATTATTAACAAGACAGGTAATAGCAAATGTTGGAGAGGCTGTGGAGAAAAAGGAGCCCTCATTCACTGTTGGTGGGAATGTAAAGTAGTACAACCATTATGGAAGAAAGTATGGTGGTTCCTCAAAAAACTGAAAATAGAACTACCTTATGACCCAGCAATCCCTCTACTGAGTATATACCCCCAAAACTCAGAAATATTGATACATAAAGACACATGCAGCCCCATGTTCATTGCAGCATTGTTCACAGTGGCCAGGACATGGAAACAACCAAAAAGCCCTTCAATAGAAGAGTGGATAAAGAAGATGTGGCACATATACACTATGGAATACTACTCAGCCATAAGAAATGATGACATCGGATCATTTACAACAAAATGGTGGGATCTTGATAACATTATACTAAGTGAAATAAGTAAATCAGAAAAAACCAGGAACTGCATTATTCCATATGTAGGTGGAACATAAAAATGAGACTAAGAGACATTGATAAGAGTGTGTTGGTTACAGGGGGGGGGGGGGAGGAAGAGAAATAGTGGGAGGGGGAGGGGACAAAGAAAACTAGATAGAAGATGACGGAGGACAATCTGACTTTGGGTGATGGGTATGCAACATAATTGATTGACAAAATAACCTGGACATGTTTTCTTTGAACATATGTACCCCGATTTATTGATGTCACCCTAGTAAAATTAATAATAATAAAAAAATAAATTACAGTTTACCCTCACTATTATTTTGTATTGATTTCAAGTGTACAGCCTAGTGGTTAGAAAATCCTATACTTGACAAAATATTTCCTCCAGCCCCGATATTTCTGGGACCCACCTGGCAACCATGCAGAGTTATTACAGTATTATTGACATATTGCCTAATGCTCTGCTTTCCATTCTCTGTGACCACTTTTTTTGGGGGGGGGTTTGTTTTATTTTGTTTTTTTTACTTTTCCAAAGCTGGACACAGGGAGGCAGTTAGACAGACTCCCGCATGCGCCCGACAGGGATCCACCCGGCACGCCCACCAGGGGGCGATGCTCTGCCCATCCGGGGCGTCGCTCTGTTGTGACCAGAACCACTCTAGCGCCTGGGGCAGAGGCCAAGGAGCCATCCCCAGCGCCTGGGCCATCTTTGTGCTCCAATGGAGCCTTGGCTGCGGGAGGGGAAGAGAGAGACAGAGAGGAAGGGGGGGGGTGGAGAAGCAGATGGGTGCCTCTCCTGTGTGCCTTGGCCAGGAATCGAACCCAAGACTCCTGCACGCCAGGCTGACGCTCTACCACTGAGCCAACTGGCCAGGGCCCTCTGTGACCACTTTTTAACTAGCAATTTGTACTTCTCACTCCCTTCACCTCTTTCACCTGACCCCCAACCCCTCCCCTCTGCAGACCATCACTGTGTTCTCTAGCTATGAGTTGGTTTCTATATGTTCCCTTATATTAATCTTTAGATTCTACATATAGGTGAGATCATATGGTGTTTGTCTTTCTCTGTCTGACAATGTCACTGAGCATAATGCTCTCTAGGTCCATCCATGCTGTCACAAATGGTAAGATTTTCTCTTTTTTATGGCTGAATAATATTCCATTGTACAAATGTACCACAACTTTTCTATCCACTCATTTACTAATGGGCCCATGGGCTGTTTCCCTATATTGGCTATTGTAAACAACGCTGCAGTGAATGTAGAGGTGCACCTACTCTTTTGAATTAGTGTTTTGGATTTCTTTGGACACATTCCCAGCAGTGGAAACCACTGGGTCATAAAGCTCTGAAGCCGTTTATGAGTCCCAGATGCTCTGCAGTGCACTCTGTATGTCTGCATCAGGCATGCAGGGTTCAGAGGCGGAACCAGACATGGCTCCAGAGGCTTGCAGTGCAGTGGACTATGGTGGGGATGAGGCTTGACCATTGGCGGAAGGGATGGGGGTTGTTCACTGTGGTCGCTGGCACAGCACGGTGAAGGTCACAGAGGTGTCACCATCTTACTTTGCAGTGTTGTCCCGCTGCCTCGGATGGAATTTAGGTCTATAAACATCTCATGGCCACCAAGGGTCAAGTGTATTATTTAAGGAAGAAAGAGCAAGCAGAGCATGGCTGATGGGAGATGCAGTGAAGAACGGAAAGAACAATCTACTCATGTCCTTCACAGGGGCTTGGAACCAAACAAGACTCTACAAGGAATGAGAACCCAGCAATGTGGTGGCTACTTTTCTTTTTCTTGAACCTTATTATGCTCAGGTCTTGGGGGTGCATAGAAGTCATTGCATAGATTTGTTTATTTATTTAGTTTTTCAAGGCTGGTTGAAAACATTGACCCTCATTCTTATTCCAGAGTATCTATATTAGAAGCACAGGGGGAACTTGTTAAAAACTCATAAATTAATGCCACACCCCCTGACAGCTGAGATTGAATGCATCTGAACAGACGGAGCGGGGCGCAGATATGCGTGATTCTAAAGCCCGCCCTGATTGTGAATCACGAACCTGAAATAGATACGGTGTCCTGGTCTCTTCTCCAGAAACCTTGGGTATAATACGCAAGCTGAATCAGATTGTGTGATGAATTAGTAATGTCAGATTCCTGGACTAGACAGAGTTCAGATACATTTTAGGAGTTGGGGATTTGGAAGTGTCAGGCTCGAGGATATAATATTTTTTAAGGAAATTCTTGTCTCTTTGAAAGGCACCTAGCATTTTTTTTCCAAGTGTCTATAAAAGAGCAAAAGTGCCCTCTGGTGGCCAATTTTTCAATTGTATTTTTTATGAAAATAAGATGTATTTGAAAAAGGTGAGCAGGGAGGAAAGAGTTGATTGGAGTCCAGAAGTTGGCATGAGGTGGAGAAGCAAGACTGTCCCATTTTGGGCTTGTTTCCTTTGAGATGCACTTGCTATATCCACTCACGTGTCCACAGCTAGTTCTGTGAGTGCAGAACTTGGAATTCAGAACCGGGTCTGCCAACCAGGTGATCATAATCTAATCTGGTGCTATTTAAAGCCATGGTCATGACTGAGGTGATCTAGTAAGAGGTTAGAAGAATGGAAGTCACTTGAACCAAACCTGGGGAAGTCTAACTTTTTGAGGTTGGGTGGAGGCAGTGACGTCATCTCAGGTGAGCTACAGCCAGAAGCAGAAAAGTAAGATGTTGCAGAAATGAAGGGCAGAGTTTTAAGGAGTGAGTAGCCAATGACATGGAATGCTCTTGAGGGTCAAGTCAAATAAGAATTGAAAAGTGTCTGGAGAATATGGGGGTGTTTCAGACCTCGACTTGCACGGCTTCTGTGGGGGGAAGCCAGGCTGGTGGTACTGGCTGAAGGATGGTGATGTGGCGTCATCAGAAATAGATGTCAGGTAGAAACCCTGGAGGATTGTGCTGGAATGAGGAGCAAGGGAAGCGGAGGTACCCTGACATTGTCAAGTCTTGTTTTTGCCCAAGGGGGCGTGACTGAGGACTGTCCTCATAGTTAAAGGACCGGCATCCTCATAGAGAAAACCGTTTGTAGGATGTTGGTGACGGAGGTTTGAGGTCCTTGCAGAAGTAAACAGGCAGGCGGAGTGCACTCAGAGCTGCCACTCCTGAAACAGAAAGCCTTCTACATCAGAGTAGCCAGAGGCTCTGGTGTGGACAACCATCACACTCTCCTTGAACTAATTCCTCCTGACCATCTCTCAACATCTTCTACTTCGGAGGTGCTGGATCGTGTCCTTTGCCACAATTTCTTCACTTTTGCTTTACAAAGCTCTAGAATAATAGTTGAACTACTAGGGATCTCATTTTCAAGCCCATGATAGAATCTGTACATAGTAAGGACTCAACATGGGTTTGTTGAGAGGACCTGCCTTACTTGAACTTAACTTGGGCAACTACCCTACTTTGTTTGCATTCAGAAATGCCAGGAAAGCCCAACCACAACAAATCGTGCTCATAAGCTGATATTGGGACTGGGGATATTGGAAATGCCGCTGCAGGTGGGGGGCAGCAGGTGGCCGGGTGCACCTCTGTGTTAACACATGGCTGCTGCTTCTGCAATGGTCACACGAGCATCCGTCCATCACAGTGGGGCTCCCACATTTCTAGGTGTTTTCCACGACACATGGAAATGCTGCTGAACCCCGTGGGAGGATGTCTGGTGTCACTGCATTTTTGCAGCTGTGTTTTTGCTGCTTCCTAAGTAATGAGAGAGTCATAAGAAAAATGCTGTTAAACAAGAGGACATGGCATTTTCTTTCTCTAATGGGATTGCTTGATTTATCTCTGTGGGGAGGGGTGGTTCCTGTGTTGATGGGGACACCATGAGAAGCTCTGATAGCAATGATACTCGGCAGAGGTGATGCTTTGGCTCTAGTGTGGAGGGCGTGAGTGGGAGGGAGTCACACGTGAACTGTCTGACACTAGAAAGCGGGAGGCATTGTGAGTCGCCATGAGTGGACAAGAGGTCATTTAAGGGACAAGTCAAACCAGAAGGAATGCAAGCCGGAAGGACATGAGGGAAGGCAGGAAACTGGTGGACGGATGTAACTGCTGCCTTGAGGACGTGCTCATGTGGCAGTGGACACCTGGGCAGCGGGGGTGGTCAGGACCCCTCACTGTCTGGTTGTTGCCTCTGCCTTCATTCTGAGATGCCACTTGTTTAGCCCATCATGGTTTTGTACGTTCTGAGTCAATGTCACCACAGTGAAAACAACAAAGATTTATGACAATGGCGCTGGCCTCACTGATGCCCTGAATGCATTTTGGGGACACTCAGGGGGTCTGCAGACCACTTCAGTACAGCCGAACTACATTATTGGAAAAGAGGTTTCGACCTAATTTATCACCTACTACATGCTCAGTGTCCTGTTTCTGAACTTCTTGAGAAGAAATGATTTTTGTATCCTTAGCCTCAAAATAAGTGGTTCACTGCACACTCACAAAAAAATTCCATTCTGACAATTAAAACATGTCCATGCGTGACTGAATTGGTAGAATATTATCTCTTTCCTGCTAATTCACTTCCTTGGGGGTGATAATTTATGATGCAGCAGACAGAAGATGATGCTGATTTTGACTTCCATTTTGGTGAAAGATGATGAGGTGGGGGGAGCTGTTCATTTTCTGTGCTCTTTAAAATTATAGCTCAGTATCTATCACCTTTTCTTCAATCATGTCTGACCTCCCATTCTTTTTAAAACTGTCTTTTAATTATTCATTGAAATTGTGAAGCCTCATTATTCAAGAAGATGGACGATAGTTGTGCCGTGAATGTCTTATTTTATACAGAGTGTGGATTTTACTTTATTTTTCTAAGAGTCACCTGTGTTTTCCTTTGACGAGCTGCAGGGTGCAGTGTTCCTGGGGTGTCCCTGGGGATCCCGTTCAGCTCCCACGCCTCTTCCTTTCTTCTCTCTCCATGAACACATCACTTATGGTTCGTTTTCCTTGGAAGCTGCCAACTTCTTTCCAGGGCATAGGTGTCTCTCCTGAAGTGTGTTTGTCGAGCAACATTCCAATGTCTTGTTCTTTTCTGCCTTATTTGTTCTTCATGATTAAATGGAAGTAAGCATAGGAGCTCTGAAAAATTACCTCAATTCAATGATCCCATCTCCCATTTCTCTTGTTTGAGTCATCCCGTCAGACATGTTCTCCTGTCACCATGGCTCCACCCCTGCCTTCTGACCATGGAGCCAGTTGGGCTTTCTTTTCTTTCTCATTTGTTGTGTATTTTCTTGGCTTAGCTCTTGAACATTTTAAAATCATATACTTAGTTACTTTCCGATTTCCACCATCTACTATGAAACAAATTGCGCTTCCCCCCTCCCCTCCATTTTGTATATTGATACCCTAAACCCCAGTGTGATGGTATTTGGACGTGGAGCCTTTGGGAGGCAATAAGATTTAGATGAGGTCATAAGGGTGGGGCCTCATGATGGAATTAGTGCCTTTATAAGAAGAGACACCTAGAGCTAGCTCATATTTGGCTGTTAGCTATGTGAGGTGGCAGAGAGAAAGTGGCAGTCTGCAGTCCAGGCATTGTCCTCACCAGATGTGATTGGAACCTGACTGTGCTGGCACACTGATCTCTGATGCCCAGCCTCCAGAATTATGAGAACATAAATGCCTGCTGGGTAAGCCACCCACTCTGTGGCGTGTTGTTAAGGCTGCCTGAGCTGACTATGACGCTATCTCTCTGAAGAAATTTCTATCCTCAATCAATGCAATTGCCTACTTTTTTTATGTCTACCCTTGTTTGAACTGTCACGCAAATCCTGAAATTTCCAAATGAGTAGGGTCAGAATTTATTCCTACTCATTGTAGCACTCTCCCTCGGAGCACGGTCTTGTTCACAAGTCAGTGATGCACTTTAGCCAGCATGTGTGTAATTCCCAAGTTAATAAGATTACCAAAATGTGGATCTTAAAATAGAAAGGTTTTAAGAAATATCTCTCTGGGGAGTGATTGCTATCAACCGCACGTGGAGCACAATTGGAAATTGCGATAGTACTTACCCTAAAAGAGCGTCTGCTCCTGGGTCTATTAATTCTGTTGCTTATAAAAAGCCACCCAGCCCTGAAGGCTCACAGGAAGGGACAGGGACAGCCTCCAGTGGATGGGGCGCAGCGCCAGTGAGAGCATCCCTGGAATAGTCCAGCATCTCTTTGCTAATATTGCTTTATCACTCTGCAGGAGCATGTCCTGTTTATTCAATTTAACATAGATGATGCCTACAAACTCTTCAGGATAGCTAAGGACATTTCCTAATGAATATAAGAACCCTAGAAAGGGAAATGATGACAATGGATGCAATCATGTTCTCAGAGTCACTAGACCTGATAAATTGGACCCTCTATAACAGCTTCTCATTTGGGTTGGAGACTTGCTCTGGCTCCTTGGAGAGTATGTTAATCATTTCTGTGTTGGTCAAATCTTTATCGGCTGTTTGGGTTTTTCAATGCATAGTTCCAGTGAATAGCATGGGGCCTGGAATTTTTGTGGCTAGCTTAGGGTGCTTGTCAGTGTGATATAAGAATTCAGAATATTTTAGCTAAGCATTTTTTTTTTTTTTGCCAAAACTTATATTCTAAGTTAAGTGTGATGAGGCAATTTGCCTAATGTGTATCTTCTGATAGCTGCTTTCATTTCCACTCTTCGTGTGTCAGTAGAAGAAGACCAATTTCCACTATGATCCATCACCCCTTTTAAGGGAGATAATGCCAAGTTAAAATGGAAGTACAATCATCTCTGTAAGGCCAGTAGTCACGGCCACTATCACAGCCACCTAGCCCTTGCAGGTTCACATTTAATTCGGACAGATGGTAATGAAACAACGGAGCCAAGAACTGGTGGGCCATGACATTTAATCCTAGCTCACACCTGGTAGGCGAGAAATACACACAGTGGGAAAACAGTTCCCTTTCCATTCAGGGCTCCCAAAGCCACTGACTCATCCAAATTTCCTAGAATCAAAGGAAATTTCTAAATCAACCTCACCAGCCTTATTCACCTCTGTTCCCCATCTCCCTCTCTGCACACACTGGCTTCTTCTTTAGCACTCCGCCATCTTGGCTGCTTCTCCTCTGCAATGCTAATAGTGGGAACCAAGAGAGAGAGCCCCTGGTCTGCCCCATTTTATAGTGTAGAAATCAAAACCTTTAAGCCAATGTACAAATAAGAAGTCTCTGATACAAAGTCACTTATCTGAGGCATAAATGGGATTCCTCATGAGAGTGTACCACCCCACATCATGCAACAGTCAAAGGTGTGGGGAAAAGCTTAGTTTTGAAAAGATCTTAGTGTGAAAAGGGTGGGAAAGGCTTAGTCTTAAAACTAAGCCTTAGTCTATAACAGGGGTCTCAAACTCAACTCAGCATGTGGGCCGCAGAGCAAGATCACAGCCGTTAGGCAGGCCGCACTAGGTCTACAAAAGGCAACTGTTACGCAACACTTTTCTCACTGCAGTTGAAAACAAAAAAAAATCAGTACAACAAGCACAATCGTACATGCAGTTTACTCAGTGTCACAAAACGACCAGAAACTGTAGTTCGCATCACAACTGCTGTTAACTAAGCTAATATCTAGCTAGGATGCTAGAGAAATGAAAAATACAAGTAGGCCCCTAGGCTTACTTAATTTTATCCAAAATATTTTGAACTTTGTGGATTAGTCTGCGGGCCGCACAAAATTGTTCAGCGGGCCGCGAGTTTGAGACCCCTGGTCTATAATGACCCTGCCTGCTTACAGCCTGTCCCCCACACCCAATGCAAACTATAAGCAAGCAAACATATACATCATATTTACAAACTTATTTGACCTACAATCTCCTGTGTAAATTGTTCTCACTTAAATAATAATAGGAAGGATAACGAATTCTCATGCAGAACTTACTAGCAGCCAAACTTTTAAGTGCTTTACATAGGATAATCCATTTAATTTTCACAAAAAGTCCTTGGGGTAGATACAAGGAGAATTTTAGGAACACATTCCAAGATCACAGAGCTATTAGGTCATAGAGTTGTGATTTAAACCAATGCTTTGGAGTCTGTACCCTTCACCAGTCTGAAAAAGACCTCTCAAAAATTTATAATAAAATGAGACTAAGAGACATGGACAAGAGTGTGGTGCTTGGGGTGGGGGGAAGGAGGGAGAGGGGAAGGGGGAGGGGGAGGGGCACAAAGAAAACTAGATAGAAGGTGATGGAGGACAATCTGACTTTGGGTGATGGGTATGCAACATAATTGAACGACAAGATAACCTGGACATGTTTTCTTTGAATATATGTATCCTGATTTATTGATGTCACCCCATTAAAGTTAATAAAAATTTATTTATAAATAAAAAAAATTTATAATACTGGTTAGGATTATTTAGTGCTGCTGGTCAATCATATGGTGACAGAGAGGAAAATTTGAAAATGTTCATGTCCTTACAAACAAGGGCAATTAGCCTTGGAATCCAGCGATATTTAATCCCAGTGATTAATATTCAGTTAAAGGTGACGAATGCACATGGCCTCATGGTCTTTGAGGCTGCAAAGAACAGAGATATGTTTGGTTATGGGATATAATGGAGCTTTTTGATTAAGGAAGAGCAGAAGACAATCCAGAAAGCTACATTCTCTGGCCCAGATTCAAATAAAACTGTAACTCTGTCCTCATGCCTTCAGGGAAGTGGAGCTTTGTTCAGCGGTCCACCTTTCTCCGTCGGGAGCCTGGTTCTCTTGCACGGCTGCCAGGAAGATGCTGTCACTGGTTCCGCCTGCTGAGCTTTGCTCTTTTACACCCCAGTCCATCTCTGTTTCAGTTGCTTTTATTTCTTCTGCTGAGAACTGACCCTGTCTGCCTGTTTCACATCCAAAACCCCTAAGAGAGACTTTGTTTTGGTTGGATTGTCACCATCCAGGATGAGGGCATTTCTTATGGACAGCGTCCTGTGACAGTCACCTACGGATGGCTGCCATAGGGTACAGCATCTGCTCCAGATGGCTGTGCCCGAGACTGACCACCTGCACATATGGAATTCCTTGGCTGTTTCTATCAGACAAAAACTAAAGACGGTTAGACAGAACATGTTACATCTGAATCATGCCTCTATATATTTTTTCTCCTAAATTATGCAAACACCAGTCAGCCTAAAACTTCTCTTAATTAAGCTTGAGTCTGTAAACTTCTTTCTTAAGATGAACGGGCCTGACCTGTGGTGGTGCAGTGGATAAAGCATCAACCAAGAATGCTAATGTTGCTGGTTCAAAACCCTGGGCTTGCCTGGTCAAGGCACATCTAGGAGTTGATGCTTCCTGCTCCTCCCCCTTCTCTCTCTCTCTCTCTCTCTCTCTCTCTGTCTCTCTCTCTCTTGCTTCTTTTTCTAAAATGAATAATAGTAGGGGCTTCTAAAGGCACAATTAAGGCAAAAGTATTTGCTAAGTATTAGATGTGAAAAATATTATACAATATGTATACAAATATTGATCGACTTATGACCTATGCAACTTACGACCATTCGACTTTACAACCACAATCGCTAGCCATGACTGCTCTGCATCTGGCAGCGCAAGCATTGCCCAGCTAGGCGTACGACAGTGCGGCAGCCCTACCATCTCCGTGTGCACCATTTCAACTGTTATCCCAGACTCGGTACAGCAATTTGTGTTTTGTGTCTTGGATATTTTTTATCAAACCCCTCCCAAGATGTCTACCAAGAGGAAATTGTCTTTGCAAATATTAAACCAGTTGTACTGGTAATGCAGTGTTTTACTTAAACCTGACGAATGTAAAAATAAGAAACAAAATGGTGTAGAGATGATACAAATGGCATAAAGTGAACAAAGAAAATTATGATATATAACAATAATAAAAGAAAATTATGATAAAATATGACTTAAAAAATTTTATAACATCATTTCACAGTACTGTTCATATAGCCTACTCAATTTATGACCAAATCGTGTTAGACTGGTCTGTCGGAAACTATCGTGGTCGTAAGTCAAGTACTAGCTGTACATGGAGATGCACACGGTCGATTTCCCAATCCTGACACTTCGTTTTGTACAGAGATGTAAGCACTGACCACAGTTTAGGAACTAGAAGTTTCCTATGGAAGTGAATTCTTTCCAATAAGTCTTCAATTCGTTGCTTCCATTGCTGTTGGTTACTTCTTTTTATTTGTCTGCTAAAAAGAGAAAAAGCAATGGTTCTGTCATATCGAGAGTATGATGTGCCTTTCAAACTTTAAAGACTGTTGGCACAAGTAATCATATATTAGGGTGACAGAATTTGCTCCCTTTGGATGGCTATGTGTCTTTCTGCATGGTTATGACTGTGACTTAGTGATGTTACCTCCTGGAAGGATTAGTCACCTAAACCTTCCTCACTATCGTTTTTGTTTTTTGTTTTTAAATCCCCATATTCCCATGGCAGGTTAACATGGCAGCCCTCTGCCCTGACTCTTATACAGTAAGGAAAACGATCTTTTTGGGAAAGGAAGTAACTAAAATGAGAATAAAAATGAGTTGTGGTGAGCCGAGTTTTCCCAGAAAACAGACACCCATGTCAGAATATTTTTAAATCCTTCCTTTTGTTACAATTTGATCTGTCAGTGAAGTGAACAGGTTGTCTCCACCGGGTTGTTTCCTCTTCGATCTCTACTTGAGAGTTAAAATTCAAGCTCAATATGCCACCTTTTTTGGTTACAAAAGAATTTTTTTTATATTTATCATTAAAATGTCTCTAGCACATTTTACTTTACATAAATGCAAAATTTCATTGTGTGTCTTTTCCCCTAATTGATCTCTGGAAATGTGTTGTGAATTGTTTGTTATCCTGAATTCTGGTTGAACTTTGGTTCCAAATAGCTTAGTGACAGCTCCGGGCTTTGCATTAGTGAAAATGTCTACAAACCCATGGTGGCAAGAAAAAGAAAGGCTCATAAAATATTTATTTAAAAAAACAGAATAAACTAGATTAGGACTGGGAAGTGTGACAATACATGGCACCACAACTGGAGGTGAGTCACTTAACCCCTCAGTCCTCAACTTCTTCACGGGCCAGCGGTTATCGGACTGTGTGTCCTCAGAAGTGGTGATGCTTGAAACCTCAATGCCAGCTGTTTGGTACATGGTGCCCGTTTCTAGGAGATTTAAAAATACTATTATTTTTTCTTAGATAAATATGATTCCCTAAGAGATAAAACTCTTTTAGCTCTAAATAATACATTTTTGGGAGAGAAATAGTTTGATGATACAGCTAACAGGTAGATAATTTACCTTTTGTGTACCCACAGTACCATAGCATAGCAGATTGTTGCAGATGGAGGGACTGATATAATTCAGTGTATTTGGGGTTCGGTCTCAGGTGCCTGGAGGTTTTGTGTAGTTCTCTCGGGGCCCCCAGAAATGTATTGGGGGAAAGAGTCAAGTTAGTGTGATTGATGGTTCCTTCCTCCATTTCCATGAAAGTCCAACTTTTCTTATTTATTAATTTTAAACATAGTTTTGGCGTGCCTCCAAATGATTTTGAAGTGTTTTGCCAAAAACTGTTTGAAGGTCACAGATCACATTCAATAAATATCCTCTCTATATAAAAAAGCTGATCTACAAATCTATCCCTGAATCAGTCTTGTCTGTGAGTCTAATTACCAAAGGAGCTGTACCATCAAAAGAAAAAAAGAAAAAATTTGTCAAGATCTAAGAGCAGTGTGTTTCCACCTTGGCCGCACATTGAAATCACCTTGAGAGATTTAAAAATCTCGATGCCCAGGTGGCTCCCCAAACCAATTACTTCAAGTCTCCACAGGTAACTCCGATGTGCAGCCAAAGTTGGAAACCACTGGCGTGGCGGGAGGGAGAGGTGACTTTGACTTAAGCTGGTCGGAAGGCCTTGGTGGAGGATGTAGGTTCTGAATAGGATTTCAAAGGGGGGCTGAATTTTAATGGGAAAAGTGGAGGCATGTTAGGCATTCAAGGTGATATAATAACCTTTGTTTCAGGGAATAGAGAAGGATGAATGGGGAGGAGGGAAAGAGTGAGAAAGAGAGAGGGGGGGAGAGAGAGAGAGAGAGAGAGAGAGAGAGAGAAAATCAGATGAGTAGTATGGCATTAAAAATCAGAAATAACTTCATATGTCAAATTCTGGTAAACTCTACCATTTCCTACCCGTGAGCATGTAGTCAAGTTACTTAATCTCTAAATGTCTGTTTTTTGTCTGCAAAATGGCAAAGAAAAGGGCCCACTGATGAGGTTTAGTAAAGGCTAAATGAGAAAATTCCTATAAAGCATTTCTCTGAATGTCAAATTATAGAAAGTGCTTGCTCGGTGTTTGTTGACTGAGACCACAGTCATTATTACCAGCAAAGGTTATTGACAGTGAAGGGCTGTCCCCAGATGGAACTGAGGAGTTAGGTTGGACCCTGATTATGGGAGGTCTTAAATGCCAGCATAAGCAGACTTTTCTTGTTTTGCAAGGTTGGACGTATGTGACAACAATGTTCAGGACGGATGAATGAGAGCCGGGAACAGTTTGGGGCAGCATACAAGACCCCCAAAATAAGGTTCCCAAATTGTAGCAGGAGGTTATGAGAAAAATGTCTAAAAGGGATATTGTTCAGAAAAATTAGAACAGAGACAAGAAACTGATTTGATTTCTATGGCAGCAGGGAAATCTGAGAGAGAGGAAAAGGTGAAATGACTTGGAGAGGAAAATAGTGACAGCGGAGCCAATACCTAGTTTGGAAGAAAAGATGAGTTCATTGTAGACCATTTAAGTCTCAGGTTAGGGCAGGATTGTTACAAAGAGGGGGGCAGAGAGTAGACAATGTGTTGTGATGTCAGAAGAGGGGTCAATGTGATGGCAGAAGTTGACAGTCGCTTGCGCAGAAGTCACGGTGGGTGGTGTGAGAGTCTGTGAGCTCCCAAAGGAGGACTGTGGAGTTAGAGGAGCAGAAAATTGTCCAAATTCAGTAGGTGACTTAGATTTTGCCTTTGCAACCCCCCCTTCCCACTCTCCTGCTCTCTATTTATTCTCCTGTCTTCAATATTTCTTTCTCATGACCCTGTTGTTTCAGTCACATGGCACCTACCCTCTCTGTTCTTCATTCTTTCATGCCCTTGAGATCTTGTTTCTGCTGATTGAATGTCCTCCACTCATTCTCTGAGTTATTCTACACTTCCTTCATTTCATATTTATTGATTTTAGTAAGTGAGGCAGGGAAAGGGAGAGAGAGAGAGAGAGAGAGAGAGAGAGAGAGAGAGAGAGAGATGGAGACAGGAACATCAATCTGTTTCTGTATGTGCCCTGACCAGGGATTTAACAGGCAACCTCTGTGCTTAGGGATGATGTTCTAACCAAAACAGATAATGTCCCCACCCTTGTTCTCTATAGCTTTCTCCATTCTCCCAGTCATATTTCTCTCCACCCCTAATTAACACCTTGTAGCTATACATCTTTACAATAACATAGGTTGAGCTGTGGTTTTATGTTTATTTTGTTCCTCCGATCAGATAGAGAGTTCCCGCTATATGTTATTTGATTTGTAATTACACACATGTAACAAACTCTTGCTGGAAAAATGAACAAGCATTTCTCTTGTTTCTACTTCAGTTCTCATCTCTCTAAACCTCTAGGGAGTCTTTGAGAATTTACAGAAGTGCTAAGTTTTGGAATAAGGGCTGGTGAGTGCCGCTGGATGCTAAGGATACTGCCACGTGTTTATAGTGGACAATAATTTCTTCACAAGTCAAAAGGGGCTCCATGGAAACACTGATCTAAACATTGCTAAGAAGATAGTAGCTGTGATTGGACATGGCCACTGGAGTGGGGGAGGGACTCCTCAGCTGTCAGTCAGCATGACACAGTGGGAACAGTTAGGAAGTGATTTTTTTTTTTTTCAATTTATTTATTTTTTTTTATTTTTTATTTTATTTTATAATTTTATTTTTTTAATGGGGTGATATCAATAAATCAGGATACATATATTCAAAGATAACAAGTCCAGGTTATCTTGTCGTTCAATTATGTTGCATACCCACCACCCAAAGTCAGATTGTCCTCTGTCACCTTCTATCTTGTTTTCTTTGTGCCCCTCCCACCCCCTATCCCTCTCCCATTCCCCCCTCCCCCCCGTAACCACCACACTCTTATCAATGTCTCTTAGTTTCAGTATTATGTCCCACCTACGTATGGAATAATACAGTTCCTGTTTTTTTCTGATTTACTTATTTCGCTTCGTATCATGTTATCAAGATCCCACCATTTTGCTGTAAATGTTCCGATGTCATCATTTCTTATGGCTGAGTAGTATTCCATAGTGTATATGTGCCACATCTTCTTTATCCAGTCATCTATTGATGGGCTTTTTGGTTGTTTCCATGTCCTGGCCACTGTGAACAATGCTGCAATAAACATGGGGCTGCATGTGTCTTTACATATCAATGTTTCTGAGTTTTGGGGATATATACCCAGTAGAGGGATTGCTGGGTCATAAGGTAGTTCTATTTTCAGTTTTTTGAGGAACCACCATACAGGAAGTGATTTTTTAAGTACCATGTGGTCCAAGAGGAAGAGATAGAGGAGGGTGTTGGGAAAGGGAATCCCAAGTGAACTGAGTTCTGCTTGTGATTAGCTTATTAAATAAAAAACCCCACAACAACAACAGTTATGCTTTTCCTTCTTCTGAAATCTAAATGATTCAATTTCATCAAACATTGGAAGAGGTTGTTCTACAGATCGCAGAAGAATCCACTTCTTATTTAGGCTCTCAGTTGCATGACGGTTGCATGAGGAGGTGGTCAGCATAATATTTGATGTCTTCAAGATAGCAATTGTTCCCAAGAAGTGTTTTCCTAAAATTGTTAGGATTCCTTCTGAAATATAGCTATATAATATGTATATTTTTGTTATAACTAATTTGAATTGAATTAATGTTGGCTGCTCAACAATGTGAGAATATTTTTAGTCTCACACAAATGATGATAAAGATACAAACTCGGTTTCCCATCTAAAAAGGTCCTATAATAGTGACTTATTCTTACCTGTATGTCTCAGTTCCAACTTCTCTCTTAAAACATCAGAAATTGCACCTCTTGAGAAATAATGCCCATTTACTATTTGTTTTTGTGAATCAAGAGACCAAGATTATTTCTGATTCCAACATAATACTTAAGTTTTGAACAGATGCATGGGTATTTTTAACGTTTTCGCCCAAAAAGAACCCCCCAAAACAAAACACACACACACACACGCACGCACGCACGCACACGCACACGCACACGCACACGCACACACACACGCGCACGCACCCCCTCAGGTCAGTAGGATGTCATATGGAAACACAACACTAGGTGGCACCAGAGTATTTAAAGTAAGTGCATTTAGCTTTCCCTATGACAAAATAATGTCCTTTGAAAACATATTTTTAGATTTATCTGTGACTTAATAAAAACATGATAAAATTTTAAATCCTAAATATGTTCTGGGTACTATTTGTGCTGTCAAGTGTGAGAGTACACCTAGGAAGCATTTTAAAAACAAACTGTGGGTCAAGTCAGAAATGGAGGGTCAGAGAAGGGACAGATAACAGTGTGTCATAGGGGGTGCAAATGGCTACCTTGCTCTATGCATTTCTCTCTCTCTCTCTCTCTCTCTCTCTCTATATATATATATATATATATGCACACATAGTTATTACATATATTCATGTATCATATAAATATCTATTTTACATCTACAGTATTTTATATAATGTATTTATCTATTTTATCCCATCCACCCATTCATCCATCCGTCTATCCGTCTGTCCATTCGTCCGTCCATCCATCCATCCATCCATCCATCCATCCATCCATCCGTCCGTCTATCCATCCGTCCACCTACCCACCCACTCACAACATTTTCTCCAAGGAAGCGGGCTAGGCTGTTCTGTGCTTCCATGTTCTTTCTAGACTCCCCTAAGATACCTTCCCTTGATGCAGCCTTTCCTGATATCTCTCCCAGGTAAAACCCAGTACTTGCTGTGACTCCTTGTTTGACCCCTGTTGTTGCGATGTCTTGTGATGTCCTTTAAATCCTCTGGTGCCGCCTAGTGTTTTATTTCCATATGACAGCCTACTGACAAATTGTGACCCCTTGTTTCCTTACATATAGACACTCTCTGTCTTATTGCACGTCACAGGTGTTGTGTTTTTTGATGCACTGAAGGCAAGATTCCACTAGCAAAAAGACGTATCTTTCGCTTTATTGAGACATTCATTTGATCATGGGGTCCAGACTAGAACCCGCAATGTCTCTGAGGTGTGCCTGTCCAGTTCTATATCGGTCTCTGTGCTGTTTAAGACCACTTGTTTACTTTCCTACCTGCCACATATTATGTAATCGTGCATCCTTTGAGAAAGGAACTGTATCTTATTATTTTCGACCTCTAGAGCCGGGCACATAATAGGAACCTAAGCCATGCACAGGAATGAAAGCGAAGCATTCCCCACTGTAAGAACACTACGGAAAAATATGCACAGAGCTGAGAAGACAAACCGTGGTCCCAAATGTCGACATTTTCAGGCTGCTGTTGCTGTCAATCACATTTCATCAATAACAGCGATCACAAATTAATGAATTCATCGTGATTGTACTCATATTATTTACAGTGAAAATGGTCATGAATGCTACCAGTCTTCCTATTTCTTAGGGTGTGGGGTAGAAGAAACTAATCATAGTAGAGACAAAGATTAGGGAGGTAACTGTTATCTGAGCCGTTTTGCACATTAATTTACACCGTAAAACTGTCTCACCTCCCCTTCATGGCAGCTGTAAACCAGCCCAATTAAAACTGGACCCAGCGTTGATCCTTCCATATGCTGGTTGGCACTCCTTCGGCATGCCATTTAGAGTTCTAATTTTTTTAAACCCCCTGTTTACAGACCTTCTGCTGATTTTCAAATAATGCAGCAAATCCCTGGCCAGAAAGATGAATTTAATTTTTAAGAACCAAGAGCCCCGCTAGATAAAAACACCGCGTCTTGGAGACATGTGGAGTAATAAATAGCGCTGTGAGCAGGACAGTGAGAAGAAAAGGATTTAACAGTAATTAGGATTGCGTTTTGAAAAGTCGGAAGGCTATTTTCAGTGGCAGTATCCTAACAAAGTATTTTAATTTCCATTTAAAAGGTGGAAAAGGCGGTTGACCCAGATTTCATTTCTGCTACTAAATTCACTGAAGAAACACAGACACTCTCTCTCTCTCTCTCTCTCTCTCTCTCTCTCTGTCTCCCCTCTGTTTCTACTAATTAAGACCTTCCGTGACTTCAGATTAATTATGAGCCTAGGTAAGGATAATGTTTTCTGCGTCAACACAAAAGTCACCCTCGATGTTCACAGGGAAAACCACGGGGCAGCATAGAATCTGCCTTCTAAGGTTCTAACCTTGATTTTTTTTTTAAAAAAATATTTTTTCCACATTTTCTCAGATTTTCAAAAATAAATATGAGCTATTTGATAAAGCAAAGTCGACAAGAGATATAAACATTTTCCATCTCTGTGGAGCCAAGCCAAGCTTGTTTGCCCAGCACAATGAACAAAGCCCCTTTTATTCTTCAGATTTCTTAGGAGGGCAGGAAGTTTTGGGGGTTTTGTTCCCCTTATTTTCTCGGGGCTCTTAGCACAATGCTTTCCCCTGGCCCTCAGGAGGAAATTTTTGCTGAATCAATGAACAAACTGATAATATATAACTATTATGTTTATATTTAACAGAAATAAACCTAACATAATTTACCATCTGTAAGATATTTATAAAAAATAAATGCCCGTAAAAAAATCAATATGTGTTAAAAAAAAACCCTCCCTGTAGCATTTTAGGAGCTGTTACCAAGTCTTTTTAAACTACTGTTTTGTAAGTTATTTTTAAACAAGTACAGAAAAGTTTGGTTATTTCAACAGCCAGATGAATGCAGGTCAAGTCAGGCCAACTTTAGAGTCAGTATTATCAAATTATAAATATTCTGGTCCTAAAAATATGTTTAGTGCAAATTGATTTGTTACGCATAAAAACGAGATCAAGAATATAATGAACAGTCTTCCAAATGTAAGCTGGTAACAATTGTGAATGGTGTGCATCATACTGTAATTAGATGTAGAAATTTGGCATGTGCTCAAGTATTTCCAAAGTTTATATGAAAAACTGGATAAATACGGCTGTTGTTTACTGAGCTACTAACAAATAAGCTACTTTATCTCTGTAGATTTCTCTTAACTGTCATAGAAAAGATAAAAAAGAAAAGAAAACATGCATTTTACTTCAAAGGTGAATAGTTTTGCTATATTTAAAAGCCATACGTTTGGTTGTATCACTCTGCTTGACTTTTATCAATTCAGTTGTCAATTTTGTAATACATCATTTGAAAAAGCAGACTTCAAATTTGAGTTGTTAGACACGATAGTTAATAAAATTAGGAATTTTGAGAATTGAATAAACATGAATGGACTGGTGATTTATAATCACAAAAAGCTGGCATACAATTATATGCATATAGATAGTCATGCTAGGACACAATCTAAACTGGGATTCAGAGTCTATAAACATGTTCGTGGAAGTGATGGGGGTGTTTCTGTCTGTCTCTCTCCCTTCCTCTCTGTAAATTCAGTAAGCAAATTAAAAAACAAAACAAAAATTCCATTTCTCCCAGAAGTCCTCTTGGCTTCCTTTTCCTACTTGGCAAGACACATGTGCGCACATACACTATGTTTTTCACAGCTGACAACAATTATCCTGTTTTTAAAAAGCTTCAGATATTAAAGGAGATATTGAGAAGTTAAATTGTTAGTCAAAGGGGCTGAAATCAGAGAGCCTAGTGACAACTTGGTCTGTGTACCCCTGGGCTGTCGGTAGAAGTATTTAATGTCTGACTTTTTCTGGTGACCTCCGACAGGCCTCTTTAGCTCTCTGAGAAATAGTGTCTAAGGTGCCTGTGGACATGGGGAGGAAGTGACCCCCACGGTGACAGGCCCTGACACTGTCAGGGTACCTGACAAGGCAGATATGGCTGAGAAGGCACCCCGGCCATGTAAAGTGGGAGGAAGTGGTTCTCATCCCTCTGTGCTGTTTATTGGCTGGCACAGAGTATGATGTTCCCAAGCTTGTTTTCTCATCAGTAAAACTCAAGTAATATTGAGCTTTCTTTGATTCATCCAAAGGGTTGTTACAGCCACGAAGGAAACGTCTGTGAAAATGCCTTGTAAATAAAAAATCCTACACGTAGGTTAATCTCCCCCCAACCCCCAATCTGTCATTCATGAAGTTAGACCAACGGTGTCTACAGTTAATGCATTTCATCAAGTGTCTAAAACGGCACCGAGGAATAAGTAAGGTGAAGTATTATTCATCCGTGCTTTTCCAGATTCTGTGGTTCATTAGGTGCATGGGTTGGACGTAATTAGTCTCCATTCCAATTATGTTTTCGCATTACTTGGATGACTGAGATCTCGGTATCAGTCGTGCATGTTGAGACTTCATTGAAATTTTAATGTAATCCTATCTTGAAGTCCCAGGAATCTGATGCTTGACTCTTCCAGATGAAATTGACCAAGAGCTTTTGTTTCTCCACTGGAGAAAAAAATTTTAAGTTACTGGCAGGATGCCTCCCACACAATGATAACGCCTTCCGCTCTCTGTCAAGGTTAAAAGCTCAATGCCACTGTGCCTGATAAGTCACCACAAGCTATTCTAGTTGTCATTAAGTGGATAGAAATGGAAAAGGGAACTTATGGGATTCTTCCAATCCCACTTCTTACGTTTCTTTTCGGTCGGATTCCTCTGCTTCTGAATGGAGCCCTTGTGCCTAAAGCTGTCTGAGCCTTCTACCCCACTGCTTCCTTTGTCTTGCACACAGTGAGAAAATATTCATTCTTTGCAGGCATGCACTGCCTAGCTCGAGAGAACCGAATGGAATAGGTTTAAGTCCTATTGAACTATTATTTCCTGCGAGGGTGCCCTGTTTAGTGGGTCAGCTGTCTTGGTGCTGCTTGCGAAGGATTTGGCCATTTCAAAGAGCTGAGTCTAAAAGCACGTGGATACATCAACAAGAGTTCTTCAAGCACAGATTTATCACAACCCTTGCCTCCATTATACTGTTGTTAAAATGAAATCAGAAACGAACCTTGATAATAAATACCCAAATCCATCCTATTTTTTGTCCATTGCTTTGGTAAGAATAACTTCCTTATTATCCTCTCCAGAGTTTCTTGCTTTCTGTTTGGGGAGATAGCCATTTGCATTATTTTCATCTGGACTTTGGTTTATATTTACAATTTTTTAAAATGTTTTATTTATTGATTTTTAGAGAGAGAGGAGAGAGAGAGAGAGAAGAGGGAGGAGCAGGAAGCATCAACTCCCATATGTGCCTTGACCAGGCAAGCCCAAGGTTTTGAACCAGCAACCTCAGTGTTCCAGGTCAATGCTTTATCCCACTGTACCACCACAGGTCAGGCTATATTTACAATTTTAATTGTCAGGTATGCTATATACATGGTGTTCTGTCATGTTAACACATCAAAGTTTTATACCCAGGCTTACACAGCCCCAGGTGATCTGACAGGGGCCTCTCCCTCTGGGCTAATTTTCTGATCTCCACTTCAGCCATCCTTCTGAACTGTTAACTCTAATGTCAATCACTTTCTTTTTTTTAATGTGTGCTTGTCTTTCTTATGTGAAAAGGCTTGGTACTCTAGGTGTCTCCTCTTCCTGAATGTTCATCACTCAAACCATGCCATGGCCTGTGAGTGGTGTGGGTTGCTTTCCTGGACACAAAGTTGAAGGTGGAAATCAGAATGTAGGGGGTTTATTAGGAATTGCTCTCGGGAGCAATGTTGTATGAAGGAAGAAAGCAAGATTCAGCTCCAGATGAACATTGGACCTCAACACAGCCTACCGCGACTCCACTGGGTTGGTTCCTGGTAGCTGTCTGAGTTGGGTCAAAGGAACCAAAACTTTCTTCTCCATTTTTAAGTTATTGAGTGAAAGACAGTTGCTCCTGCAAAGGGTGGGATCTTGGGCAAAGCTGCTCTCTCCAGTGAGGGAAGTTTCCAGAGAGGGCTAACTAAGTGCTGTTCAAGGGCAACTCTCTTTCCAGCCCCACATGTTCTGCCTGACAATGAGATAAAATAAATTGTTGAAGGTTCTGACTAGTTCTCTAAGGTTTGGGTGCATTAAAAACTAGTGAACAGGTTCCTTGTTTGTCTTCTCAGTAGCAATGAGTGATTCTAGACCTTTTTATCAGTAATTTAATTTGCTTTTAAATTACAGAAGTAATGTTTGTAAATATATATATATATATATATATATATATATATATATATATATATATATATCTTCAGTACCACTGAGACACATAAAACAGCCAGTAAAAGTGTCAGTTGTTCCCCACTTTTTATTTCCATGAATAGAAACTGTTAACGTTGTGGGCTGTCTCTTGCCAGCTGTGAGAGGGAGCGGTGTGGGATATATTCGTGCTATTCCACTATCCTGTAAATTATTGTAGTTTTCCTCACAGGGGCTCATACATATTTTGTTAGATGTATATTTAAGTATTTAATTTTTTTGTGCTAATGTATACTGTATTGTTTTGAATTATAAATTTGACTTTTCCTTGTTATGATGTAGGAAAGCAATTGAACTTCTGGTATACTAACCTTGTATCCTGCAACCTTGTTCTGATTGCTTTGGCCTACATGTTTTAAAAGTCACATCTAGAAATATCATTAAATTGTTGAGATTGTTTAAATGGTTCATAGATGCTAGATGTAAATGGGTGTTTATTTAACTATTTTGCATGAGATAAATCATACCAAACTTTATTTCTTCTTATCTTGACTAATCAAGATTGGGAGACTTTCCCATTTCTCTCCTAATCTTCCTACATACATATGTACACACACAGATCTATATTGATGTACACAAATAATCACCTGCACTCTAGCTCAAGGTTATTTATAGTTATTAGCAGCGTAGAATGAGATAAGAAGTGTGTACCAGAATGTTAACCTGCATAGTGCTTTCTTCACTGAGGAGGTCTTGTTATGAAAGATATGCCAGGTGAACTAAACTTTCTTAGTGACTACATAGCCGGCTCATATTCTGTTGCAAGCTTCTTGTTTCACCATGGACATGGACCAATTTCCTGTCCAACACCTTCCATTTTAAAACTGTTACTGCGCATACATTTGCAGAATGTCCGGTCTTCGTCAAACAACACCAGGTGTGAAAATTTAAGCGTGTGATATTAGAAGATTATGTTCTTTCTTTCTTCTGTCCTTTCCTATGTGTGATAGAATTTATAACTTCTCGCAACCTGGACCATTGGGGGAGCTTTTTTGTAATGAGTCATTTTTCTCACATTAAGCACTTAAGCTTCAAATCCTTGTACACATTGGCCACTCAGGTTTGAATTCATGCCTCCAGTATTTTTTTTCAGTATATTTATTTTTAACCAATAAAATGACAGTTGAAAATGAACTAGATGGCTTACATGTCCTCTCTGTCACCATCTAACATGTTTTGTTTTACCCATTATGATTAGTGGATAATTGCAAGACGTTGTGACAATTCACTAGCACAAACTAATAATTTTATGTCCCATATTTTAGTCCTTTCACATTTTTTTTTTCATTTTTCTGAAGCTGGAAACAGGGAGAGACAGTCAGACAGACTCCCGCATGCGCCCGACCGGGATCCACCCGGCACGCCCACCAGGGGTGACGCTCTGCCCACCAGGGGGCGATGCTCTGCCCATCCTGGGCGTCGCCATGTTGCGACCAGAGCCACTAGCGCCTGGGGCAGAGGCCACAGAGCCATCCCCAGCGCCCGGGCCATCTTTGCTCCAATGGAGCCTTGGCTGCAGGAGGGGAAGAGAGAGACAGAGAGGAAAGCGCGGTGGAGGGGTGGAGAAGCAAATGGGCGCTTCTCCTGTGTGCCCTGGCCGGGAATTGAACCCGGGTCCTCCGCACGCTAGGCCGACGCTCTACCGCTGAGCCAACCAGCCAGGGCCATCCTTTCACATTTTTGAAGAATTTATCAGTATTCCAAATGCATAGGCTTTCTCCTTTGAATAATACAGCACCTTTCCCGTCTCCCTCAAATCACTCAGAATAGGTTGCAAGTCTTGGCCTCACGTGGATTTTAGAGATGAGTGAGAGAGTATCTCAAAAGACAGAGTGCGGATTGGTAGAACCATAGCTTTCTTTCTTTATTACGACTTTATTGACCCATTATTCAGTGTTTGCAACTTCTGTTCAAAACACCTAAAGATAATTCAGTTGGCTAGGACTTCATAAATTATAATTTATGCTTTGTGTCTTAGATTTATATAATTTATAAGTTATGCTTTATAATTTAGACTGAGATTTTCATGGCTTTTTATCAATTTAGTCACATACAAGCTGGGGTATTTGATCGTATTCAGTTTCCTGGCTTCAACGTTTCAAGCCAACACCAGGGAAGAAATGAAAGATTATGAGTGTGCTACATTTCTATGACTCTTTCATTTATACCCCAACCCTTGCCAACTTTCATGTCTGCAATAAAAATTTTGATCCAGGTTGGCTTTATGTGAACATTATTTCTTTTTTTTCAGATTGACCTACCGTGTGACTGAATTTTGTAGTGAAACCTTATCAGGTTTTTATACACCATTGCAACTGGGCACCTTAATAGTAGAAGGAAGAAACAGAATGTGTTACCAAAGGATGTGCTGAGTGGATAAAAAGTGGGTTTTAGCTTGTTTCATATTTTTTGATCCTAGAAGCCACTTTAAAATTTTGCAAGTCTTTAAAGCATTAGCTCCAGATATTTTAAATGGGCTAAGGTCAGAAAGCACAGGGAGACATATAAAACATTGTGTGAAGAAAATTCTGATGTGCTATTATATTAAGAAAAGTAGGTAGGTAGAAGTTGAGGGACATATTGGACAGAAACCAAGAAAACCTGGTTTTCTTGTTTTGACTTTTCTACCCATTGTCTGTGACACCAGATGACTAAGTCATTATCTTCCCTGTGTCCCAAGGTGTCTACAGACTTCTCAGCACAGTACACAATCAGGTAGGGTTACCACTTTGAATTGATAAAATTTTGATCAAAGTCAAAGCAACCGTGTTTTATTTAGTTCATCCAAATTACCTAAGTGTGCCATGTCTCTAAGAGAGTGGGAAATTGAAAATAGATTACAGACTTCCCATGACTATTTTGAAAGGCAGTTGAGCATAGGGATTCAAATATCAAGGTTACTTGTGGTTCGATCTTAACCAGTTCCCAGCTTTCTCATCTCTTTGTGGTTTAACCTCTTCATCTACAGCAGGGGTCGGGAACCTATGGCTCCCGAGCCATATGTTGTGGCTCTTTTGATGGCTGCATCTGGCTCACAGACAAATCTTTAATAAAAAAAAAAACGTTAAAAAAATATTAAACTTTCTCCTGTTTTACAATCCATTCATTTCCTACCCCTCAAGTTCATGGTTGCGGGTGGCTGGAGCCAATTATAGCTGTTCTCCAGGACAACACCAAATTTTTATTGGATAATGCGTAAGGCACATGAGTTGTTGTATGGCTCTCATGGAATTACATTTTAAAATATGTGGCGTTCATGGCTCTCTCAGCCAAAAAGTTTCCCGACCCCTTATCTACAGAATAAGGAAAGCTTATCTCATAGCTTTGCTATAAGGATTATACATTTAATACATATAAAGCAAATGGAACAGTTTGTGGAATCCAATAGGCACACAATAGATGTTGCCTTTTATTATCTTATCAGTATTACCATCAGCATCATTCTTGGTATTTTGGGGTCCACTTTGGCATGAACCCTGGACCACTGATCTAACCTCATAAACTCTCACTAAACTAAATATGTCTAATGGGTTCAGACTATGGTCTCTGTAGCAAGTGTCATTGCTACCCTAGCTTGTGTTCTTATCCTACTTGACTCCCAAAGAGGGATTGGCAAAGCCAGCATCAACTCTGAGAAGCTGGTTTCAATGATTTACTCTTGTGTCCATGGGCTGAAGCTAGAAGGGGCAGAGGTACTGATGTGAGGGATGAATTTACCCACTGAGAGCCACTGATTACATAGGCTGCTAGAAGAACCTGAAATGCTTAGATTGAAATAAAATAAAAATAAATAAAGCTCAGCTCTTAAAGACTGGAAGGAACATTTTCATCTGAAGGAACTGTGAAATTTTAAATGGGACACAATTGCAGGATGATGGTATAGGGGTTAAAGTCATCCTGGGTGTTATATTACTATAGACTTTGAAGCAGTCATTTTGAGCAAGAATAATATTTAAAGTTGATTTTGTTACTCTTCCTCATACATTGAGAGATGAGAAGAGGAATCATCATTAGTTAACAAGTGACATAGAACTAGAATTAGAAATAAGAAGCAAACATTCTGGGAGAAGGAGACTCATATCCACAATCACCTGGAATCTGCGCATGCTTGCTGTGTAGAGTAAGTAGATAGAGCCTTTCTCCAAGATTTCTTCTTGAATTGGATTAGTGTGGCCAGTGTGCAAGAAGTTTTTAAGCCAATCTGATGAAATCAAAACAGACACGTCAATATTGCTGGCTGGTATCTGTCTGAGAGATTTAAAAGAACACAAAGAAAATATTGGAGTTTATGAGAAAAAGTATAATTTGTACATAAAAATGTTGACGTATTTTAAAGGGATCATCAGTTTAATTCAACACAAGAAAGTATTTAGTTGCACCTCCACAGTGGATGGACTACAGGTGTTTATAAACAGAAGCAAATAAAAATACCCTGACTACTTAACAATGATAAATTAGAGAAAAAATGGATTGTGCTTTTTTCAACCTCTTTCAATGGAAAGTCATGATAACCTAAGTTACATAAATAAAAGAAAAATTCACTTTATATCATCTACTTAAATTTCTAAAAATGAACCTTTGGAGTCCCACAAAGAACAAGGGTTTAACATATTATTTCAGTGTCACAAAGACAGTTCTTTCAAGAAAATGGCTTAGAGTTGGAAGACCAAAGGCAAAGACAAGATTAATCTGCACTGAGTGAAAAGATCTCAGGATAGTTTTATGTTTGCTAAAATATTTAACTACAGATTTTTTTTTACATTATTAAAATTTTTTAAAATTCATTTTAGAGAGGAGAGAGGCGGGGGGGGGGGAGAGAAGGGAGGGGAGGAGCAGGAAGCATCATTTTCCATATGTGCCTTGACCGGACAAGTGCAGGGTTTCGAACCAGTGACCTCAGAGTTCCAGGTTGACACTTTATTTCCTGCGCCACCACAGGTCAGGCTAACTACAGATTTTAAAAAAAGAAATTAACAATTTAATAGCTCTTGATGTTGGTCTCAGAAAAGCATCTCAGATTCAGAGGAGGTATCCTGCTATATTAATTTTCAGAGATGCATCAACAAAATAACTAGTGTAATTTTTAAAAGCAAACACAAAAAATAGGGAAATTCTTTTCAAAATCTAAAGCTATAGAATGGACAGAGGTTGGTATAAACTGTTAGGTTTTAATGTGTAAAGGAACAAACTGAATAGAAATCAAATTTAGATGTCTAAAGTCATGAGGGACATGGAGGAGGTAAACATTATTTTTCTACAAAAATCTTGAAATGATAGAATAAAATGCCCATATTTTAAAACTATAGCAATGAAAAAGAAGAAAATTTTACTCAGAAATAACAGATTTTAAGGAATCTAAAGGTTGTTATAGAGAATATCGTTTAATAAAAAGGATCAAATATTTTTTTCTTTTAATCAAAGAACCACATATAAGTTATTACAGAATCTGTAATTGGTTGTCAAGGAGACTGTAGGAGACCATTTCTTACAGTGTTACCTTTAGGACTGAAAGAGAACTCCTTTTGATCACAGATGCCCTACGAACCATGGCAAAGTCTGGTGTTAATAAACTGCTAGGGAAAATTTTATGTTCTTCCAAATTCAGATTTATTATTGTTGTGATTCTTTAACTTAAGAATAAAAGATAGAAAAAATACCCTTCTGGCTTTCTACTTGATACATTTTTGGTATTATAGAGAAAAAACTTCTTTTTATTTTTATTCAGTAAGAGGAGGGGAGGTAGAGACAGACTCTTGCATGTGCCCCAACTGAGATCCACCCAGCAAACCCAATAGGGGGCGATGCTCTGTTTATCTGGGGCTTTGCTCCGTTGCTCAGCTACAGAGCTCTTCTTAGCACTTGAGGCGAGGCCATGGAACCATCATTGGTGCCTGGGACCAACTTGCTCCAATCAAGCCATGGTTGCAAGAGAGGGGGTGGGGGGGGAGAGGTGAGAAGGGGAGGGGTGGAAAAGCAGATAGGTGCTTCTCCTGTGTGCCCTGACCAGGAATTGAACCCAGGATGTCTGCACAACGGGCAGACACTCTATCCACTAGTGTGGATAGAGCCGGCCAGGGATATATCTTTTACTTTCATCAAAGAGACTAAATCTACCTTTTATAACATACTGACTCATTTAAATCCTGAAATAGAGGAAGCATAAGTCTATTGAGTCTTGAGATGTTGAAAGTTTGGGCAGAACTTTACACAAAAAGAGTCGAGAACTCATTTTTGGTGACAAAAGATGCTAAAAGATCTAAAAGCTAAGAGCTAACTAAGGCAGACATTGCTACTATTTTGTTCACAGGCAACAATGAAAAATGTCTTAGTTCCTGGAACCCCAAATCAAATTTTAATATAAAAACAATGATATCAACTGCAGGACAGCACAATTGAAGTCATGGAAAAATTTAATGAATACTCTTCAGATGAAATTTGTTACATGTGTTCATTAACAACCAAATCTAAGTGAATAAGTATATTGATAAATGGACACATTGATACACAAGTAAATAAATAAAATGTTTACATTAGATGTTGCTGGGCTCTCCAGTGTACCCTCACCTGAGATCACAAAAGTGATCGTCTTGGGACTGAACAGCACTATTTTAATTTATTAAAATGTTCTGAGACTAAGCTGGCTATTTTTAGGCCATCTTAAGTATCCCGTTGGCTCTGATTTAGTGGCTGTTGTTACAAAGGCTTTTGATACCCTGCGGCTGAGCAATTATATGGCTGCACACCCCATGACAGATGGCTAAGTTGTGACAGCCGGGGAGGGCAGCTGGGCCAGAGCCCCTTCCTGCTGTCCTGTCCGAGCCTCAGTTAGGTGAGCTGTCAGTGGCCCGCCCCTTCCTGACTCAGGGAAGTGCAGGGCTGTGCGCTTGTTAGAGATGTCTGTTGCTCGGCAACCAGGCCTTCCCTCCCAGGAAGCAGGTCAGGCAAGAGGAAGAGAGATGAGGGGGTGATTAAATGCTTGTCTGCCATCTCTGATAAAGAAGAAATTTTTGGAGAAGAAATGGTTCTGGATAGATATCGTCAACCCACGGGGAAACAAATTCATCTCATTAGGCAAGGGGTTGATACCAGTTACCTAGAAATGCTGTTTCCCCTCTCACCTGAGGCAGAGGTTTAGTGGTTTCAAATAGCATCTAAGGCCAATAGTGCTGTATTCGCTAAAGTTAGGAACTTTAATGCGGTGTGGTCCTCACCTCAAGGTCAAAGACAAGAATAAATTTTGTTTCATACAGTTGACTTGCTCTTTAGTCATTCAGAGACACTTAAATGTCATAACACATTTTAACTATTTTTTTTTAACCCTTTGAGTTGTGAGTTTTTTTCATACTTGTTGACCCCTGGAAGTGCGTTTTTTTTTTGTTTTTGTTTTTTTTTCCAAAAAACCAAATTAGTTCTTGTCACAGTATTATTAACTTAAAATCATGTTTGTTTGATAACCAATTTATGGAAACAAGAAGAACATGCATTTGCCTTTTTTAAATGTTGCCTTGCATATTTTTTAAATAAATCGATCATACTCCGGCTGGCCAGGAGGCACGAGGACGTACATGAACGTTCGTGATACTCAAAGGGTTAATGACAAAAATCCATTGCAATGTCTTCTGTGACTCAGGAATTCTGAGCGATAGTGTTTGTCAAGAAAGATTTCACTTGAAACACTGCACTGCAGAATCTTGAATAGCTGCAATTCAGAAATTTAAAACAGAAAATGCCCTTTTTAAATAAAAAATTGTTTTATGTATTAAATAATGTGAACTGGTGATAACAGTAGCATCTGGTACAAGTCAAGTCTAAAAGAATTAAAAAGTAGATCTGCAAACTATGGTAAACAGAGACGTTTTGGTTAGGAATTATAGTAAGTGGAAAGTAAGACTCTGTGATTCTCTCAAAGTCCATTCTGACCCTTCTCTGAAACAAGCTTCCTTTTTACAAACGTATTTTGCCTTGGCTGGTACACATGCTAAACCATCACGTCTGTTTTCTGTACCATGTGACTGATAATACTATTCAAAAAAGAGAATAGGCCACTTCTGTTCCCTCTCAGGGAAGACCTTTCTGTGCGGTGGGAGGAAGAGTTGCTCAATTTGAAGGTGCGGGCCAGGTCAGCAAAGGCGTCCACAGTTTTCCTGGGAAGCGCCGAGTGCCCCCTCAGGGCGCTGAGGTGCGTCTGAGTGCATGCGTGCTGATGCTCCGCTAGGATGTTCGTGGGCTCTGCGTAATGACCTGCGGATCCTGCTGCATCTCATTCATCCCGTTACGATTCAGCTTTCACAAAAACACCAAGAAGCACGAGCACATTAATTTGACTATGATTTACTGCCTTTCCCCTCGTTTTCTCATGAGAAAAGGCAATGGCTTTAAGACTTGAAAACAATTCAACATCCCAAAACCCTTAGAAAAAATGTGGGGTGAGAGAGAGTCAGTTCTTCTCTTCTTCAGGATGAGCTCATCATATTGTGAATCCAAAGATCAACTTTTAGACTTCTGTTAAGTGGGGTCTACACCTCAGCTTTCCTCTGTGACATGATCTTGTATTGCAGTGCTGTTTGAGATATCATTTCTGAAAATATTTTAGTTATGGTAAATTATAATTAAGAATGATATTGCTACATAACCAATAATCTCTTAATCTACCTAAGACACACACACATTTCTATATCTCATATATACATACTGCTCACAAAAATTAGGAAATATTTTATCACTAAATATGAAGTGATAAAATATCTCCTAATTTTTGTGAGCAGTATATATAGAGGTTAGTTCATGCAATTGTAATTGTTATAATTTTGTTTAACCTTAATATATGATGAAGCATGGGAAAATTTTTGTGTGTGTGTGTGACAGAGAGTCAGAGAGAGGGACAGATAGGGACAGGCAGGCAGGAAGGGAGAGAGATGAGAAACATCAATTCTTTATTGTGGCTCCTTAGTTGTTCATTGATTGCTTTCTCATGTGTGCCTTGATGGGGGGGAAAGGGGGGACTACAGCAGACTGAGTGATCC
Organism: Saccopteryx bilineata; assembly: GCF_036850765.1. NCBI lineage: Eukaryota > Metazoa > Chordata > Mammalia > Chiroptera > Emballonuridae > Saccopteryx > Saccopteryx bilineata. The sequence goes on along the minus strand of NC_089490.1, from coordinate 236,102,674 downwards.
CTTGCTTGAGTCAGCGACCTTGGGTTCAAGCTGGCGTGCCTTGCTCAAACCAGATGAACCTGCGCTCAAGCTGGTGACCTCGGGGTCTCGAACCTGGGTCCTCGACATCCCAGTCCGATGCTCTATTCACTGTGCCAACGCCTGGTCAGGCGGGAAAAATATTTTTATCACATACACACAGTTCTATTTTACCATGACCCTGTAGACTTTGTGCAGCAGATTGAAAAGGCATCTCAGATGTACTATTTCTATCTTTGTAGCTGTCTTTCGAGATAGGACATTTTTATCCACGTCATTCTCGTTACAACTCTCCCGTTCCTGCACAGGCTGTGAAATCTCTGGGAATCACCACAGAGGCATCCTACCCGATTTCAGGATTATTTTTTGATCCCTTATGTTATTGCTCAGCTCCCTTCCCTAAAATATAAATGGGTCACATGTGAGGAATAGCATTCCTCAGAATTCACACACTTTCAGAATAATTTCTCAGAGGGTATTTATATTATAACAGGCCTTGTTGGGTTTGGCATGGGTGAACATGGCAAAAAAAAAATGCTTATATTATTCAGGCACCATATACATTTAAAAAATAATAATCACACAAGCTCATACAACTTTTGCTGTAGTATCCAACCTATGGAACCCCTTGCTTGATATGACATCTTCACAACTGTAACAGATGAGTTGTGTATTAAAAGATTTGCATTTTAACATGATAATCAGGAAAAAGAAGTTCTTGACAATATAAAGCTCAGATAAAGAATAAATTGTGTATGCAAATGTGCTGGTTTAGTTGCAGAAGGAGATTTCTAACAGTGGGGCAATGGCAGAAATGAAGGCTAATGCTGTTTGTTCCTGAGTGTCCTGTAATGTTGAATTCCCAATGCACCCGGATAGAAAGAAACGTGACACTCAGATGGTTAGCACATGAATAGATGATGCTCTGGGTGTCTCGCTGAATTCTAAATGAGTTCTGAAGGATGACATACCAAGAGGTGTTGAAGTATTTCAGACACACTCAGTCAAATGCCTATGGTTAAATAAAACTCCGTGGAATCCTCCTATATAGAATGAGTTTTTCCTAGTCAGAAGGAAAGGAGAGCAACTTAGTTGTTGTGGGTTTTTTTTCTTATTAAATCTCATCACAAGTAGGACTGTAATTTTAATAAAGTTGCTTTGGGGTTTTTAAATTGAGTTTATCAGGGTGACACTGTTGAACCTAGTTATACAGGCTTCAGGCGTCCAATTCTACCACACATCTCTGTACACCATACTGTGTGTTCACGCCCCACCAAATCGAGTCTCCTTCCATCACCATTTATCGCCCCTGACCCTCCTCTACCTCTCCCACCTCCGCAATCACCACACTATTGTTTGTGTCCATGAGGTTGTTTTGGTCCTTTTTAAAAAAATTTTGCTCTATTCCTCCACCTCCCTGACCCCTCACCACCCCACCATGACAGCTGTTGGCTTATTCTCTATGAGCCTGTTGCTATTTTGCTTATTAGTTCATACTTTTCATTAGATTTCACATATGGGTGGAATCATATGGTACTTGTCTATCTCTGACCGGCTCATTTCACTGAGCATAATGCTCTTCAGGTCCATCCATGCCATCACAAAAGATAAGATTTCCTTTCTTTTTCTGGCTGCATTGTATTCCATTGTGTAAATATACCACAGTTTTTTTTATCCACTCATCTACTGATGGGCACATGGGCTGTTTCCAAATCTTGGCTACTATAAATAGCACTGCAATGAACATAGGAGTGCATATTCTTTCAAATTAGTATTTTGGGTTTCTTTGGATATACACCCAGAGTGGGACTGCTGGGAGAAACTCTTGCAGTTTGGAAGTTACTTTGTAATCTTTTCAAAGTCAAATGTGCTAACCTTGCAATCTTGCCTGTATGGTGACCTGTAACATTCATTAAGCTGTGTGTTAGGTTTTTAATATGGAATGCAGTAGTGATAAATTCTGAATAAGTAGAAATGGGAAGAATAGTTTATGTGATCAAAATGCTTTACAATAAAGTAGGGAGTTGAGATGTTCTGATGAGTTGTATGTGAGTTTGTGTATACACACGCATACACATGATGTGCCATTGAGTTGGCTACAACTCCTGGCTACTTTATGTATGAATGAGTGATGTCCACCATGTGCTGTCCTCACAGCCCTACTCAGCCTGTGGCTTCTTTTATGGGGTCACTCCATCTCCTAGTTGGTCTTCCTCTTTCCCCGCTATCTTCTGTTTTTCCCAGATTTACCATCTTTCCAAACAAGGCTGCCTTCTCATGATGTGCCTGAAGTAGGACAGCTTCCGTGTCGTCTTTCTGTCTCCAGCGATGTTAATTTGCTCTGCGTCCCATTTGTTTATCTTTCGGACAGTCCAGGGTCTCTGCAGAGTTCTCCTCCAACACATGTTTCAAATGAATTAATTTTTTCCCTACCAGCTTTCTTCACTGTCCTGCTTTCGCATCCATACATATAGTGCCTGGGAAGATGCCAGTGTGGGTGGTCTCAGCCCTGGTCTCTAATGACATGTCTGTGCTCATGGTGACCTTCCATAATTCTTCCCTTGCTGCCCTTCTGAGTCTCCACCTTTTCTTCAGTTCTTGGACGAGTCTCCATTTGAACTGTGATTGGACAAAGGTAAGCCAAATCTTTTTAACAATTTCAGTCTTCAAAGTTGTGTGTGAGGAGGAGCAGAGTTTGTCCCTGCAAAACGTACTTTTTCAAGGATATTATTTTAAACTGGTTATTTTTAAGAAACAAAAGACTCAGGAAGAACCTTGACCTTCCCTCTAACTGTAGAAAAGGATTTAGAGAAAGGACGTGCTCCAGGAAGGGAGGCATTATCATCGGTAACTCTGATTTCAAAGGAGCTGGGTGTGATTGACAGGGAGTCCTCCCGGAGTCTCATTGTTAAAAATGGCCAGCGAGCATTTGCTTACCATGCACCTGCTTCCCCATCTCCATATGAATTGTCTGACACTTGGAGAGAATCGAAAACCTTAGGACTAATTGACTGTCTTTGAGAAAACGGTCTAAGGAGGAGAGGTAGGGATATGACCTGTAACTAGACGGTAATGACACTTGTGTCCAAAGAACAAACCTTTGGAGCCTTTCCATTCTTTTTTTTTTTTTTTTTTTCATTTTTCTGAAGCTGGAAACAGGGAGAGACAGTCAGACAGACTCCCGCATGCGCCCGACCGGGATCCACCCGGCACGCCCACCAGGGGCGACGCTCTGCCCACCAGGGGGCGATGCTCTGCCCATCCTGGGCGTCGCCATGTTGCGACCAGAGCCACTCTAGCGCCTGAGGCAGAGGCCACAGAGCCATCCCCAACCCCCGGGCCATTTTTGCTCCAATGGAGCCTTGGCTGCGGGAGGGGAAGAGAGAGACAGAGAGGAAAGCGCGGTGGAGGGGTGGAGAAGCAAATGGGCGCTTCTCCTGTGTGCCCTGGCCAGGAATCGAACCCGGGTCCTCCGCACGCTAGGCCGACGCTCTACTGCTGAGCCAACCGGCCAGGGCTCCATTCTTTATCGTCGTGATTGGTACAGCACTTCCTTCACGTGCCTTTGTCTTTTTTGGCCTCTTCTTCTTTTCATCCTTCTTACTTGTGTTGACCTGGAAGCTTCTCATTTTTCTATTTTTCTCTCAGCTACATAAAACTTCGTAATCCCAATTCATATATTTTTCTTAATGGTGGTAATTATCTAATTGTGTTTTAGCAAGTTTCTTGCCTATCATTGGTGTTCTTAGAACTGAAAAAGAAATGGAGGTAAAAAAATATCAGTAATATTACCAAAAGGGGAAAAATCAGCCTCCAGGTCCAGTTATGTCCTATAATTTTTCTTTTTAACTAGTTTTTTATGACACATGAATGCAGCATGAAAATGATTACTCTCCAGCAGCAAACCCATTTGCAGAAGGCTTGAATAAGGAGATAACTCAGCATTCGTTCATTTTAAAAGCAAATATTAGTGGAATCTGGGTGGGACCCGAGTGCCAGAGAGAAAGGGCATGTTTGCGGGTGTTGAAGAAATGCCATGGTGGCTGGGAAGGCTGGGGACACATTTGTGATTTTCCTCCCATCCATGTTAGATGGAGAATGTGTCCTGAAAAATCTTCTTTATCAGGATTCTCACACACACACACACACTCAAGAAAGAATAATAATAGGAAAACATACCTTTCACAAAGGTGAAGCTATAAAATATATCCATCTTTCGGTTATTGGAGATTCCTATAGCTGACTGTTTTTGGAATATTTTTTATATTACAAGCAAGAAGTCATTTTCACGTGTGTAAAATTAAATATCTATCTGGGAGTTCTGATTTTTATTCAATGTGTCTTGAGTTCTAGAAGGAGAATTTGGCTGCCAGCTCTCCCCACAGGTCTGTTTTTCTCCAGGATGTCTCTTAATTATCATAAACTAAATAAGTAGCAAAGACCGGGGAAGATGTTGAAATTCAGAGAAGGGTATTAATTGGAAACCAGTTCTAAATAATATGGCAACGTGTTAGAGGTCCATATGCCGCTTCTCTGGGTACAGGCGTCACTGAGGCCAGTTTGAGAAGTGGGGTCCTGAAGCCTTGCTCTGGGGGAGGAAGCTCCTGTCAGCACAGCTGTGAGTTCGGCTGGGGCTGGACCCCAAGGCCCCGGCATGGAGTGATTAAGATTAATTGGCCAGTCACCCTTCCTTGGGGACCGTGGAAGAGCCTAATTAGCAACAAGCATCTCATTTTCCATCAGGGTTCCCTTTTGCTTCCTCCCCTTGTTTAGACTTTGAACTGGGTGAAAGTTGAGAGATAATTTTTTTCTCCCTCCCCTTCCTGTTATGAATTTTTCTGTGGAATGATCAGGTAGAAGGTGCCCTCCTTCTGGGAGACATGCGTGGGCCCCTCTGGGAATCTTGTGTGAAGATGGGCTTCGTTTGTGAAAACCAGTACTTGTGTTCACATCCTTCCTCGTGGGATGTAGACCAAGGGAATGAGCAAGAGGAACCCGTTGGTATTTTTCAGGCCCTGGTTCCAGAATTTTAGTCAAATGCTGGAATAGGAAACATAGGAAGCTGACCAAGCCAGGCGCTAGGGTCATGTCCTCCGTGCTTGTAGCTACTTTTTGGGGTGTGGAATCAACTTCCTCGTAGCTGACAGGAAGCAAGCAGGCACTGCTGTATCTTCTGTATCTTCTGGTTTGGGATTAGACATTACAAGAGTATTTCAAGCATGTTTCCAGCATAGGAAGCACTGTCCCACTGCTCTGGGAAGGGACAGTGTCCTGCCCTGCAGTTGCTCGTGACTGGTATGTGGGAGGGAGGTAGAAGAAAACGAATATTTTGGTGAACTTTCCTACAATTATAGGATTATACATACACATATACACATTTACCATCTAGAAGCAGAAGTTTTGTTCATTTCCAAGGTATTTGAACACTCCGGGTATTAAACTTTCTAAAATAAAATTTTGATTTTTTTTTTTCACTCCATGGCTTAACAAACCCTTCCCGCGTTTGCTTCTCACTCGGGCACACGGAATCTTAATGCCTTTCAGAAAGCCTTCTCTGAGCTCTTGATCCTTGGCAGAGGCTGGGATGGATCACGCCAGGAACCCTGTGCTTTCTCCCGTAATAGAAAATATTATTGGGCTTGTTTAATTTCCTCTCTGCTGCTAACATATACTGTCAAAGCAGCATCATTCAAGTGGGCGACGTGTTCAGCGGCAACATTGCATAGCCACAGTGCCGCGGCCCCACGCGGCGTGCACAACCCAAGCGGTCTCTGGGAAATTTGGGATTTGCAATGATGGCTTCTTTTTGGAAGACATCAGGCAGTAGATGGAGAGCAGCAAAGTTACAGTTGAGACATCTCAGTTGTAACACTTGTTTCCAACGCAAGCTGTTTAACTCAAAGGATTGTCCTCTTTACAAAATAGAGGACATTTCCCTACTCTGTTCCTGGGCAGCTTTTGGAAGAGCATTCCAAAGAGTCAACCCCCATGCCACACAAAGAAATCCACTTTGACATATTTTTATGGAGAGCATATTTTCTGACGGAAGGTGGCTGGTGCCTTTCTCTGTGAATTATGACCTCCTGCTCTCAGGGAATGGCTTCTTGCACATTCAAGGGCAGCTCTGTAAGCACAGTCCCCAGAGCAAAGATGTCTGAGTATTTCCCCTGTGTTCCCTGTAATAAGACTTGTTATTTTCCAGTCTTTAGATAGTTGTTGAGAGATAATTCTTCGTGGGCCCATTTTGCAGAAATACTGATACTTCTGTTCTGGTCCAAACAGCCTTGGAAAATAGAGTCTCTTTCTGCAGAAGAAAGGATAGGCATGTGTAGTGCCCCTTATAAAAGATTTAGGTTTCCTAAGCTCAGGCTTTCTCTCTTGTAACACAAACCAATGAGTATTCGGGGGCCAGCTGGCCCTCTGCACATTATTCTGTGGGACATGGGACTCTGGCTACTGCTCTTGCTATGAGTGAGGGCATTTTTGGTCTGAGATCTAGGCATCTTGGGTCTTCTGTCAGCAAATGTGGGGCTGAAGTCAACCACCTTGTTGGCTTCAAAATAGGATAACATCTCATTCACAGTATGTAAGAACGGCATGGTAAATATACATTATTTCAAGCATGGGATATAGAATCAAGTAACACTTTAGTATGAAAAAATACTTGCAACATATAGTTGCTAACCCTTTGCTGGTGGCTCAGTTGTTGCATGGTGAGTTTAGAATAGTACTAGGGAGAAACGTTCCACTATGGTACAGCACGTACATTTATTTATTCAGCATCACAACAAGGATAAAATTGTGTGTGCGGAACGTATTGCCTAGCTCTTGACAGCCAGTACATGCTACGCTTTGTCCAAAAATTGCTACTTTTCTAAGCTTAACATTTTAATCTTGAGAGAGAAGCAATTGCATTTTTTGTTTTAATTGAATTTGTTGGGGTCATGTTGGTTAAATAAAACTGTATAGGTTTCAGGTCTACAATTCTATAATCTGTCATCTATATAGTATATTGTGTGTTCAACACCCCAAGTCAGGTCTCCTTCCATCACCATTTATCACCCCCCCACTGTAGTCTACCCCCTCCACCCACCTTTTCGTCTTCAACTCACCATACTGTTGTCTGTGTCTGTGATTTTTTTCTTCTTCACCCAACCCCCTCCCCTCTGACAGCTGTTGGTCTGTTCTCTGTCTCAATGAGTCTGTTTCTATTTTGTCTGTTAGTTTGTTTTGTTCATTAAATTTCACATATGAGTGAAATCATATGGTACTTGCCTTTCTCTGACTGGCTTATTTCACTTAGCTTAATGTTCTCTAGGGGAGAAAAGTAATTTTAAATTAAAATAGTTATATAGTTAAAAAAGTTTTCATGTCCTTTCTACCACAAACATTCTCGGTTATTCTCTTGTATTTCATGTCTCCAAGAAATAGTATGTTTCCCAAAGCATGTTTCTGAAACACTCATGCTTCACAAAATTCTATTTTTATTCACATTCAAATATGTTTATTGGTAAGAACTGGTATGGTTTAATTACTATGAAATATTATTTTAAATTCATGGAACATTATAATTGTTAATAAGTTGGGTAAGATTCACTTAAAATCTTTAAGCAGCCTAATTTAAACAACAATTTTAAGTAACTGAAATATAATTTTATAATATAGGCATTTCATAAAATTAAAATTTTCATTAAGCACTTACACAAAAATTTAAATACCTTTTAATTTCATAGTGTAGAGTTAATAAAAGTAATTCAACATAACAATTTTATTACATTTAGTTTTAGAATTACCTGAGAAGTGCAAAATTTTGTGAGATAACTTTTTTTACTATGCAAATTTGATGTAAAAATTAATGCCTGATAATTGTAATGTTAATCAGTGATAATAAATGTTTGAAATTAGTGATGTATGCATATTATAGTTATTTTTAAACATTATATTTCATGGATTAACTTGGGTGGTTTATTAAATACTGGCAACAACATCTTCTGTGCAGAAATAAAAGCATACCCTCAAGAATGAACATGCTTTATTGTGCACTATGCCTTCTTTTCTCTTAATTCCTCTTTGGTTTTTGTGTTTTCCCTACTTCTATTTCTTCTATTTTCATATTTACCTGACTTTTTTTTTTAATTAAGTGAGAAGAGTGGAGGCAGAAAGACAGACTCCCACATGTACTCTGACTGGGATCCACCTGGCAAGCCCACTAGGGGGCAATGCTCTGCCCATCTGGGGCATTGCTTTGCTGTTCAGCAACCAAGCTCTTCTTAGTGCCTGAGGCAAAGGCCATGGAGTCATCTTCAATGCTTGGGACCAACTCGCTCCAATTGAGCCATGGTGATAGGAGAAAGAGAGAGAGACAGAGAGACAGAGAGAGAGAGAGAGAGAGAGAGAGAGAGAGAAGTGAGAGGAGGAGGGGTAGAGAAGCAGGTGGAGACTTCTCCTGTATGCCCTGACTGGGAATTGAACCCTGAACATCCACATGCCAGGCTGATGCTCTACCACTGAGTGAACCAGCCAAGGCCTACCTGACTTCTTAAGCTTCTTCTCCTCCTCCAGCGCCTCCTCCTCCTCCTCCTCGGTTTTACATACTTAGAGGGTTGGTCTATTGGAGCCATAGACCGGGGTTGGCAGATAGAAGGGGATAAGGAAGAACCCAGATTGTTTTACTTACATAAAGTTACTGCATGATTTAATTAACTAACACACAAACAAGATCAGTGCAGGAAGACAGTTGATTCAGGGGGAGGCCATGTTGAATGCTTTGAAAAGACTCAGCAATGGTGAATAGCTAAACAATTGCCATGCAGTTAAGTATTGGTGAGGCAGCCGCGGGGGGTTGGTGTGCTTGGCTCTGACTGGCTTCTGCTTGGAAATACTTGGTTCTGAAAACACCTGTCTGCCCAGCAAGCCCCTCTTCTTAAGTGTTAGGGTTTATTTACTCTTTTTAAAAGATTGCTTCTAGTAAAAATAAAATCCTATAGAAAAATACATGGACTTGTTAGACAGTAATTTAAAAGCATTTTTTTAGTAGATCAATTATAAATTCAACATATAAATTTCTTGATGTGCTCTCGGTTTTTAATAATAGATTTCAAAATGATCTCATAAAAGATTCATGTTCATATATTAAACACACACTGCTTCTAATGATTAATTTTAAAATTTGTTATTTCCTACTAAATAATAGGAATTTCCTCTGTCTTTCCAGTTTATTAGAAGTAAGGATAACCAGTCTTAATGATTTTTGAATTCATGATTATGTCTTGGTGGTAAATATGACACATTTGGAAAGTAGAACAAACACAATAATTCAAAGTCATCATTCAGAAAAATATTTACTTTTTAAGGGCCTATACTGATACTTTAAGACATTTTAATTAAAATCTATATAAATAAAATAAATGCAAGACTATTCAATAGACCTACATTATGAAACCTTTAATATTTTTTCTTATCAGTCTTTAAAGAGCCAGCTATATATTACATTTTATCTCTAAGCCATCATCACATACATACTTAATGACCCAGAATTACAACTTATTTTCCTAAATGCACTATAGGAGTAAAAGTATCAGAACAAGAAATCTATATCATATTTGTAAGGAGTTAATGGCTTCAAAATTCTTATTTGCAAAAGTATGTCAATGAAATGATGTTTTATGCGTGACATCCAAGAATAGTGAAACAATCATCACCCAAGAGAAAACGTGTGAATTGAACAAGACAGTTTTGTTTTCTCAGGAATATGCACAGCAGACTTTAATTTAGATACAGCACAAGGCATAAATATTCAGTGGCTAAACAATAACCCATTAAACCGTTTTTTTTCTTTCTGTACTAGACATTGATCCTATTTTTGCATTTTTAACAAATTAAGGAGAAAAAAAGACTCAGTTTCTTAAAGAAACGAGTTCATTATTCTTAAACGAGTTATTTTTTCCACCTTCTGTTATACTTGGAAACACAGATATCTGCTCATTTACTATTAGAATTAATTATGCATAGGTATTTCATATTCAAGTACGCACTGTAAATAGTAATTGTATAAAACAACATTCCTCTGGACCGGCATTGCTGGAGTCAATAGTTATCACAGTAATGATTCCTGAGCTTCCTATTAAGAGGCAGTGGCCCCCTGGCCAGTCAGAGGGATATAGAACAAGTGAGTCTTTATTTACATAATAACCGATTACTGCTTTGACAACATCCCACCTTTTTCACACGGTTGTGAAACAAGTTCACTTTAATTGGCATCACTGTGAAATAAATTACATGGCTGTGTGGTTGGGAAGACAGTCAGCCCCACAATAAACATAATTGGGGTGTAGCTGTTAGGCATGTGTAGGTGAAAGTAGAGACAGAGATTTTGCACCAGAAATAAATGTGTGAAGGCTAATGATACTGAGACCAGGTTGTCCGGTCTGGTTTTTAAAGAGAAATTTTTTTTCTTAAGATGAATCTTTTTAATTTTCCAAAAACGATTGATATTGATTGCTTATGTTAGAACATAGTCCATACGATTGGGAAGATTAGGTTATCAGCTTCCATTTAAACAAAAGGAAGATCAATCCAGTCTAAATCTCCAGTTCAGGCTAATGGAATGAAACTTTTCTTGAAATTCCAGGAAAGAAATCTAAACTGCTCTCCAAAGTTATGAGCCAGAATGCTACTATTGTTAGAAAAAACCAAGGTGATGCTGAAGTTGTTAGAAAGGATGTTGGCAAAGCAAATTTTTTTTTTTTTCTGTATTTTTCTGAAGCCGGAAATGGGGAGAGACAGTCAGACAGACTCCCGCATGCACCCGACCGGGATCCACCCGGCATGCCTACCAGGGGGTGACACTCTGCCCACCAGGGGGCGATGCTCTGCCCCTCCGGGGCATTGCTCTGTTGCGACCAGAGCCACTCTAGCGCCTGGGGCAGAGGAGCCATCCCCAGTGCCCGGGCCATCTTTGCTCCAGTGGAGCCTCGCTGTGGGAGGGGAAGAGAGAGACAGAGAGGAAGGAGAGATGGAGGGGTAGAGAAGCAGATGGGCGCTTCTCCTGTGTGCCCTGGCCGGGAATCGAACCCGGGACTTCTGCACGCCAGGCTGACGCTCTACCACTGAGCCAACCGGCCAGGACCCTAGAAAGGATATTGGAAAGGAAATAGAAAACATTTTTCTCTGCTTTTATTATAACAATGTAAACTCTCATCAGAAACACTAACCATACACATAGTTGCTATCCCACACAAAAGTAGAAAACTCTAGAGAAAAGTAAACCCATGAAGGCAGATAGAATGAATTCTAGGTAGAGATAGACTAAAAAATGTTTGGGAAAATAAAATTTGACACTAGCCCATGTTTGTAATATCTTGAACATTTTCGATTTTTACTAGAATCTTAGTTAAAAAAAAATCCATTGATTTTGGGTTGAGACCAAAATAGATCCTTTCTAGGCAAATGTAAGGAACCATATTTGCATAAACTTATAGGAATCGGTATTCTTTACTGATGAATCATTATTATTTGATATTCAAATAAATTTAAAGAAATTGTAGATAAATTCAAGGATAATGCTCTACATTGGATTGTTACAGAAGCTAAGATTCCTTTAGGAATATATCCTTTAATATCTTTTTTTAGGTTTAGTCTAACGGAAGGCAAACATAAATTGCTTTAAATATACTCTGTAGGAACTGTTAGAAGGTGGAAAATACTGTGCTTGGGAAAACTCTTCTTATAACTTTAAGGTCATATACATGTCAAAGTCTTGTAATTTTATTACTGTTTTACTGTATAGCTTAATTTTTAATATAAGCCTTTCATTTCTTTTTTTAATCTTATTTTTATTAATTTTAATGCAGTGACATTGATAAATCAGGGTACATATGTTCCGAGAAAACATCTCCAGATTATTTTGACCTTTGATTATGCTGCATACCCCTCACTCAAAGTCAAATTGTCCTCCGTCACCCTCCATCTGGTTTTCCTTGTGCCCCTCCCCTCCCCCTACTTCCTCCCTCCCCTCCCCGCCCCCTCCCCACCCCTCCACCCCACTTCCCTTCAGCATCACATTCTTGTCCATGTCTCTGAGTCCCATTTTTATGTCCCATCTATGCATGGGTTCATATAGATCTTAGTTTTTTCTGATTTACTTATTTCACTCCGTATAATGTTATCAAGGTCCATCCATGTTATTGTAAATGATCCAATGTCATCATTTCTTATGGCTGAGTAATATTCCATAGTATATATGTACCAAAGCTTTTTAATCCACTCGTCCTCTGACGGACACTTGGGCTGTTTCCAGATCTTCGCTATTGTGAACAATGCTGCTATAAACATGGGGGTGTATTTCTCCTTCTGGAACCATCCTATGGTGTCCTTGGGGTATATTCCTAAAAGTGGGATGGCTGGGTCAAAAAGCAGTTCGATTTTCAATTTTTTGAGGAATCTCCATACTGCTTTCCGCACAGGCTGCACCAGTCTGCATTCCCACCAGCAATGCAGGAGGGTTCCCTTTTCTCCACATCCTCACCAGCACTTATTCTGTGTTGTTTTGTTGATGAGCGCCGTTCTAACCGGTGTGAGGTGATATCTCATTGTGGTTTTAATTTGCATTTCTCTAATGATTAATGATGTTGAGCATTTTTTCATATGCCTATTGGCCATCTGTATATCCTCTTTGGAGAAGTGTCTATTCATTTCTTTTGCCCATTTGATTGGATTGTTTGTCTTCCTGGTGTTGAGATTTACAAGTTCTTTATAAATTTTGGTTATTAACCCCTTATCAGACGTACTGTCAAATATGTTCTCCCATTGTGTAGTTTGTCTTTTTATTGTGTTCTTATTGTCTTTGGCTGTGCAAAAGCTTTTTAGTTTGATATAGTCCCATTTGTTTATCCTGTCTTTTATTTCCCTTGCCCGTGGAGATAAATCAGTAAATATATCGCTGCGAAAGATGTTGGAGAGCTTACTGCCTATGTTTTCTTCTAAGATGCTTATGGTTTCACACCTTACATTTAAGTCTTTTATCCGTTTTGAGTTTATTTTTGTGAATGGGGTAAGTTGGTCTAGTTTCATTTTTTTGCAGGTAGCTGTCCAATTTTCCCAACACCATTTGTTGAAGAGGCTGTCTTTACTCCATTGTATTTTCTTACCTCCTTTGTCAAATATCAGTTGTCCATAGAGCTGTGGGTTTATTTCTGGGTTCTCCATTCTGTTCCATTGATCTATGTGCCTGTTCTTATGCCAATACCAGGCTGTTTTGAGTATAATGGCCCTGTAGTATAGCTTGATATCAGGAAGTGTGATACCTCCCCCTTTATTCTTCTTTTTTGAGATTGCTGAGGCTGTGTTCTCTTTTGGTTCCATATAAAATTTTGGAATATGTGATCTATATCTTTAAAGTATGTTGTTGGTATTTTAATTGGTATTGCATTGAATTTATAAATTACTTTGGGTAATATAGACATTTTAATGATGTTTATTCTTCCTAACCATGAGCATGGTATATGCTTCCACTTGTTTGTATCTTCCTTGATTTCTTTTATCAATGTTTTATAATTTTTCGAGTACAAGTCTTTAGTCTCCTTGGTTAAATGTACTCCTAGGTACTTTATTTTTTTGGTTGTAATAGTGAAGGGGATTGTTTCCTTAATTTCTCTTTCTGACTGTTCATTGTTGGTATATAAAAATGCCTCTGATTTTTGAGTATTAATTTTATATCCTGCCATCTTGCTGAATTCATTTATCAGGTCCAGTAGTTTTTTGACTGAGACTTTAGGGTTTTCTATATACAATATCATATCATTTGCAAATAATGATTGCTTTACTTCTTCTTTTCCAACTTGAATGCCTTTTATTTCTTCTTCTTGTCTGATTGCTGTGGCTAGGACTTCCAGGACTATGTTGAATAAGAGTGGTGAAAGGGGGAACCCCTGCCTTGTTCCTGATCTTAAGGGGATTGCTTTTAATTTTTTCCCATTGAGTATGATGTTGGCTGTGGGTTTGTCATAGATGGCCTTTATCATGTTGAGGTATGTTCCCTGTATTCCCACTTTGCTGAGAGTTTTGATCATGAATGGGTGCTGGATTTTATCAAATGCTTTTTCTGCATCTATTGAAATTATCATGTGGTTTTTCTCCTTCCTTTCGTTTATGTGATGAATAACATTGATAGATTTGCGAATATTGTACCAGTCTTGCCTCCCCAGAATAAATCACACTTGATCATGATATATGATTTTTTCCATATATTGTTGGATCCGGTTTGCTAATATTTTGTTGAGGATTTTAGCTTCTATATTCATCAGGGATATTGGCCTATAATTTTCTTTCTTTGTGTTGTCTTGCCTGGTTTTGGAATCAGAATTATGCTCGCCTCATAAAAGGAGTTGGAAGTCTTCCTTCCTCTTGAATTTTTTGAAATAGCTTGAGAAGGACAGGAGTTAGTTCTTTGAGTATTTGGTAGAATTCACTTGTGAAGCCACCTGGCCCAGGACTTTTCTTTGTTCAGAGTTTTTTGATAACTGTTTTGATCTTATTTGGTGTAATCGGTCTGTTTAGGTTTTCTGATTCTTCCAGATTGATTTTTGGAAGATTGTATGTTTCAAGGAATATGTCCATTTCATCTAGGTTGTCTAGTTTTTTGGCATACAGTTCTTCATAGTATTCTCTTACAATCCTTTGTATTTCTGTTGTGTCAGTTGTTATTTCTCCACTCTCATTTCTAATTTTATTTATTTGAATCCTCTCTTTTTCTTGGTGAGTCTAGTTAAAGGTTCATCAGTCTTGTTTGCCTTTTCAAAAAACCAGCTCCTAGTTTCATTGATCCTCTGTATTGTTTCTTTAGTCTCTATGTCATTTATTTCTGCTCTGATCTTTATTATTTCCTTCCTTCTACTACATTTAGGCTTTACTTGCTGTTCTTTTTCTAGTTCTTTTAGATGCAGGGTTAAGTTGTTTATTTGAGCTTTTTCTAGCTTCTTTTTTTTTCTTTCTTTTTTTTTTTTTGTATTTTTCTGAAGCTGGAAACGGAGAGAGACAGTGAGACAGACTCCCGCATACGCCCGACCGGGATCCACCCGGCACGCCCACCAGGGGCGACGCTCTGCCCACCAGGGGGCGATGCTCTGCCACGACCAGAGCCACTCTAGTGCCTGGGGCAGAGGCCAAGGAGCCATCCCCAGCGCCCGGGCCATCTTTGCTCCAATGGAGCCTTGGCTGCGGGAAGGGAAGAGAGAGACAGAGAGGAAGGAAGGGGGGGTGGAGAAGCAAATGGGCGCTTCTCCTATGTGCCCTGGCCTGGGAATCAAACCCGGGCGCCGCACGCCAGGCCGACGCTCTACCGCTGAGCCAACTGGCCAGGGTCCTTTTCTAGCTTCTTAAAGTGTGCCTGTAGTGCTATGAACTTCCCTCTTAGTACTGCTTTTGCTGTGTCTCATAAATTTTGAGATGTTGTATGCTCGTTATCATTCATTTCTAGGAATTTTTTTTATTTCTTCTTTGATCTCATTCTTAATCCATTTGTTATTTAACAACCTGCTATTTAGTTTTCATGTGTTTGAGAATTTTTGTGCTTTTCTGTTGTGGTTGATTTCTAGTTTCATGCCATTGTGATCAGAGAAAGTGCTTGATATGATTTCAATTTTCTTAAATTTGTTGAGACCACTTTCGTGCCCTAACATATGGTCTATCCTAGAGAATGTACCATGAGCACTTGAAAAGAATGTTTATTCTGCTGCTTTAGGGTGAAAGGTTCTGTAGATATCTATTAAATCGAGTTGATCTAGTGTGTCCTTTTAGTCTGCTGTTTCTTTGTTAATTTTCTTTCTTGAGGATCTATCTAGTGGTGTTAGTGGGGTATTAAAATCCTCTACTATTATAGTGTTGCTGTTGATCTCGCTCTTTATATCCATCAAAGTCTGCTTTATATATTTAGGTGCTCCTATATTAGGAGCGTAGATATTTATAATAGTTATATCTTCCTGTTGGATTGCTCCCTTTATCATTATGTAGTGGCCTTCTTTTTCTCTTACTATATTCTTTGTTTTAAAGTCCATTTTGTCTGATATAAATATTGCTACCCCAGCTTTTTTTTCATTTCCATTTGCATGAAATGTTTTTTTCCATCCTTTTACCTTCAACCTATGTGCATCTTTTGTTTTAAGGTGTGTCTCTTGTAGACAGCATATGTATGGGTCCTGTTTTCTTATCCATGCAGCTACCTATGTCTTTTGATTGGATCATTTAATCTATTTACATTTAAGGTTATTGTTGACATGTAGTTGTTTATTGCCATTTTATTCTTTAAAGCTGTATTCCTCTTTTGCTATATTCTTTTCTCACTTTGATCTGTTTACACCATGCCTCTTAACATTTCCTGCAGCATTGGTTTGGTTGTAATGAATTCCTTGAATTTTTTTTTGTCTGAGAAACTTTTTATTTCTCCTTCAATTTTAAATGATAGCCTTGCTGGATAAAGTAGTATTGGGTGTAGGTTCTTGTTCTGCATTACTTTGAATATTTTTTGCTATTCCCTTCTGGCTTCAAGTGTTTCTGTTGAGAAGTTGGATGTCATCCTTATGGGGGCTCCTTTGTAGGTGATAGCTTTTTTTCTCTCTCACAGCTTTTAATATTTTCTCTTTATCACTTAGCTTTGGTATTTTAATTATGATGTGTCTTGGTGTAGGTTTCTTTTCAGTGGAGTTCTCTGTGCTTCTTGAATTTGTGAGAGTTTCTCCTGTATTAATTTAGGGAAGTTTTCAGCTATGATATGATTGAATAAAGCCTCTATCCTTTGTTCTTTCTCTTCTTCTTCAGGAACCCCTATGATGCAGATGTTATTTCTCTTTATGTTGTCACAGAGCTCTCTAAGAGTTTCCTCAGAGTTTTTGAGTCTCTTTTCTTTTTTCTTCTCTGCTTTCATGCCTTCATTCCAGTTGTCCTCCAACTCGCTGATTCGATCCTCAGCTGTATCCATCCTGTTTTTAATTCCTTCCATTGTGGTCTTCATTTCTGATATTGTATTTTTCATCTCCAACTGATTCTTTTTTTAATATTTCAATATCCTTTTTTATACTTGCTATTTCTTTATTTAGGTGTTCGTGATGACCATCCATTGTTGTTCTAAGATCCCTAAGCATCCTTACAATCATTATTTTAAACTCAGCATCCGGAAATTTGATTATTTCCATATCACTCAGTTCATCTCCTGAAGGTGTCTCTTGTGGTTTCATTTGGATTGCACTTCTTTGTCTTCTCATTGTGCCTGGGTATCTGGGTGTTTTCTTTGTAGAGCTGGTTGAGTCTAGGGTTGGTGTTGTCTGCCTCCAGTTTTTACTTGTGTTGTTTTCTAGGTCTTCTTGGTTTGGCATCATCTATTATTTGTAATCCACTTTAGGATTTGGGCTGCTTTGAAGTCTTGATTTGTTTGTTTTCTTAACAGGTGATTGTCTTGTTTGCTGATCTCAGTAGGGGGCTTATTTGAAACTTCATCCAGGAATGCGATGGGTGTGACCTGAGGCTCTGAAGACCTCTTCTGCCAGTTCTGGGGGTGGGTTGCTTTCTCAGCTTCAGTAGGGGGAGGTGTATCTCAGATCTCCATGGAGACTTGAGTTACTGCCCCTCTTCCCCTCTTCTTGTTTTCAGCTGTGTCTTGTTGTGCTGATTGGAGCTGGAGAGATGTCTGTATCTCTGTGACCTGGAAGTACTTTTATATTTTGCTTTGTGGAAGGATCAGCCCCTCCCCCAGTTATGGCCGCCTCCAGCACTGTATGAGTCAGCTTTTTATGTCATCACCTATATTCCTCTCCCCCTCACCATCCGTCTCTCTCTCTCTCTCTCCTTTCTTTTTGGAAGACAAGCGGGCCCTTTCAACACACCTTGCTCCCTGGTCACCAGGAAAGTGGCTGTGAGCAGTATTAACTGCTCTTTTTCTTGGAGTGAGAGCCCAGCCTTACTCCCCCCCCCCTCTGTTTCTGTAAGCAGGGGAGATTCAGGCACTCCCTACCAGGTTTGTTGTGGCTTCTTCTTTGCTCCTTGCTTTTTGAAAGCTGTTCTTGTAGTCCAGATTTGGTTTTTCATGCTTAGTGTTCATAAATTAGTTTATAATCCAGTTTGGTGGTGTGAGCTGGGAGTCTGTGCATTTGCCTACTCCGTTGCCATCTTCAGGTCTCTAAGTCTTTCATTTCTAAAAGCCAATGCACATATTTTCAGAGAACATCATTACACACTCAGTAAATATTTAAATTTTTTTACCAGGAATGTTAATATTGCATTTTCTTTTTCAGAATTAGTCATTTTTATTTAAACATCTCATCCATAAAATCACTCTTCTATGATAAGTTCTGAAATAAAGTAACTTAAGGAGTGGAAGAGATAGAAACAGAACCACAATGATGTACATCTGACATTTTACTGAAAAATTCTCACTACTAGCTCTTCCAAAAACCCAAAACTGATTCTATTCCCCAAACCTGCCATTGTTTTCTTTTCTGTCTTACTCAGACAGAAACCCTATGAAAAGCTTAGGATGGAGAATGAGGTGTACAGGTGAGAAAGTATGGCCATCATGGGTCTTGGGTTGGGCTCTATGAGAAGACACTGCACATCTACTTTTCCAGTGAACATTTGACACCAACTGTATTTTAACCATGACCAATGCTTCCGAGTGATGAAGCTTTGATTTGTGGCTTCCTGGGCACCATTTGGGGAAAATCGGAGAGGTAGCCATGACCTAGGAAATATTACTCTATTGATAACAATAAAGAAAGCTGCAAACAGGCTGTAAGAGGATGATTCGAGTAGTGGAAGGAACAGTGTCTGGATCTTTGAGGGTCAGTGGGATTTGGGGGACACTCTGCACTGCTGGGGGCACAAAGCAACTGGCACCATGGGAAAATCACTTCTTACCAGCTTCGCCACTAACAACGAATAACCTAATTCCCATTCATTTCATCTCTAAGGTGAGGGACTCAATTAAGGTGGGAACCTTTAGAATAAATGTTGCAAAGTATATAGCTATTTTCCACTGAGTGCACTGTAAGGTGCACTGAATACTTCACCATCAATTTGTATTTATTATGCCTTCTTTGAAAACAATGTATTTATTTATTTTTTGCAAGTGTACAGGGAACATTCCATTTACATGTATTTAAGTGTTTGCTTTTGATGATGAAATTTTGTCTAGCAAATGCGTCATTGTAGAAACAAAATAAGTCACATTATTTTTTCTTCATTTTTTAATGTTCAAATAATCTGCAAAATAGAGATATCAATGAAGATAACTAACTGCAAATAAAATTGAAAGATAAAAGATCTGTTGAGTCTTTATAGCTTCTCATATTGACACGAAATTATTCACACTTACCACAGGACATCTATATACAGAGAAAAACCGTTTGGGAACATCTCAAAATAAATGCATTTTCTAATTTCTTGGAGTTTTATAAACAAGTTCCAGTGCTGAGTGAATAGATACTTCCCTCCATACTTACTTGCATACATAATGTTGCAGTAATTTTTATTTTATAGGACAATTGCTGCTACACAGTTCATCATATAAGGAATCATCCATGTTCCTTATTCATTCTCTTTCTTTTATATTATTATTAATCTAAGAAATACAGTCTCTCCAACCTCAAGGCCTTTTCCATACGTGCCTTTGTGATGCCATTGAATTAAACCAAATGATGTATTTTGACAAAGTTTTATCAATTGTGTTATTAAACAGATTTTATACATCATATGTATATATTCTTGCAATTTTTCATTTTAATTAATCAGACAGCCAGAGCAGTTTAAATAACTACCACATTATTATCTAGCAGATCCTGACTGAAAAAGAAATAGTTGAATACACTAAATGTGTTTGGTTCAGACTTTCTTTTTCCTTATGGAAATGATTTGAATAATGCAAAGGGTATTTAAAAATCATGTTTATAAGGTTAAACAGTCTCCCACCCAGAAACATGAAGATATATAGTTCCTTGAGTTTATAAGGTCATAAGAATATCCACTTACAGTTTAGGAGTGTATTTTAGCTCTCCAAACTCCCTTTGAACTCTGCCAGTAGAAGATTTTTAAGTACCTGATGAAATAAATAAATTCTAAACAAATGACTTAGAAATCCAGGCTTCATAGTTAAAAATATTATTTTTCATTAGAGTAAAAAAGTGTTTTCTAAACCCTAAAGAACTTACATTGTGTTTGTGTATGAAAAACCTTTGCCTTAAAGTGTAGTGATTAAGCGTTGATCTGTCTATCACTTGTTTCCCTCCAAATTGTAACCTGGTTATTGGTTTATCATTTACCTTATTTACAGGAAAGGGAGCCATTTTTTATGATTTCCCACCTGGTTGCTATTTACCAGTTTTTTATAAATCTCTGACTTTAGAAATCGAGGGAAAGAGTCCTTGGCCATGAGACTATAGATTAACTTCTGAGCCTCATCAAAACATTTGAGAGTCGGTTCTGCGATATTCTTTGAGATGAGGTCCCTGGTGCTGAAGTCAATGTTAATCTGTGGAGATAAAGTTGCATATCATCAGATTAGTTTATCAAAGACTACACCATTTATACAGGTGGCAGATGCACGTATTATTTGAATTTTTTTCCCTTAACCCAAAGACAATCTGATGCAAAACACCAGAAAGGTCATGCGTTCATTTTCTGATGCAGAACACATGCTCGGTGTATATTTTTTTTTAGGTTGAGAAGGGTTGGCATTGACAGAGAACACAGGTAAAGCCTTACTTTGAGATTATAAAAATAATGGCAAAGTGCCCACGCAAACAAAATACTTTATGATTTTAAATTTCTCTCCTCGCTCATTCTTTGTTTTGTTTTTTCCCAGTGCTTTGATCTTAATACCTAAAATGTGTTTCCAGAGGTAAAGCAATATCTAGAATTTATTAGGGTGGCTTCCACCAACCCATTTCTATTCTCCATATGTTCCTGTGCTCTTTCCCATCATGTTGCTTTCATTCTAATTTGCATTTTTTTTTTTTGCCAGAACAAACCAAAAAACACCCTTCTTTACACTGACCCCTGTGCCTTCCCCAGAAAGTTTCAGGTCCAATGCCGCAGCCTCCTGGGAGGCCTCAACATCTGGAATCCATTTCTACTTCTTTATGTAGGACATTGCTGTGGGGTAGAGGAAAGACTTCAGGGTAGTTTTCAAAACTGTACTCTGACATTCAATGATCTTGGTGACCGGGGCTGACTGACTTTATCTTTATGTGCTCTGCTTCCTTCCTCATCTGTCAGGCAGCTAGTTCTGGACGGAGCTGTTACAAGGATGAAAGCGACATGGCACAGACACGTATTAATTCTACAGATATGTCTGGGTGTCATTATGTGCCAAGTTTTGCTGTATTTGGGGAGCGACAACCAACACCTAAGTAAATAGTTTTATTTTAGACCTGAACATGAAGGATGAGATGAAGCCAGTCCCCGAGGCATGGTGGGCATGGGTCAGAAAAAACACTTCTGGCAGAAAAAACAACAACAAAGGCAGAGTCCCTGATGCAAGAAAGAACGGGTCATGTCCCTAAAAGCCATTCTGTCTGGGAGGCTGGAGCATAGGGTGTGAGACAGAACGTTCCTATGTCGAAGCCAGGAAAGGTGACACAGGCCAGAGCTTGGAGAACTTAAGTGCAGTTTGAGGAGTTATGACTTTTCTCCTAGAATCAATGGGAAGACACTAAAGGTTTTAAGCAGGATGAGGCATGCTCGCATGTTGTGACTCTACTGTAGTGCCCGTCTCAGAGTGGACACCAATGAACAGTTGCTGTTGTCAAGATCTTGTCATGGTCTGTTTCCCGCATCCCGTCTTGCGTGGTGGGGACATGACATGAACATTGCCTGCTTTCCTCCTTTAACTATGCTGTTAATTATTTCACGGCATCATCTGCTATTTGTTTAACTTTCTATCCCCCATCATGGTAACTATAGCAACTGGGCTCTCATTTACTGAGGGTGAATTTCCACAGAGAGCAGGGACACCGTGCCGCCTCATTTTGTTCTCATCGGAACGCAACACCTACACTAACTCCTTATTCCCTGTATCAGGCAATAGGGCTGAAGCCTTCATCGGGGCTTTCTTAGCCTTCCTGGGTTGGTCCCAACTTACACATTTGTTCTCCTCTGTGCATGCTCTGTATTCCCACCAAGCGAGACAGTTTCCCTCAAATCCCTTGCGTTTCCCCAAGCTACGGCCGTTTTTCTGTACTATTCCAACGTAGCTGTACGTTACTCCTTTTCACCTAAGTCTTAAATAATCCTGCACATCTTTAAGATGGCATTCAAATCACATCTACCCTGTGAAGTGCTCTTCCTCTCAAAGGACTTTGTGTGACTTAGACAACATTGGCATTTTCTGCAACTCCCCTGCCTGGTTCAGTGTCGGGACTCAAATACATCTCCGCTGCAGCAAGAAAGTGCGACAGTATGTCTGTATTTGATCAGAATCATGTCTCGATTTTGAAGGGAACCATTTTATTTCCACATAATACTGATCATCATTATTATTTACTGAGAGGAAAAGCTTGCCCCCCTGACCCTCTTGTTTTCTAATCTGCTTGTTTCTCTACCAAGGAACTGCCAACATCAGCTACTGATGGCTGAGTGGTGAGCAGAGAGACTGTTCCCAGGAGATAACCAGTGATCTTATGAAGATGTGTCTTGGCAATTCAGCTTAATGTTAGTGACGAAACATCACACCCACATGGTTGTACAAATGCCATTATTTTTCTCCAAGTTGTTCAAGCTTGAAACATAGGAATTATCTCTGACACCTCCTTTTGCTCTGATTGCTTCCCATATAACTATATAACATATTTATATGGCACATATAGATATTTTTCCTCATTTGTCTATTATTTTGTAATTTCACAATGTTCATTTTCATTCTCGCTCCTGTCTCTGCAGTTTACTTTTTCTTTCCAACCTGAATCTCCTCACTAAACCACAGAATTCACTTCTCACCTGACACCTTTTCCTACAATGTCTTTCCCTCCCAAATACTGTAAATAGCATTTGTATATGAGTTTCACCAAAATATCACTTTTCATTGTATAAGCATTCAGCTGAAAATCTATTATTTTTTTTGTAACATAAAATTTAAGCTCCCTACCCTGGTATTTGAGCCTCCTCACCCCTGGACTCCAGCGTGTTGTCCCCAGATCATCTCCTACGTGTCCTAGTGGTAGCCAGCATGCTGGTCTACTCTCTTTCCCAGAGCGCCTGAAGCCCTTGTTTATGCTGTTGGATTGTCTAAAATCCCTCTTTCCCCCACATTTTTGTTCTGTATTGACTATCCTGGTCTCTTATCATCTAGCTTAAGTTGAATATCTTCCATGAAGCTTTCCTCAGTCACTGAAGGAACATCACTAATTTCCTTCTCATTACACATTGTTTTGATTTGAAAATCTTAAGAAATTAGATTTCTTGCTTAAACAGGATTGGATACAAAGGCTTCTAATGTTAAGTATTCAATCTGATTATCAGAGAAAAAAAGATTTGTCAATTCCCCACACAGGGAATTCAATAGTTTGTGACATGGAATTAACCTATCTTTTATCTGCTTTTTCCAATTTCTTTCACTAATTCCTTTTTTTTCTGTAGAAGTCTCTGAAAATATGATCGGAGCAGAGATGCATTATCCAAGTTCTGTTCCAAGCCTTCTCTCTCTAGACTTTTTCCTGCTGACTCTGTCTTTTCTTATGGCAAAATATTTAAAAATGGCATTGTATCAAAATAATCTTAAGGATATTTAAAGATGATTATTGGAACTGTAAAACTAATAGTGATACTATTAGTGCGGATGACTAGTTTATATGATACAACTCTAAGATAAGTAGTAGTATTATCCCCTGTTTTTCTGGGTAAAAAGCCAACATATATAGGAAAACGTAATTAATTTATAGTCACTCCTAGTACTTCTTCATTTAAAGTATTCTTGAATGGGAGCTTAGAAATTATGTCAGGATCTGAAGATACATATAAAGAAGATTAAGATGAGAGGTCCATCAAAAAGACAGATTTTGAAAAAGCAAGCCAGAGGGGGGAAAATGTTTTCTGAAGGAAAGGAGATTTCTTGATCTTTGAAGTATTATTAGAAATTTGGAAGATGAAGAGACTTGTGCATGGAGGGTGGGTTGAAAGCCACCCAGGGATGTTTGAGGGGAGGAAAGGTAAGGGCCTGGGGTGGAATGGAGTTTCCAGATCATGCAGATGAGCCCTTACAGGTCCGGTTGAAGAATTTTTACTTAACCTGAAAGCACTGAGGAGAATTTTAATGAGGGACCAATGTTCAACTTATGCTTGAGAAAACACACCGCTGGCTGCCATGCGGTATATAGCAGCTAGGTGTGGATAAAAGGAAGAAAAATTAGGAAGTCATACCGGAAGTTCAGGTGGGCCATGATGGTGGATTAGGCTGCGTAATGTCACAGGAAGCGAAGGGGCATGCATAGATTTCAAAGGTATTTGGAAAGCAGAACGATGGAACTTAGCATCACATGGGAACAAGCTGGGCCGAGGAGCAAAATCTTTAACAAATACTCTGAAGAATGAGATGACAAAGTTCCTAGGGGTTGGAAACGGGGTCTAAACAGAAGAGAAGAATCAGGGATAATGGCCCAGTGTTTGGCCAGAGGGATTTGAAGAATGGAGTTGCCCTTGACTGAGATGGAGAGACTAAGGCGGGAGAAAGCTTTGGGCAGGAAATCGAAACTCCGATTTGAATTTGTTAACTTTGAGATGCCCTTTACAGTCTCAGGGATGGGAAGAGATCCCGGGAGAGTCTGCGCAAGCAGAAAATAAATGGGGTCCGCCTCCCTCATTACAGCGTGTGTTGTGTGATGAGTTGGAACAGCAGAAGAGATTGTTAAAGGGCTGGCAGGAAGAGCGGAGAAAATGCAATGCCAGAAGCCAGGGGAAGACAATATTCCAACGATCAGAGCTCTCCATTTCACTAAATGTTCTTGAAGAGCCCATAGAAACAAAGTTTGAGAATAGGCTACCAAGAGGGCTCTATCTTTTCTTCTCGACTTTTCTGAAATTTCAGTATCAGGATAAGAATGAAAATATTAGTCTTAATATATATTTGGATACCTAAATTCTTTGAATAAAATCACTTCTGGGGTATGTTTCTGAACTTTTACCCCCTACCTCTGCGCTCATCCTAAATTTGGTATTTGGTTGGATTCTACCAGAAGACGCATGGATACATTTCCCATCTCAAAACAGAAGACAGAGGTGACGCTGAACTTTGAATGCAATGAAAGTGAGATGTTACTAGCAGGTGATCTTCAGGGAAGACCTGCTTAATCTTGAAAAACTTCTGAGCCATTGAAAGTTACATGGAAGTTTACACTTTGCTGAGCATCTCATACTAGTAGGTCCAGAGCATGGGGCTAGACAATGTATCAACTGATGAAACAAACAGAGTTATAGCAATAATATTTACTGATGTGCAGTCACTTCCCTTTCGTTTACATGGATATGCTTCCATTTCATGGACTCTGAGAAATACAGTATTTTTCGAAAGGCCATGAATTAGGTTAGAGATCTGAGACCGCTGCACTATCAAGCTCAAAAACAAGATGTGGGTTTGTGACTCTTATGGAGTGATAGCTGAGATGTCATTGCAACCATTTAGTGGCTTTTAAATCCCACATATTTTGAAAATGCCTTGATATAGCTGACATCAACAGCAATATCTAGCAATAAAATGGCCACCTTCTGTATGTTGTTTATGGTAGTCATTGCAAAACAATTGTATTATAAAGATCTAGAATTTTTTTTTAATACACAATTTTCTTAACTGCCAGATATGCATGCCAAGGTCCTTGTGTCAATACCAGGAATTAAAATTTTTTTGAGGGGGCTTTCAACAAATTATTTTTTGCAGGAAGAATACATTTTGAAGTGTCCCTTTTGGCTTTCCTATGACCCTAAGCTGTGCTTTCTATATATTTTACATAATTTGAATAAAAAGTTTTCAGTTGTGCTCTCACATTCAAATCAGATAGCCTCCCTCATTGAGGAGGTATTGTGTATCAGGAGATTCATTATGCAAAGGGTGTGTGCTGGTCCATGTAAAACACCCTGCTAAACTCCCACCACCGGCAGCCTGTTTCTCTCATTCACAACTGAGCTTAAAAAATCACTGTTCAAATTGAAGTGACCTATGATCATGCTTTCAGTGACATAATTCTATTTAATCATCACGAACGCCTCTGGTCTTACTTCATGTTGGGCATCATTAAAGGTGAAAACGTATCCTTGAAATATATTCTCAAGGATGGCTATTAAAGTAGAGGATAGCAAGCTTTGCAACATATAGAATTCAATCCATGCATGGGACCATGTCCTTATGTGGTTATTGACTTTGGAGGCAGAGATACCGTATTTCCCCAGGTATAAGATGCACCCTTTTTTGAAAACTTTGGGGTCTAAAAACTGGGTGCATCTTATACAGTGATTGAGCCATTTCAAATGCCATAGATGGAACTGAGGATGAGGCAATATATGAAGACAGTGATTCGTCGTCAGACACAGATGAGGACCAGCTAGTAGATGGGAGTTTTGATAGTGATCAGGTGTTGTATGAATTATATGATGAATAAAACTTGAGTTCAATAACTTTATGTAAATACATTTTCCCCCAAATTTCGGGTCCCAAAATCAAGGTGCGCCTCATACATGGAGAGGCTTATACACAGTGAAATATGGGTAAATGCCGCTCTGTTCTAACACGTTCAGTTGGGCAAGAGATGTCAAAGAAACCACGACATTGGCGATTGTAGATTGTATGTATGTATAAAACCACAATGTACATGGACTGTTAAAAATAAATGGATGTAGGCAACAGCTGTCTAGAGAAGCTGAAAGGGAGTGAAATTAATTGGGTTCCTTCCTCAGCCCAACATGCTCATCCAGGATAGTGGCACAGGGTTGTACAGATGTTTGGAGAAGCACCTGAGTGTTTTGTTTTTATTAAAATGCAGCAACCAATTTTTCCAGGGGTGGGAGGGTGCAAAATATTACTGAAAAGTATTCGGAGAAATACTTTTGCCACTTTCTTGTCTCCTTAGGCATATTTGCATCTGGGCGTCATAGTTTAAGAACTTCTATGAAGTAGAGACACTATGAGAAGAGAAATAAAGTATTTTGGTAAGAGAGAGGTAGACGCCATGGGACAAGATAACTAGGTGTTTGCCTTTAGCATAAATATCAAGGTTCCCAGGCTGCATCATGGACATTTAAATTAAGCAGTTGATCCAGAGACTGGAATCTGAAACCTCACAGGAGGGCTGTGGACCTCCGTCCTCAGGCTCTGTGCATCTTAGTGACTTGAGGGCTCTTCATTTTATCTCTAAGGCTCAGTTCATTTTCCCCTGTGCAATGTGGATGCTTGCAACACCTCCCTAAGCCAGTGAATGTGATGACTAATTGAATGAGACGGTCCATGCACCGTGCAGGTGTAGCCTAGAGCTCGATTCCTGCTTTCTTCTCTCACTTTGCACTCTGGGCCACAGAGCATGAAGGCTTCTTCCCCCTGGACCAGCTTTCGAGGTGCTGGCTGGTCCTTTGCTTGACTCTTCTTCCTTGTCCTACTCTGTCCTTCCCTGCTCCCATCTTGTCTACCTCATCATCTGTATTTCCCTATCACATCCCTCATAAAAGTTTATTGCAATTATTGTTCTAACTGGTGTCTTTCTACCAAGATGACGCTTCGCTAGATCTATTCAGGGATGCTGATACTATTTTCTCAGCAGCACCAGTGTAGTGCTTGACATATAAAAGACACACTGAGCTACTGACCAGTGTAGCAAAACTTAGGCAATGGGTTTTTAAAAACGCAGATGTGACATCTGGAGATGATTCTATTCTCAGGAGGGACGGGTGACAAGCTGCAAATGTGGGGCAGGACTAATGCTCAACAACACATCGCCATGTTGGGAAACAGCTCTTACAATGCAAAGAAAAAATGTGAATAGAAAGCGGAGAATACAAAATTGGCATTACAGTAATGTCAGGAAATGCCTCTAGATGCTCATTTTCAGGGGCTTCCCTCTGCCAATAACTCTGTGTATTCCATCAAGACGGAGTTCAAACCTAACCTCATTTAAAATAAAGACCTTCTCTTAAAGTCCTATCTCAGTACTATTCTGGCATAGCCTTTCGGCATAATGCAAAAAAGATTTCACCCATTTTTTTTTGCACTTGATCATTTTCTCCTTAGCTATTTTTCCCTAGTTCTAAATTTTATTTTTTTAATCCAACTAGATTGAATGTTTCTTTTGAGCCAAACCACAATTTGAACCTGTTTTATTTTCTTGCAATTCTTTATTGAGAATAAAATTGCCTCATTCACAAAATACACGGGGTTATACTTAATACTCTTATCACTTGTTCCCTGGGGCTTCCCTTCCATGGAGGGATTTATCTCATGAGGAGGTGAACAATAGGCACAGAATAAGCATTTACTGATGTGGCATAAAATACAAATCAGTAAATAACATTATACTATGGTAAAAATAAAGGCAAAAATCCAGATAAACAGATATTTAAAAAATGTCCTGTACAGACTCATCAAACTATCTCCTTTTTGGCTACAGTTTTCTTCACATTTAGTAAATAGATTTAAGAGTTATATAATTTTTTGACTGCCTGTGTCTTTGTTCCTGGACCGGTGATAATATGAAGTTGAATGTAGATGCCACAATACACTGTGGTCTGATGGTTCCAACATTTTCTAACCCCACAGAAGGACAATCGACATAGACAATTTCCCCCTTAATAAAAATTTCTTTTCAATATAAGGGAACAATGATAAACATATAAGATATAAATTATATAAATATCACAGCAATATTTAAAATATATCAGTGTCTTAGCTTGATATAAAAACATCTTAAATTTCTTGAAGGCTTACATTCCCTTAAAACTAAGTAACATGTTTTTTAAATTTTCAAATATTATGAAATTAGCGTTCCACTTTGAGGTGATAGTAAATAAAGTTTAAGATGATTTTCTTTGTCATTCACAAGTTCTTATTGTGTGCAAAACAGAGACAATTTAAATATGTATATATTGCTTGTCTAATAATTGTCAAATCACGTAGTCAAAATACCTAGCTCACATCTATTTTTTCCTGCAGTATTTTCTTCTGAAACTGCCTAGGTACCATCCATTCAATAAGTAGCTCCCTTTACTGAAATGAGTAGTTTTTATAACATGTCCATGTATATATATTTTCCAAGTCTTTTAGAGTTGCTTTTCCTCAAATGTCCTTACAAATTATATACTGATTGTGTTCAAGTTGATTCAGTAGTGCTTCTAGTGACTTGTTTGAGGACATAAAGGGATTGACATTTGTTTAAAATTGTCCTGATGATGTAATCACCAGATCTCATTCATCATTCTCATCTGTCCTGAGTGGTTGTTATATGCTATTTTTTCTTTTAATGAACGTATTTTTATATGAAGAAACTGAGGCTCCGAGAGCAAAAATCACTTAGCCCAAGATTACAGGATGTGAAATAAGGTCTGGGAATCTCCAAACTGAAGGTTTTCTGGCATCAGACCAACTCTCTACTAGTGTGAAAGTCCACACAGGAGGGACAGGGCCTCAGTCCAGCTGCAATTATGATCACCTTGCCAAGGCCTGAAGTTCCATTTTTGTGTTCAGTCTTTGCCTATTTGAACAGGAAACTGAGAACCATACTGATGTCAATTTATAGACAGGCGTCATTTAGTCAGCTCCTTCCAGTCTCACTGTAAATTGTCTAATTGCATTGGTTAAATACTATTAAGTCATGCTAACCATTTGATAGATGAAGAACTAAAGACACAAGAACTTGAAAAGAAAGACAATGAGACCATCTTGAGGACACGGCCTTGTCATTGATCTTTAGGCATTCCTGTCAGGGAAAGTGGTTGTAAGTTTAATTCTTTATAAGAGTCAGTTATACAACTATAATTGAATATAGAAAAATGGGAGAATATTCTCATAAGAATCTCACTCTTGAATTAATTTTCTACTCATGGAAATTTTATTTTCTACCAACCATATCAAATAGATCACCTTGTCTTATTAAATCGTCCCACTAGTTAAATCTAGAAAATGGCACCCTTCCTTATTTCTGCTGCTGCCTATCCAGCCTCCTCTCCCCACCCCTCACTAGCAATATCAGAGTGCTTAGAATTTCTGGAGAGCACTGGAGAACTCTGGACCTCCGCGCTATGCCACCGTGCCTTCAGTCTGAAACAGTCTTGCTTATTTGCTCTCTTGATAGATAGTACTTATTTCACATGAGATGCCTGTGGTTTGCAAGTGTGAGCCAATCTGGAACTCAGTCTCTTAACTCTCCAGGGACATTCAGTTACGTTCCTACTGGGCTAATAACAAACATCGTGCTTGTATTACTATGTCGCTTAGTGCATATTGACTGGTTTTATTATAGGTCATTCTCTCCTACACTGTGTCTTTATTGTGGGGACAGCTACTTAAAATAATCTGCTTAATGAATTAGCATCCTAACGGTTGTATTATATTTAACGTGTAGAGAAATACCGTGAAGATTGCAATTGGTGTATAATATAAGATACAAATGCCTGTTAGTAATGCAAATTGGAAAATAATAGAAATGAATAGTAAATCATAGAAAATAATAAAAACAAATGGCAAATAATAGAAAATATAATGACTATTTCAAATGTATATATGTGCTTCTTTATTTTCAATGAATTTTGTCACATAGCCACTTCAAGGAGACAGTATAATCTATCACTTGAAAAGCAGCCACAAATTTAGTTATATTTTATTTAGTCTACGTGATGTTTGAGAATGTTATTCTAAAACAATCATCGTTAATTAGATAGATTTATAGAGAAGGAAAAAAAAATCTGGCTTTCCAACCAGTATCACTATAAATAGAATATCTTTAAAGTTGATTTCAAAGCCTTTTAGGGAATGACACATTAATCAACTTGATAAATCTTATGTATTATACTTTAAATTTTTTAGAATTATTTATTGATTCTTTATATGGTGCCTGGGAAATGAATGTTGAAATAGATCCACAGGAGGTGAATTTCCTTTCTTTTCCCCCTACAAATTCCAGGTTATAATTCAGTGGTTCATATTTCTGGAGTGTCATACTAGGGCAATATGTGCTGCAATAATTAATATCCGTCTAAAACTTGAACTATTGATATGGAAAGTTTATGCCCTTGGTTGTCCAAAAGTGTTTGTATTTCATCCACTCTGTCTTTTGTCCCCATAAGTACAACCAACCCTTCTTATACCATGAGTCCTAATTTTAGATCAGAAAGTACAGTAACCATCACCTGTCAGGGTATTGGAATTGCACCTCTGGGAAAGATGACTTGTACTAGTAGTTTAATGTATCTTTCTGTTTGCTACTTATTCATTAAAATGTAGCCACTGAGAAATCAAGGTGGTTTTAAAATGTAAATTGCTTACAATTTAAAGTTAAACACAAGAGGGGTATGTGAAGATGATCATGGTTTTAGTTCTGGAAAGTAAATCAAATAAAAATGCGATGTTGCATACAACACTTTTGGGGAGGGGCTAGTATCAAAGTCACTCCAGATTTCTCATTCAGGCCTTTTTCCTATTGTTCTGATTCTAAGAAAGTGCAGGTGGGTCCTGCTCCCTCAGATAGTGCCTCCCACCTTTGGTTCATTTTAGCTGGCAAAGGAATAAAGGTCAGCAAATATTTGTTTTGGAAAGTGAGGCATTCATTCTTAAATGCCATAGTGGGGACATCCAAAATATTAAAAATGAAGAATTTATACTGTTGGATAGGAGTTGTTATTTTTTCCCCACATACTATTTATTTATTTATTTTTTGTATTTTTTTTCTGAGGTGAAAAGTGGGGAGGCAGAGAGACAGACCCCTGCATTTGCCTGACTGGGATCCACCAAGCATGCCCACCAGGGGGCAATGCTCTGCCCATCTCTGGCAACCGGAGCCACTCTAGAGCCTGAGGCAGAAGCCATGGAGCCATCCTCAGCACCCGGACCAACTTTGCTCCAATGAAGCTTTGGCTGCAGGAGGAGAAGAGAGAGATAGAGATAAAGGAGAGAAGAAGGGTGGAGAAGCAGTTGGGCGCTTCTCCTGTGTGCTCTGACTGGGAATTGAACCTGGGACTTCCACATGCTGGGCTAATGCTCTACTGCTGAACCAGATGGCCAGGGCTCCACATACTGTTTTAAATAAAAACAATTTATTCCCAAATTATATTCCACTTTGACTTCCATGGTTTCGAAAAGGCATAACAAATGTGAACTTAAACTACAGAACACATGTAAGTAGGATTTCTGTAGGGTTGGCCTTAGAACTATGGAATGTGAGAGAGAATAGACACTATTTCTCAAGAGCCTGGCTGCTGTGCTAAGAAAACAGAAACAGTGTTGAAATAGACTTGCTGAGTCACTGAAGGCCAGAGCTCCCCCCTTCAGGAACTTCTATGGGGGTTTACAGACATTTTTCTCTTGGGTACAGAGCTGCAGTTTGACTTCTTCTTAGATGGATTCAGTGTCTTTTAACTGGGAGAAGATTCGCTCAAGGATGAATATTCATTAAATCAGACTATTTTACTCACCTCTTTAGGGGCGTCAGCTTCAATGAATTCAGAATAGATCATCTTGGCTTTGGAAGCAATTTTTTCTTCACTCTCTGTTTTCTTGAAGTCTTCACAGGCAAGCCAGAACTCAACATTTTCTTCACTAAACTCTGATTTTAGAAATGTTCGAAAAGCATCCAGACCAGCTACAAAACACATAGGAAAGATGTTGTATGCCACAGAGCTCAGTAATAGGGCCGAAATAATTTTCTTGTACAGGTTGAGTACTTATAGGGTATCCAGTGACAAATACTTACCATCTCTTTAAATATGATATGTATATGTTCTACTTTTGGCTCTCAAAGCCTTATTTGGATCAGTCACCATAATCATAAAGTATTATAGCTCTAATTCTACAATTAGCTCCATTAACAAAGAAAACCTGTACTTTTTAGATCTGAGAATCTAAGAATTATATTGAGGGGAAAGTCTTTTTGTTAATTGATTTTTTTTTATTGACTATAGAGAGGAAGGGGAGAGAGATCAATTTGTTGTTCCACTTATTTATGCATTCATTGGTTGATTCTTGTGTGTGCCCTGACCAGGGATTGAGCCCACAACCTTGGCATATTGGAAAGACGCTCTAACCAACTGAGCTATTCGTCTCTAGGGCTAGAGGAATGTCAGTTACTTCATGGAAAATCCCATGGACTTTGATTTTTAGACCCATGACACTGAACCCAGATCAAGTTAATGATGTTACTAATTCAGAGTAAGAATATCATGGTTATTATGAGTTCTTGAGAAAACACAATTTGATGCTGAGAAGTTAGATTGTATTGGTTTGGGCTTATTAATGCAAAGGAGTAGGGGCTGGCATTTATTAGTTTTTAGGGGAAATATTGGCCAAGTCTAATCTCTCTAAAAAAAAAAGTAACTGATAAGATATTGAGTATAAATGCTTCTTCCTTTTATGTGTTGATAGGTCAATTAAAATAGATTTAACAATGTTTTTATTTATTTATTTTGAAATAGAATTGACATAACAAGTCATTGCAAATGGTTATCGGGTACCAATTAAAATTCTCAGTAGAAGTATTTGGAGAGTGTGAACATTGTTAATAAGTGAGCACTCTAAAAAATTCAATTAACTGCATGCTTCTTGAATTAAAAAAATACACCCAAGAAGTTTCTGTGACACAAATTTAGGTCCTGAAAATCCTCATAGTAACCCCTAATGAAAATGTTCTCTAAGTTTGGTTTAAACAATGATAATTTGAGGATTCTAAACAGAATTTATGATAAAATATATATCTATAGAGAGGATAAAGTATACTTTAATAGCAATGAAAGAATATTGTGGATTCATGAAGGCGTATGAAGCTTTACCCCAATGAGGATTATCTAAACACATCCCAGATAGATGGGAAGTTGGAGATCAAGAAGCAATTATTATTTGCTTCCATCTTGTGAAAGATCACTCTGAACCAATAATTGTTATCATCTTAGACACAATAGGACAGAATAAACAGCTAAAACTGGAGCTAGTTATCTCGGAAACTATCGAACTATATTTTTCTATTCTGTACATACAATTTGACTGTTCAAAAGATGTCAAGTGAATTTGGAATTATATGATACATGCAATTAAAATCCAATTATCTGAGGGCATACTTTCTAGGATGGAATGGCTATGGGTTAGATCCAACAGAGGCTGACAAAAGAAAAAACATTCAGTAATTACCGGTAAAATCTTCTTTAGTGCTCATGCCCAGTGCATGAAAGGCTTATTATCACATCAAAACAAAAAACAAAACAACCCCCCCCACAAAACAGTTAGATTATCTGGTGAGTCATTGAATTGTCAAGAGCATTAAAAGGTGTGTAAGCTTTTCTCTGGTGTTATAAAATCCAAGAACCAAACAGCTGTTCAGATGCGTCTATAACTTTTCCACATAACATGGGCATGAAATATAGTATCCCAGGAGCCGTGTCTATGGACGCCTCTTCCTTGGTCTCAGAGTCTTCCATGGCTCTGTTATTTGTTTGTTTGTTTGTTTATTTATTTATTTATTTTAGAGAGAGAGAGAGAGAGGAAGACAGAGACATACAGATGAACATTGATTTGCTGTTCCATTTATTTATTCATTCCATGGTTATTTTCGTGTGTGTAACAGAGAAGAGAGACAGAGAGAAGGACAGATTGGGACAGACAGACAAGAAGGGAGAGAGATCAGAAGCATCAATTCTTCATGTGGCACCTTTGTTGTTCACTGATTGCTTTCTCATATGTGCCTTGACCGGGGGGTTACAGCAGAGTGAGTGACCCCTTGCTCAAGCCAGTAACCTTGGGCTCAAGCCAGCAACCTTGGGCTTCATGCCAGTGACCTTTGGACTCAAGCCAGTGACCATGGGGTCATGTCTATGATCCCACGCTGAAGCCACAAACCCTGTGCTCAAGCTGGTGAGCCCACAATGAAGCTGGCAACCTCGGGGTTTCAAACCTGAGTCCTCTGCATCCCAGTCTAATGCTCTATCCACTGTGTCCCTGCCTGGTCAGACCCATTGGTTGATTCTTATATATGTCCTGACCAGGGATCAAACCTGCAACCTTGGAATATCAGGATAATGCTCTAACTGAACTGCCTGTGCTGCAAGCCCCTGCTCTGGAGCCAGCAAAGTGACCCCTGGCAGAGAAAGGTCCCCTCTGAGCTAGCCCAGTCTGTCCCACTGACTGTATGTTAAAAAAAGAAAGAAAAGAAAACAAATCATGCCATTCAAAACTTACAAATGTGCTATTCCATATTCTTAAACTCTTTCGTATCTGACCTTAGTTGAATTCTAGTACTAGTATGTATGAATCATTTTAAGAATTAGTTATTTAAGAGTGTTAAACTAAAGAGTATAATTTAGTCTAATCTAATAGAACTCTATATGAATGAACAGCGACGAAGAATTTATTCAGCTTTGCCATGTGTTTAACTTTTCTAAAATTATGATATTTACTTTATGACTTTAAAATGGAAATGCCATTTGATTAGTTCAAACAATACAACATTTTAAACATTTTTATATATGTCTTTATAGTGTAACTTCTTGAGGTAGAACTACTGCAAAGCAGAATGATTTATCACAAGAAGGTCTAGTGACCTTTGCCAATGACTATTTTGTATTATCTGGGATATTTTACTTATAATTGGCCAAAATTACCTTACTTTAATATACACACATACATTTAAATACGGTTTTGTATTTACTAAAAATAAGAATAGCTCAGTTAAAATAAATACTTCATGAACTTTATTTTGACCTACAGGACATTTAAAACAAGTGGTTTAACTTTTAAATTATTTGTATGTTTCTCACAACTAGTAACAAAATACTCATTATTGTTATCAAACAATAATGGATCTAAGGAAATGAAAAATTCCTCACACTGCTTTCTTTCTTCATGTTTGGAGTTTCTATTACCATGTTTTATTTTTGGCCCAACACAATTTCATGTAGACTTTGGGCCTGCATAAATTTTTTGGACTGTGAAGAATCTTTTACTTCAAATATAGATTAAAATCATACCATATCCTAAGTCGATCATTTCCAGGATTTAACAATTTACTTTTAAGTGTTGTATTTTCATAACCCTTCTTAGGTGATCCTTACCTTGGTTGGTTAACAGAGTGTCCATGTTTTCACACCACGCCACTGTTTCTGTTGTTGGAGACCTGTAGAAACAACATCTACCCTTGAAATAGCATTGTGATCTTTTTCTACTAAAACCTATAGTGATATTTGAGTTATGTAAATTTTGTTGAATAGCATCATTCAAATGAGCTTTACACCATTGATTAAATTGCAAAAGATTGACTAGAATTATACAGAGTGGGGCAGAAGTAGGTTTATAGTTGTGAGCAACTGAGTTTATCCTTGTGTTATTATGTATTTAAAATTTTTTTTTAATTTTAATTTTTTTCTGAAGTAAGAAGCAGAGAGGCAAACAGACTCCCACATGTCCTCGATCTGGGATCCACCCTGCATGCCCACCAGGGGGCAATGTTCTGCCCATCCAGGGCATTGCTCTGCTGTAAACAGAGCCATTCTAGCGCCAGAGGCAGAGGCCATGGAGTTATCCTCAGCACCCAGGCCAACTTTGCTCCAATGGAGGCTTGGCTGTGGGAGGGGAAGAGAGAGATAAATAGGAATGAGATGGGGAAGGGTGGAGAAGCAGATGGGCGCTTCTCCTGTGTGCCCTGGCTGGGAATCGAACCCAGGACATCCACACGCCGGGCCAACACTCTACTGCTGAGCCAACTGGCCAGGGCCATGTTATTATGTATTAATTATTGTATTTTTTTGTACCAAACACAGTGAATGTATTTTGCCCCACCCTATACAACTGCTTTCCATGGTGGACAGCAGTTCAACACAAAATAAGATATAATTTGACATTAACAAGTTAATTATTAATCTAGCTGACAGTATTAATATTTGCAAATTCTTCAATTGTAAAAAATGCACAAGAGAGATATTGCTCATGGGTCTATGAAATAGTGGATGTCTTGTATGTGACATTCATCTGGTCTATTCCAGAAAAGTGATCATGATAATAATAGTGATGAATGATTTTCTAAGTTTTCACAATATATGAAATTATCCATCCCATAATTATTGCATCTCAGAAAAGCTTTTAAAAGTTTTTATTAAGGATTTCTAATGTGTAATTATCTTGAAAACATATATTTATGTATTTTGGGGACATCTTTACCCCCTACTCTGAGATGAGACAGCCTTTATTTTTCCTTAGACTGGTAGGATTCTAGTTCTTGGCTGATGTATTTAAATCCAGAAATCTGTCAGGACAGAGTAATATCTTTTGTAAAGCAGTAAAAAAATGTATAGACATAAGCCTTCTGAAGAAGGTATACTTTTGGGGATGTGATGTAGAAATAATAAATCTGGTTTAAGATATAAGCTTTTGAGGTGCAAATATATCATGCATTATTCTTCTTAAGAAACAAATATCCTGATGAAATAAACTCTATCCTTAGAAAACACCTGCTTGCCAAAAAAACAACAAACAAACTTGGATTATGTAACTGGGATGTGTAAATCACTTAGTTATAGAAAGGGATGGTCTAACTCAATGGTCGGCAAACTCATTAGTCAACAGAGCCAAATATCAACAATACAATTATTAAAATTTCTTTTGAGAGCAAACTTTTTAAACTTAAACTATATAGATAGGTACATTCCTTATCAAGGTAGTGCCCACTCGTGGTATTTTGTGGAAGAGCCACACTCAAGGGGCCAAAGAGCTGCATGTGACTTGCGAGCCGCAGTTTGCCGACCAGGGGTCTAACTAAAGCTTTCTATTAAAATGATTGATAATAGAGTCTTATACCTAGTCATTCTTACAAATTTTACATTTGCCTATCAAGGTGACTAACCTTCAGTATGCTAGTGCGAAGTGTCTCTAAGCTTTCATACTCTGTTACTTCTGGTCATTTGCTGTGGTTACATTATTTGTGTTGGGGGGGGGGGTTTGGTCCCTTCTGCTGTGGTGATTATTGTTGGATTTTCACGCAGTAATGGCCATTCTCATAGCAGAGAGGTCAAGGGGGCTGTGTGACTGGGATTCATGTTGTTATCTCAGATTCCTTATATTCCCATATCGGATTTTCTTCTTCAGTGGTGGGAGGCTGGTTTTCCTTTCTCCCTTGAGTGACTAATCTTGGGGACACAACCTTTCCTATGAAACCATTTTGAAGTAGTGCTTTTTTTTTTTAAAATTTAAAATAATGTATTAAAGAAAAATTAGAGAGAGAGAGAGAGAGAGAGAGGAAGTGAGAGATAATTCTCAATTCATTGTTTCACTTAGTTTTTCCATTTAGTTGTGTACTCATTGATTGCTTCTTTCATGTGCCCTGACCAGAGATTGACCCGTTGGCCTCTGGTGTGCCAGGTTAATGCTTTATCTACTGAACCACTGGGCCAAGGCTGAAATGGTGTTTTTTCATTCAAATGGGCATTTTAAATAACTTTGATTATTCAATTTTCACCTTTCAGAAATGGACCCAACTCTAGATTAAATTTTACAGTGAAGAGTTTTTGAGCACTGTAAAACCTGTTACTCTAATAAGCTTATGTTGTAAATCCTGTGACTCAAATATAAGGTCTTATAGGAATTCTATCAAAAAGTGCTAAATTATCATTTAGTCAACTTAATATGCATGTTTAAAATGTCATCTCTACTTGTAGACCGAAATTGGGTGGTTAGCAGGGTATTCAAGTTAAAAGCTATTGTGAAATATATGCTAATAAAGGTTTTATTCCAAACCTGGCCACATAGTATACTGATTTTGAAGGAGTAACAGCCATTAAACTAAAAGACAGAGAAAGACAGTGTAGACAACATCATTCAAGGACAAATACACACTCTGCCATTAGTATGTATGTTCTCTGATGATGGGAATAAATGCTGTTATTTTCCAGCAGAGAGACCACTGTCTGGTCTGTGAAATATTTGTTAAACATATAAAACAAATAATGAATGAACGACCAAACCCCAAATAGTAGCCGATATGAAAGCTTTCAATTAAGGCAATGCAGTGTCTTTCATGATACTGGTATCACTGAATTTTATTAGCTTCAAAGTGTGTTCTGAGCAAGGGAATAGGAGAAATGATGTGAAAACATCACTAGGGGGCAGCAGACCACAGACCTCATTGTCGACCCTGCAGTATGTGAAATTGGAGGAAATGGACCACATGCATTCTGGATGATATTGAGGTTGGTCACATCCTTCAGGGAGAGACAGGTTTGCTTAAGCAAATAGTGAAGAGCTCATTGAATAGAATGGAAGTATCCAAGTAAATGGTAGCTATTCCTTATTTTCTTCAGTAATGGACATAGAAAATAATAACAGAAGAAAGCAAATTCTGGGAGATGGTGCAGAACCAAGGACAAAGGAAAAATCCTTATGTCTTGAATTATGAAGATATTAAAATATTAAAGGTCGCCCACAGCTTTAGAATAATAGAGCTAATAGAATTAGAGACACTAGACTATTCTAGTATTATTTAAGATCCATCAAGTGCTGACATTGTTATAAAGGGAAACGTTGGCCTTTAACTCTGAATCGATACCCCCGCTGGGGGGTATGATAATGCCTGGATTGCCCTCACATTACTTAACTGTTTTTTAGCCAATTTCAAGTTTGACTTGCAAGGTTCAATTTAAACCATATTTTAAAAGGGTTGCTGGTAATGCAGTATTTACTTTTTAGAAGTTAGGACAAATGCAATTATTTTGAGGAATAATGCTAATTTGATGTTTAAATTTTGGGTATATTTATAATTCTGTGAAAGACTCAATTATTGTTATATATGTCTAACCTAAAAGACAATATTGTTAATGGCACTAAAACACACAACCATATATTGACTGTTTGCAATTTGTACCACATTGTACTAAAAGCATGTCATATACTTTATCTCATTTAACCTTGAAAATTATAGAGTGTATTTTAATCCCATGTTACTCCTGAGTGAAGACATTCAGAAATGCTAATAACTGGTGTAATATCTCACATACTATTAGTGGGCAGTTAGACTTCAAACACAGGTGTAGCTGTTTGCAACCCAAACTCCATTGACAGTTCATCCTAGAATGAATGAGCCAATATATGCATATGCTTTGCTCATGTTCTGGAACTTTTAGAATAAATGCTTTGAGAAGGATTTTCCTGTGACAAAGTTTTATTGTACTTCCTACATGCATTTCCTTTGAATAAAAGGTAATTTACTATAATTACTCAACAGAAAATTTTTAGGTGACAGATTCTTAAGTTAAAGTAAATTATCAGATGAAAACAAGATCATTTCTATTATTAGGTGGGAGTGAGCAGTAGCCTTCATGTTTAAAAAAATTCAACTATATAAGTGAAAGGAATCCACTGAATTAAAATTGGGGGAAAAGAGGGTGGCTGATTTACGAGACATGGGTTACTTTAAGTAGGCAATGTTATTTCTCTCTTTTTCCCTTTGTTTGAATTTAGTTGTAACTTTGACAGACCTTTTGCCTGGCTCTTTCCCTTGTGTGTGTATTTCCCATGTAACTGTGATGCATAATCAGAGTAGCTCTTCGTGTGTCCATGATTCACCATGAAAATACACCACATAGCAGGAGCCAAAATCACGCTTAGTATTTTATGGGATTTTGGCTGATTTCCTTTCTGTTGCCTTCAAGGCCAGTAGCCCCCACGTTTTCTGTCCAGAGAAGAGTCAGGCCAGATGGAAGCGGTGTGAAAGCTACCAAGTTATCTGGCTAATTGCACCAACCAGGACCAGTTGTATTGCGTTAAAAATGTGGACTCCAACAACTTCACTGTTCACACTCAATTAGCAGCGTGCTGGAGAATGGAAAACTCAAGCAAGGAGTCCATGTGTTTGAGGACGTGACAGCTGCTTCCTTACCCAGCATTTAATATCCATTTTCAAATTTGTAAGGAAGCATTGCAATAGTGAATACTTTTTGCAAGGATCATATACATATACACACACATATATATATGTGGTACATATATATACACCTAAGATGATACATATATATGATATCATATATATATGTCTTTAACTTGAACATTGAATAACTTTGAAAAGCTTCACATAATGAGAGCTCTGTCTCCACTCTACAATCTTTCTTGATCTTTAGCGAGTATAAACATTAGCTGCAGAAGCAATCCAGTTGTTGACATATTTTAGAAATGAAGAAGAAATAAATAGAGAAAGGAGGGGCGAAAAAATAAAGCAGGAAGAGAGACAACCACAAGTGAAGGAAACACACATAGAGATGAGTGCAGGCTCAAGTATTTCATTTGCACACCTTCTGAGACAAAAAGAGCTTTAAACAGTGACTCACTTCATGGGCATCTTTTGTCCTCGGACCGCCGGGTAGTGCTGAGTCCCTGGCTGATCTTGGAGCTGAAGGTGGGGTGACAGCAAGGAACATTACAATTAGTTTGTGCATACCTGTCCCCTGGGTTACAGATTGGCATTCTTTACATCATGCCATTCCCAGCTTTTATTATATATTTTTATATTTTCATTTTGATGTTAACTTTTCTCTGGTCAAAACACTTAAACTTCTAAGTAACCAATAGCTCTTAGAATGAGGTTGACACTTGTCCCAGTCTTTGCCATAACTGAAATAAATTCTGCCTACATGTTTGGTTTCTAAAGCTCAGATGCATCTGTTTACAAGACAAGTATTGTTCACAGGAGGTTAAATCGACTCAGAACCATATATATGTGAAAAATTTAGTATTCACCCTCAGGCCTTTCATCTGTCCAAAGATTATTTTGTTTTTCTTTGTTCTTTGATTATTTTGAAAAATAGTCTGAGGAAATCTCTACTTTTAATGCAGTTACCTTAAACGACTATATATGTTTAAGTATTTTTTACAATTTTATGCGTGGACTAAAGTGTTCTAGCACAAGGCATCATACATTTTTGTTCTTGAAATTTATAGGCTTTATACATCTTAATAACATGTATTTTTCTACTTCCTTTAACCATGACTCTCATGGCATTTTATGCCAATATTTCTTTAGGAAATGCTGATGTTTAAGGTAATAATGCTTGGATATATTTATCAAAACCAAGGCCATGGATTGGTATTTTTCTTTGAGGTTGAAGTTGTGTACATATAATCCCATGCTTCATCAAGCATTTATTTCAACCTAACCGAGTTCTTTGGGAGTGAAATTCTACTGGTGTATATTTCTGATCTTCCATGTCCATCAGACATCCCTGAAAGATGGATGGTTTTCACGGAGGAAGAAAGAGAGGAGTCAGAGGACAGCGCAATCCGCTTCTCCCTGATGGAGCATGGAGGTGTCCCCATTTAGGGGGGCTGCAAAGGGCCCGAGGGTGCCTGGTGCGCGGACAGCCCTGGGCCAACGAGGTGGCTGGGATTGGAAGAGATGACCTACAAAGTCACTGTCTCATTAAGAAAGGATAGCATCAATTAGCTCAGCCCATTTTGTTAATTCAAGCACCACTAAGTTATGTTCTTATGAAATGCAAGATCTGAATGGGGAGGTAAATTTAGGCTTTGTTTTGCTGATGGGGGGGATAATGAAGTGCTGACTTGACCACATATGCGTGAACTTTGTAGAGAAATAAACTTAAAAATGTAAAAAAAAAAAGTGTAAAAACCCCCCTGGATGGGAAACCATGCTAAGTCTGTAAGAAGTATGAGCCTGAAGTAGGCTTCTTTTACATAAAAACTTTAAAACAAAAATTAAAGCTCTATTTTTTACTGCAGTGGCGGTGCCCATGAGCTGTTTCTCGTAATCCTTGCACAATGCCCAGTGGCTGTCCATTTAATGTGCCCTGCCCGTTCCTTCCATGCTTCTGTTAACTGTTTCTGGAA
Organism: Saccopteryx bilineata; assembly: GCF_036850765.1. Classification (NCBI taxonomy): domain Eukaryota; kingdom Metazoa; phylum Chordata; class Mammalia; order Chiroptera; family Emballonuridae; genus Saccopteryx; species Saccopteryx bilineata. The sequence continues at coordinate 236,059,629 of NC_089490.1, read as the reverse complement.
CAGCTAAGAGTTAGATTCAATTCATAGACGTGAAGGTTCATAAGAAATGATCAGTGAGTAAATAACCTGTGTCTTTAGGCCGAATGACTCTTTGTTGTGTTCAGTACATCTTGACAAAAGATCACCATGTATAAAAGTATTGTTAAGACATTGAAATGTCGTCAAGCCTTAGTCCCAGGGAACCCAGTATCTCAGTATCCATGATCAGAGCTCCTAGTGTGAGGGGCTCAGTCATAGCCCCCAAAGATGTCCACATCTTACTGCCTGGAACTTCTGAGCATGCTTCCCAATGTGGCAACGTGGGTTTATTATCTGGATGAGCCCAGGGTAATAACAAGGGTTCTTACCACAGAGGGTATGGGAGGGCCAATGACAGTGACAGGGTATGTTAGGACAGAAGCAAGAGTCAAGGATACAGGTGGCCTTGAGATGCAGAAAGAGACACACAAATATATCCCCCCCCCAAGATCTTCCACCCCACCTCCAAAAGTCTCCAGATACAATCAGCCTTGCCAATGTCTCGATTTTAGGCCAAGTGGGATTGATTTCAGACTTCTGCGCTTCTGGGCTCTAAGGTAAAAAAATTATTTTCTTCTGAGCCACTGAGTTAATGGCAGTTTGATGCAGCAGTAATAGGTAGCTAAGACATCCAAGGAACTCCAGTCTGTAAAACTCTGCTTATGGATGGAATAAAATAGAATTTTGAGACCAGTTCTGTGAATATATATGTAAGTGTGGATCCTTTCTACTGAACAGTAACCTTGACCTCCCTGGGTCTCTTTGCTACTGAAATGGAGGTGGTACCTTTCTCAGGGGTTACTGTGAAACAGCGTGGGAATGTATTGAATACTAAGCCAGAGAGCATCATATACAGCGCTACTTGTAGCTATTTGTTTTACTTCCTTCCTCCTTATCTGGTAATCACAGCAGCATAGTTAAGATGTCCTACGGAACTCTATGGACAATACAACTACCATCATGCAGTCAATGGGGTTTTCTCTGGAAGGGGGTGAGATTTATTCTACAATTGTTTGTTCACATTGTGCAGGTAAATGTGGTAGGTGGTGTAGGCACGCAAAACTTTCATCGGGTGGGATGGCATTGGTAATTTTGGAAAATAAACACGGTGAGATTGTGTGTGGAATGAATTGAAAGAAAGTGAGAATACAGGCGGGGTCGGGGGAGCCATAGAAGTGCATTTTGGTCTGAGCAGAAGACAACGAGGGTGCGGGTGAGGGCGGAGGAGGATGGAAAAGCCTGTTTGAGCCACGCGGTGCCCGTGCGGAAGGGATGGATGGGACAAAGAGGGTTACAGGAACAGAGTGGCACCTGATAGCCTGCAGATGGCGTTCCTACTGATATTCACAATTACAGTGCAATGACAGAGCAGAGACGCAAGGGCAGAGCTGTTTGCTTATGAAAGAAATATTCAGATAGTTTAGGAATGTCTGGATGCACAGCGACACTTGTATGAATGAACTGGGGAAGAAGACGGGGTGCGCAGTCAGAGAAAGACTTAAGTTATAGAGCGGTGTGGATTTCCTTTATGAACACTGTTCCTAATAGCATTTTGGCAAAAAGAAAAGATGACCAAGGTTGTCACATGACTGAGAGAGGTAAAAGAGCGTGAGGAGAGAAACAATACTGTGGGACTGGCCAAGGTGGTCACTGGAAAACCGAATAAGACTGACAAGGATGAGATTAGATGAGAGAGACTGTTCAAACAATGTTGCATGATTATTAGTCTACATTACATTCTTATTCAAATTTAAGAGAAAGATGATTGTTATTGTTATCTGTTGTTTTACAATGGTCTTTCTCGATTTATACAATAGGCTTATAAAAGCAGTTATTTGGGACTAAACAATTTAAAATTTATTTCTTTTTATAAATACAGAAGAGAGGGGGGAAATAATATTTTTCCAATTCTGTGTTCCCTCCAGTTATGAGGTGTAATTTATAAAGCAATGAGGCTGAGTTTTGTATGGTTCATAAATTACTAAAGAGAGCATTCTAAAAAGGAAGTGTGAAATGTTTTGAGCAATGGCAGCACCGCTGAAATGTGTCTCATCTCCCAAAGTGGCTGCTCAAAAACATAACACTCATTTCGCTGTTTAGTTTTGGTGTGCTTCTTGACAAATCAGTCATATTACTGGCTGGTCACAGCTCAGGTTTGTCTGTCCTACGTGCACCTTCTTTGTGTTATTTTAGAAGACCGTGTCACTGACAGTCAAAGAAACATCTCCCTCCATAAAGTGAAATATATAAGTTTAACAAGCTTTTTTGGATGCAAGCAAGAATGTCTCTGATGTTTTACATGTTAAATATCGTTTTGCATGTTAGTACATTCACACACCTAAGTTAATTAGAATTGCATTGGAATCCTATGATAGTATTATCCAAATCACAAGATCAACTTTCCTCTCCTTTTGGTAAAGAATATTTGACTCATGTTATAGTCTCATACTCTTCATAATATCTGCTATTAACTAAATTCCTTATAGTTTTGCTTTACTGTTGCTGGGTACTTTAACAACACAGAGATCAATAACCATTTAATTGACTTTTCTCCCCCACATTTCCAATTTCTGTGTTGCCATCTTATACACACAGCATCTATTTGACTTGCTCCTAAGCTACCCTGCCCTTTCTATTTACTAGGTGCTAAAGAGTTTAGTCGTCAATACAAAAATAAAAACATGTCAGGTAGGGTGGCAGTCATGCAGAGATGAATAAAGCTAAGTAAAATAATTCTTAGAATATTTCAGTTGGACTCTAGTGTACATTTTTGCTAAAAATATTTCATTCACTTTTTGTGGTCCAACAGAATAGTTAAAACTTTTGATAGGAAATAAATACCAGGTAGCAGAATTTCAATAGATTAAAAAGAAATGATTCTCTATATTGTAGCTTTTTTAAATAATAGAGAGAAGATGCTAAAGTCCTTGTGTTTGAGAGCACTGATCCCTAATAAGAAGGGGAAACATAGATCCTGGCTATATATGTCTAAATTGAATTTCTCTGCTATATCCAAATACATTTCAAGTACAACAGACAATATTTTTTACTATTATTTAAGAGGAAGGTTTCCATTATTGTATTATATATTACTAGAATCAATGATCTAAGTTGTGATATAAATTCAAGTTCATTTAATTCTGTTAGCTAAATGAGACCCAAATTTCCACAGAGCATAACTTGTTTCTCCTACTTACTAGTTATCCACAAAGGGGAGGCAATAAGACAGAATTCTTGCCAAGCCAGTCACCACACAACAAGATTGTTTCCATTTCTTTTTTTTTTTTTTCTAGCTAGGTATTTACCCTTGCATAATAATTTTGCTTTCGCATATATATGAAAAAATACATATACACTATATATGTATATATTTGACTTTTAAACTTGTAAAATTTGTTTTTATGGAATGGAGAAAGGAAAAAGACAATGAAAATCTATTCACTCTAGCAAGTATTAGTAAAATATCTGGCTAGTTACTTAGAGATGTTTAATCATTTAATTTTTTGACAGGCTGAATGAGCCTCTCTTAATTTGTAGATTATTGCTGGAAAAACTCTCTTTTCAACCCTAGAAAGAAGGCAAGAAGTCATCAAATTTGTGGGCTACCAGGAATCAGGTAGTAGCAATGTCTTCCACTGAATTTATCATTCGTTGACTATTTGAGCCTTTTAATCATCTGATCAGAGTGCTTAGGCTTGACTTATAGACTGGCGACAGGAAATTCAGGAACATCACACACATTAATTTTCAATCAATCGATTCTTAGACAATATGTTTTATACAGAAGGATATCATACAAAGTGGTTAACCTACACATGATTACAATGAGTATACTTCTCTGAACAACAGCAAAAGCCTTCTTTCTGTTCCTCCTGCCTAAAAGTCATTTAGTTTAAGTGTCGAAGCAAACATTCAAATGTGGCATTAACTGATTCCAAAACCTATGTTTTTTTTCTTGCAAATTATATACATTCTTTATGTGAAGGCATTTGTCATAAGTTTAAAAGAACAAAAAGTATTAAGCATTATGAACATTTTTTAATAGAAGACATGTCTGTGAGAGTAATATAATATGTCTTAATGATGCTATTTGAAGGTCCAGATATGGTAATATGTATTTAATAGGAAAAGTATTTAAAATACAACTTAAAAATAGGGTTTGCAAACTCATGAAGCAGGATTTCAAGTTTCATAATGACATTAAGTGGAATACATATTGTGATTTATTTTAAAAGAAGTGCTACCTTCATCTCAACCCAATTTTGGTGGGAGAAGAGATGGAGACTGAAGAGAAGGGGGGTGGACATAGGTTGTTTTGCAAATTTAACCCTATTATTTCATGTGTATTATGCTTTTTATTACAGGGGATCTTTTAGTAAGTTACTTCTTAATATAGAGCCCAGACCCAAAGACAAGGCTATATGTATATACATGAAGTCTATCTCTTTATAACCATAATATGCTTAGGCAGCCATATGTTAAAGTAGTTCACTTTTGCCACATTTTATTAATGATATATTCTGGGTTATACTTAAAGTCATATAATATCTTTTACTTTACTTTTTTAAGTTTTTTGTTTTGAAATGATTGTAGCTTCACAGGAAATTATAAACACAAGACAGAGAAGTCCTATCCACCCTTTACTCTGTCCTCCCTAGCAGTTGCATCTTAACAAATTATTACAGCAGCTTATCAAAACCAGCCAATTGACGTTGGTGCATGTGTGTTTAGTAATACTAGTTTTAAATTCCTTTAAGTAAATAGCAAGGAGCCAAACTGCTGGATTATATGGGGCGTATGTTCAGCTTTGTCAGAAACAATTGAACTGTCTTCCACAGTAACGGCACCATTTTGCATTTTCACCGGCAAGAATCCAGAGTTCCTATTGCTCCACATCCTCATCAACATTTGGTGCAGTCAGGGTTGTGGATTTTGGCTCTTCTAAGAGAGGTATAATAGAAGAAGCTCCTGGTTGTTTTAATTTTCATTTCCTTGGTAATACATGATGAGGAAGGTTTTTCATATGCTAATTTCTACCAGCACTGTCTTTTGTGTGGTATTTGTTGAGATCTTTGGCTTATTTATTAGTCTGGTTATTTTCTTGCTAATTTTTAAAGTTCTCCATATGTTTTGCATAACAATCCTTTATCAGATGTGTCTTTTCCGTTACCTTCTCCCAGCTTGTAACTCATTTTCTTATTCTCTTGGGAAACAGTTTTTCATAGTTTAAGACGTCTCCCTTTCCTAGTCTACTCTAAGAAACATCAGTTTCCTATTATTTTAATTCAGCTTCTGATTCATTTGTCTTGTAGGACATTTGTTGGTGTAGGCTTACCTTTGGTGAAATGTAATACAACTTCTATTTTAACATCAAAGTTAGAAGAGGTAAGTGGTGTTAAATAAATATGGATGAAGCCAATATAACTTTTTACTGTGGGTACAGATTCTTAAAAGTTAAAGTTTAATATGTCTATATAGATCTCCCTCTGTGAATATACTTTTGGTTTTTTATGTGCAAATTTCCAAGTGCAATGTAATCATTATATCTGTCTTCCCAATGTGAAATTCCCATTGTAAAGCCAGAAGCCACGACCACTACTACAGCTGCCTGGCCCATGCAGGTTCGCATTGGATTCGGACAGTCGGTAGAGAAACAATGGAGCCAAAAACTGGTGGGCCATCATCTTTAATCCTAGCTTGCACCCGGCAGGCAAGTAAAAACACACACTGGGCTCAAAAACCCACTCACATTCAGTGCTCACAAAGCTACTGACTTATCCAAGTTTCCTAGAATCAAAGGTTCCTAGCTCACCAGACTTTATTCACCTCTGTTCCCCATCTCCTTCGTTCTCCCTGCACAAACTGCACAAACTGGCTTCTCACTCAACACTCCGCCATCTTGGCTGCTTCTCCTGGCCTCCAACACATGGCCTTTCTCTGCTCTGCTCTCTAATGCTAATCTCAAGAACCAAGAGAGCAAGCTCCCGTTCTGCCCCCATTTTATAATGTAGAAATCAAAACCTTTAATCCAATATACAAAATAGGGAAGTCTCTAATACAAAGTCACTTATCTGGGACATGATGGGATTGTACCACCCCACATCAAAAAGGGTGGGAAAGGCTTAATCCCAAAACCAAGCCCTAGGCTACAAGGATCCTGCCTGCCCAGAGCCCGCCCCCAACACACATTAATATCACCTGGGCGACAGCTTCTGTGTGGGCAGCGCCATCTTTAACAAAGTGAACATAATATATTTTATCTGCCCAACACCCATTTAGGTGAAATACTATTCTAAAGGGAACAGCAAATTCTATTTTTGACGTTTAGTTCAATTTCACAACCAGTGCAATGTGAAATTGCTGTTAACTGCTACTATTAAGGCCTGACCCTTCTGAGAAGTAGATCTCTTCACAGAGGAGCCTAAACAAGAAGGGACTTAATACCAAATGGAGATCAATAATCAAACAGAAGTTAAAACTCTCCTAGTGGGAAAATTATCTAAGTAGACTGATTGTAGAATTATTCTTGTGCAATTTGTCATTATCTTAGGGCTTTACCAACTTTATTTCAACCAAAACGTAACTATATATGTATATATAGTTTGTTAGAAGACTCATTAATTTTGTGATATTTAAGGAAAACTCCCCTGCTAATTTTTTTTGACATGCTGACTAGATAGATATACATGCATCCGTGGAAAAGTTAGTGTATATTATATGTGTATCATTTTTACCTGCAGTTAGCTATGTATTTGCTTTTATTTGTCGAATGTGGTATTTCATGGGGCTGGATAATGAAACATAACATAAATATTTACATGAGACAAAATTGGTTTTTAAGAGTTTTTTTTTCCTTTGAAGCTACTTTTTTGGTATGAATTCTTTAGCATAAGGCCATGTGTCTTTTCTCATAAATGATTAGGTTAATCATCTCTGGGTGGTGAATTTTTATAGCTTGGTACTTGAGTGTTTTACTCTTATAAATGTGCATCGTGTTTGCATCATCTTGGTAATTATTTGGATACTCTTCAATAAACTTCTCCATGCCACCTTATGGCCAATGATGTTCAAGTCTAAATGTGCAGCTTGGGCCCTCCTCCTGAACGTCTTGTCCCTTCATAGCTACTTAAAATGTTTCCAAGCTCAGAATCATCCACATGCTTGCTATCTCTGCCTTCCACCTCCACGGCTCCTTCTTCTGTAAACTCTCTTTCAGCTGGTGTTTCTGTCATCTGCACCATGGTCTGAGCACAAGGAAGCAAGGGATCACTTCTAGCCCTTCCCTCTCTCTGACCACAGTCCGTAGAGTCTGTTAATATCTCTTGATTCATTCATTTCACTCTCTCTTTAACTGTTAGCTGGGTGGCCTCTCTGAACATCCTGAAGGCCACTCTCAATAATGCAACAAGGTTTATCTTTTCAAGTAAATCTGAGGCTCTGTCCTTGCCTGACCAGATGCCATGCAAATGAATGCTATTTCCTTCCCGACCAGACCAAGCCTTTTGCAAAGGCAGAACCAGCTGCCCCTGTGAGAGAAAGGGAAGGTGACTTGAAGGTTTTTTGTTTCAGACTTCTCTCTCTGCAGCACCATCGCCTCATCTAAAAGGCCCACCATCTTCATCCCTTGTGCTAATAAATAGAAGTCTCATCTTAAAATGCAGCACCTGTTGTTATTATTTTTTAAAAATAAACTATTCTGGATTATATATATTTTACAGAGAAAATGCAAAATTATGCAGATTTCTTATAGACACCTCCTCCATGCTGCCCTCCTTGCTTTAACTGTATTCCATCATCTTGGGTTTGTTTATCAAAACTCAGAAACCAAGAAGGGTCTAGTACTGTTAACTAAACTCCAAAATTTATTCTGATTTCATCTGTTTTCCTACCAATTGTTTTTTGTTTTTCTGTTCCAGGAACCAATCCAGAATGCCACAGTGCATTTAGACAACACTTATTTTGATAGAAAAAGTTAATTGCATTTATTGAAAACTTAGTTTAAGACAATTTATCAGATTAACTAACCAGTCACTCTTTATCCACTGAAAAAATGAGGAGAGAATAGGACTAGCAGAGCAAACAAGTAGGACAAGGGTAGTAAAACTTGTAATGAGCGTCTCAGGATGTTTGGTGTGCTCTAGTGTGAGATCCCAGGCTAGGAGGAGGATGGCTGGGAGTCTCTAGGGGACCAGGGACACCCTGGGAACACTTGACTTTGGAGATGCAACATGAAGAAGGAATGAATACAGGAGCAAAATGAATCATTGCAAACGAACATTTTAATTAGAGGTTTGTTTGAGAATCATATTTATTGATAGATAGATAATGATTGAATCCTAGGATTCCAAACACAAAATAAAAAATATCTTTTTGGGAAAAATTAAAAGCATATGTATCATTGACCAGAATTGCAAATGTACACATTTCTTCTTAAGAGGTTCCTTGTGTGGTGTTTGAAGGAGATGTTGGTTGGGGATGGGAAAAGATATTCTGAGGTTTGGAGGAATTAGTTTGGTTATTGTCTTGCTATGATAGGGTTTTCTTCAGATGATACAGAATTTATGATTGACCCTCGGTATTTGAATGTCACATTTTCCTATTCAAATGAATCATCTCAGATTCCAGAGGGGACAAACAGAACTTCTGGCTAAATCATCTCCCTAGGATTCTGAGGAGAATGTCTGTGTGGTCCTTAAGGTCCCTGGATGCATCCGCTGGAGTCCCCTGCAAGGCGCAGGATATTGGGTTAGCTCTTCCACCTTTAATTTCCTGGGAACATATTGTGTGGTTACAGGGACATTGTAAGAAAAATCTGCATTAAATTTCTTTATTAAAAATGAGACATTACAAAAAAATGGACTTGCTGTAATCTGTATTTGTTGGGGAAAGTATGTGGCTGTGGGTTTGTGTTTTGGTTGCTTTTTAGAGTCTGATCTTTCATTCCAAGAAAGTAAAATGTGCATCTCAAAATGAAGGATTTGTCCAAGTTCTGAGAATGCAAAACATGTATTTAAAAAGCATATTATTATACTCAGATCAAGCTCTTCCTGTTATTATATCAGTGTGTAGGTAAGATTCATGAAAAAACACTCTGATTTATGCTAATTGTACTGCCATATAGCATATCTTGTGATTCACCATCACGTTTATTTTATTATGAATATGCAAGTAATTCATAGGAAAGCAGTACAAGGCATAAAATTAACAAAAATAAATTTGTTCCTTTTTATAAAGTGTCAATAACTTTCCTTTTCATTTATATTTTTAGTGTTAGTTTCTAAATTTATAAGTAGAAAACAACAAGGATCAGGAGGATTGTTTTATTAGAGAGGGATTTCATCAATATGCTTGAGAATTAGAAAAGCCTAAAGTCATAAAACTTCCCACTAGTTCCAATAAAAATGCAGCCCTAATGTCAAATCGTTATAAGTTTATTAGGCACTTGCCATAATAACCCTTATTAGAAATTAGACTATTTTATGTTCTTGAGAATAGGAAAATTAATTAAATTAGTGGTTGCATTATTGATAGACAGTTTTAAAGACTTTATTTATTCATTATTTTTTGGAAAATCAAAGTGTATTGTTCTTTCTTTTTCTAAATAAGTGATTAGCAAAAAAATAATTTTAATAAAAATCAAAATCTAACAAAATAATTATGTAATGAATAATGATGTTATTAATAAACTTTAACATGCTTATTTTAATGATGTGAAGCCTTAGCTTAGAATTTATTATTTTTTTAATTTTATTTATTTTAGAGAGGAGAGAGAAAGGGTGAGAGAGAGACAGAGAGAGAGAAGGGGGGAGGAGCTGGAAGCATCAACTCCCATATGTGCCTTGACCAGGCAAGCCCAGGGTTTCGAACCGGCGACCTCAGCATTTCCAGGTTGACGCTTTATCCACTGCGCCACCACAGGTCAGGCTAGCTTAGAATTTAAATATGAGGATTTTTCATCATTATATAAAACTTTAATTTTAAACTAAGTATGTAAAATTAAATGAACTAAAGACAAAGATTCATGATAATATCTATTATATAGTCTTATCTTTGAAAATATGCTAACTGCAAGCTTTATAAATGATGTGGAGATTAAAATCTTTGTAAATCCTTAAGCATTGTAATTAGCCTGTATGATTTTTTTGCTACCCTAATTTAAAAGAATGCAAATGATTTATTTAAAATCAGCTTAGCTAAAAAAGAATTTTTCAATATTTTTAGTTAATTAGCAATTTTAAATTTGCTTTGTTTCCTCTTATGCTATTTCCTATTCTTCCCCTTCCCCCCTGAAACTGCTAATCTAACAGTAGGAAATTAAATTCACAATAATATAGAAAATCAAAAATATCATGTTCTGATGAAGTTTTAGTCCACTGCTTGTAGTTGCTGTTTTAGATTGCAAATGTTTTTCGTGCCAGAAAATCCTGAAGGGCTTTATTATAACACACTCTCTCACATACACACTTCTCTTTACAGTACTTTATGGTCTGAGAGTTAGCATTTACTGAGTTTCTACTCGACACTGCTGATTCTCAACCGCTCATGTAGACACTGTAATGCGAAACACTTCATGTGCAAAATATTCTTGCAAAACATCTATGGCTATTTTGGATGCATCCATTTTGATTTAACTACATAAATGATGTGTGATATATTTATTCTGCTTCTTGTCTTCCATTCAGCATTGTCCTTTTTGAAAGGATGTGTCTTTGCATCTAATTCATAGGAATACGTTACTGAGTTTGTTCACCTGGTCCTCCCTCTAAATCAAACTCTTCCACCTCCCAGATATCACAGGTAGAGCTCAGTTGAACATCCTCCTATAGCTCCCTAAGCACCATTTTTTTAGGTGAGAAAACTGAGGAATGGAGAGTTGAAGAATTGTACCAGGATGGCACACCTGGGATCAGAACTCTGGCAGTAGGCTCCCAGATGCCACCAGCAAGCTGAGCCCCTCCTCCCTTTCTTTCCTTATTTCTGCTAGAAGGCCCACCCTAGGAGAGGACAGTGTTGCACAAGGGCCAGAACAGAGAGCTGAGCTCAGCACAGAAGCTCTCACTGATTTTGCTGTGCGGAGAGGGTCAGAGTCTAGCCCCAAGGAGGTGAAGAGTTACAGGCAGGCTGATGGGCTGAGACCCTGAGATGATGTCCCTCAAGTCTACCCACACAGGATATTGCCTTGCCCCACCCCCTGAAGGGTTCATTCTGCTTACAGATGATCAGCAGAAATAATTAAGAGGGTTACTTCAAGAATGCTGTGGTCCCTGGATTTATTTTCAACTCAAAGAGAAAATTGTAGTGTTTTCATAACCCACATAAAGGTATACTTGACATTTTTAAGTAATGACTCTGTTTTTTTTTTAGAAAGGGCAATATTTTGACAGTATCTAGAAACAGCAAGGCATTAGATCTCTTTAAAATGCTGATGGATAGTGAATATATTAATATTTATTTTTATTTTATAATATGATAAATATTGGAAACAAAGGGAAAGCGCTGTTAGCACTTGATATAAATTTTAGAGCATGGTACAAACCACTATCTGCTTCGTGTGCAGGTATGGACGAGTATGATACCTACTCAAGAAAAGGTACAGATGTGGTAACACCACTTTTCAAGTTTGGAATGGACATTATAAATATCTTACTAAATTACAAATTTAAAAAAATGTATAAACTATTGTACTTCAAAAGAATGTAATACTTTATGACCATTTTACTTAAGGTCATATGAGAATGTAGTTTTCAAAATTATCTTTAAAATAAATAGTAGAAGAACAGTGAAAATAGTAACTTAAATATATCTTTAAAACTTTGAACATGATACAAGTAACACTTTCATCTTTACAAGGTTCACCTAAGTTATTTAAACTATATATAAATACAGAAATAGAAAGAGTAATTTTATATTGAATATGCTCTTGTGTGATGTAGAAAACATCTTACTTTTTTAATATAATTCATGTCTTAACGGTCTTGTTATTATGTATTCCAGGTGCTTTTCTAAAAAGATAGAAGAAAGGGATGATTGTTTTCCATATTCCTTCTAGTGCTAAAATTCTGTAGGTTCTATGATCCTATGTCTTGTCTTTCTTCCCCTCTCTCTGTGGAGTTTGATATTCTTTGTTTTATTCTTTTTACAAATTTGAATCAAAGACAGCTTGGCACAGTGTTGGTCCACTGGCAATATATGATAATAGAGTATTTTGTGCAAGTGTGACCAAACCTATAGTTAGTAAAGTGTTTTTTTTTTAATTTATTCATTTTACAGAGGAGAGGTAGAGACAGAGAGAGAGAGAGAGAGAGAGAGGAGAGACAGAGAGAGAGAAGGGGGGAGGAGCTGGAAGCATCAACTCCCATATGTGCCTTGACCAGGCAAGCCCAGGGTTTTGAACCGGCGACCTCAGCATTTCCAGATCGACGCTTTATCCACTGTGCCACCACAGGTCAGGCTTAAAGTGTTTTTTTTTTTTAATGATTCTATAGCTAATGAATTTGATGACTACAATCTCAAATTTGGCATATTCATCTTTGAATGTCATTATTTTAATCTTTAGCAAGTTCATTAATATAACAAACGTTGAATCTCTTTATACTCACACAAATATAATGCAGGAGAAATCACTTCCCTCTTGTTCTCTGGACTCCTTCTTTGTTGACAGGATGGACGAGAGAATCTATGCTTCTTCTAGATGATTTTTCCCCCCCAAGTGGTGACTTTTCTATGTTGACATATTCTCTATTATATATATATTTATCTATACAATCTTCATATAACTGCATTATTTTTTAGATACAGTTTAATATCTAACCACCATTGAATCCATTCCATACTCAAGATATTTAGGTTTTAATTCATTTTAACTTGAAGGATTTGGGTAGTGTCTCTACCCAGTGTATAAAAGATCAAGTCCAACAATAACCTTGACTATCCAAGTCTCTTTTTTTAATGATCTGGTACCTATACCAGATCAGTGTTCTGAAATCTTTACATTATGAAGTCACTTTCCATGTGATATGTAAAATATTTTTTCAGTCAAAAATATGTAAATCTTTACTTTGCAATTGTACTCCGAGGAAAAGGGTTTAATTTGAGAAAACAGACAAACCTTTTTTTCTCTGTTCTTCTGAAAGTCTCATTTGCATGGCTTCCATAGGTTATAAATAAATATTTGCATAGGAAATTTATCTTTTATTTTACATCCACATGGTTTATAGCCGTTAGTGTCAAGGATTCAAAGCTTATCAAGGCCATTTGAAATGCTTAATAGCTCTTATTATTTTTTTAATTCTGGCTAATCAGGGAGTGGTTTTAAATGGGTACACACCAGCTTTATCAAGTCAAATAGACTGGAAGGGAAATTGTCACACTATAGTATTTTTCTTTTAAAGGAATGAGTCTAACATGGAGAGGTGAAAGAGAAAGAAACCAGCACTTCTTCTGCCCAGATCATGTGACTCTAACTTGTATCAATGAAATATCCACAGCTACAGTGAGAGCATCTTAAGGCCATTAGAATCCAGAGGCACTAATGACACATTAACAAAAGAGGGTTTATCTTCCCTGCTGTCACACTGACATTATATCAGAAAGCTAAATAGACTCGTGTGTAGCATGTTTACTCTTGACATTTCGAATAATTAACTCTTTCCTCTTTCACGAGCCCTGAAATTAAGTAATTTTACTTGAGTATTACATTGCGTGGGGAAACATATTCCTATTTCTTTGCTTGTCTGCTCATGTTTTACTTGGCTCTGTTAACTCTATCTCGTGTGTAGTATTTGATATGTGATACAACTATAAAAAATACTTAGCCCTAATCCTTCACTTGACCGTGACAGTCCTTGAAGGTAGATTATTAGTTTTTCCTTTTGTCTCAGAGTTGCAGACTCACCATGGTTCTTTGCTACTTAACATGACTGCAGAAAGCAGTTCACCTAGAAGTGCTGATGAAATCCTCAGAATTAAGATGTCAGAGGAAAAAGCCACTGCATGGAATGGCATGGGCCCTTTAGAACAGCCTTTAACTCATACAAACAGGCCATTCCACTAAGAAAACAGGAAAGACCGGGAAACTGAAGAGCTCTGGACAGAAAACTAGGAAGCAGAGCCTCTGTGAGTGTCTCTTTCCTTTAGCGTTTCTCTAATGGTTTTTCTCACTTTAAACATACACATTAAAAGTAATTGTTTCCAATAAAAAAATGGGAAGAGGACATGAACAGACACTTCTCCCAGGAAGAGATACAAATGGCCAACAGATATATGAAAAGATGCTCAGCTTCATTAGTTATTAGAGAAATGCAAATCAAAACTACAATGAGATACCACCTCACCCCTGTTAGATTAGCTATTATCAACAAGACGGGTAATAGCAAATGTTGGAGAGGCTGCGGAGAAAAGGGAACTCTCATCCACTGTTGGTGGGACTGTAAAGTAGTACAACCATTATGGAGGAAAGTATGGTGGTTCCTCAAAAAACTACAAATAGAACTACCTTATGACCCAGCAATCCCTCTACTGGGTATATACCCCAACACCTCAGAAACATTGATACGTGAAGACACATGTAGCCCCATGTTCATTGCAGCACTGTTCACAGTGGCCAAGACATGGAAACAACCAAAAAGCCCTTCAACAGAAGACTGGATAAAGAAGATGTGGCACATATACACTATGGAATACTACTCAGCCATAAGAAATGATGACATCAGATCATTTACAGCAAAATGGTGGGATCTTGATAACATTATACGGAGTGAAATAAGTAAATCAGAAAAAAACAAGAACTACATGATTCCATACATTGGTGGAACATAAAAACGAGACTAAGAGACATGGACAAGAGTGTGGTGGTTACCAGGGGTGGGGGGAGGGAGGACATGGGAGGGAGGGAGGGAGAGAGTTAGGGGGAGGGGGAGGGGCACAGAGAACTAGATAGAGGGTGGCGGAGGACAATCTGACTTTGGGCGAGGGGTATGCAACATAATTTAATGACAAAATAACCTAGACATGTTTTCTTTGAATATATGTACCCTGATTTATTAATGTCATCCCATTACCATTAATAAAAATTTATTAAAAAAAAAAAAAGTAATTGTTGTAAGTCAGAAAAACCATTTACATTTGAGTATGGCTAGTCCTATCAGGGTAAATAGATTTTAGACTGCTTTTCTGAATCAGTTTGATCCTAGAACTTAGCCCCCAAATACAGTGTTTTATAGAAAATGGATGAATGCTGAGAAAAAGTAATGCTTTTTTTTAAACTTTCAATCTGAAATAATTATGTATAGATAGTATAGAATGATAAATAGTGATATGTTTTGGCTACTTTCATCTAAGTATGTGTTCAGCTACTTATGTACGTCATTGGGCAAGTTACTTAACTTTGAAAACCTTCATTTCTCTCTCTCTAATGTATAGAAATAGAATTGAGCTTTTAAGCTTATAGTAAAGATTAAATGAGGCACTCTCCCTCAGCATTTGTCAAAGTGACTGCTTCATGGTAATCATTGACAAATGACCGAGACTTGACTGGAGCGGGTGGAAGAACACACAATATAATGTGTGGAAAATGTATTGTAGAATTGGGCACCTGAAACTTGTATAATTTTGTTAACCAGTGTCATCCCAATAAATTTAATTAAAAATAAACAAATAAAACTCCAAATGCTAGCTATGGCTACCAAGAGATCCACATTTTCAAACATGAATTTAGAATGAACATAATAATCAAATATAACATATTTAATCTTTATTAAAAATGAAATAAGTTTTAAAGAAACACAACTGTAATTTAGGGTAACATTCTATGGCACGGTTAAGAAAAACCCAGGTACCACATGTTATCAAGTCAGAGTATGCCCTTTTCACGAGAAAGTTCCAGAAGGAGGAGTAGCAGGACCTTCGTCACCTAAGTCTACCAGGGAGACTGTGGTAACATATTGAAACAGAGGTGGTGAATCCTGAGAACTAGGCTGGGAAGGAAAGTCGTTTAAGTGACAGAATTATGCTTATTTTCCACAGACACAGAATTCTGAGAACGTGATTTACAGAGTTTATAGGAGAGGCAGTCAAGGAAAAGAGAACGGAAGCCACGGGTGGAAGTTTCCACCGAGGTGTCGTTTAGCCAGGGCGATGGGCGTTGGGAGAGAGATTTTCAGGATGAATGTGGTAATATATATGAAACACTCTCTGTTCCCTGGAAGAAAGCTTCTATAAAAACATAACATATTGCTGATTCTTAGAATGAATGGTGAAGGTTGAAAGATTTTCAGACATAAGGAAAGGGCACATTCACAATCCAGTAAGAAGCAAAGGATATTGGAAATGGAAGGTCAAGAATAGAAGAAAATTTTAAAGCTCCTATAAGAACACACACACACACACACACACACACACACACACACACACACACACAGAGTTTCAAACAGGACTATCTTGATTTTTTGAGTTATCCTGTAAAATAATAGACTATATGTAGAAGGATGTTTTTATTTCTAAGATAACTGCACTTAGGATGGAATGATTTAAGTGCGCGAGGTTAAAAGGAATGCAGATCAAGTCGAGCAAAGAGTGAACTTGGAATAAATGTCTAAGGAAACAATGCTATAAAAGAGAGAGTACAATAGAAATACTAAAGAAGCCAGTATGTTCATAAAAATTATTTTGCCAAACACTACAGGGAAGTGTTTTGAAGGATAGAAATTTTTAAAGAACCTCCCTAAAATGGTGTGCTGGTAGTAATTGAGAGAAATTGCTTGCAGGACAATCTGTGGCCACTTTTAGATAAACAAAGAGAGTCAGGGGGAACACAAGGAAATTAGACAGGGCCACCCAGAGTGTCCCATGTGGAGCTGCTGATTAAGTGTCCGGACCTCATTAATTGATGTAGACATGGTTATCCAGTCACCTGGCTAACAGAATGCCTTTGAAATAAATCAACTGTTTAAATTTCAAGCACTATTGAATTGAAACATGTTACCACTGAGTGTCTGCACTCCCTTCATGATCTAACTCTAGATATCATATTGATGCCCTAATTAATTAGGTGACCACATTAATGTTTCTACTGAAAAGTATTATCAACTGGAATTTTGAAGTTAAATAGAATTGGGGCTTTAAGAGTAAATGTCTTAATGACTTGAGGAAGGGGCTTTTGGGAAGCAGTAAATGCTCAGGGGGAACAACTCAAGACTACAAGGCTATGATACATTGAAATGACCTGCTGTGTTATGTGTCTGATGTATACTTGGAAAGATGGTAATAGATTTTTCATTTCCAACTGCAGCGGCCATGGAAAGCCATGAAAGACCTAATTCCACATCCTTGATTTCAGAATGTTATCTGATTCCTTTATTATACCAATCGGACACACATTTCAGAACAAACAAGAAAAGAAAAATCTGTCAGTCTCATCCGGGTTTTTTTCTGATACCTGCAGAGGGGGTCATTCTTGACTTAGTTTGTAGCCTTTTTCTTTGACCATTTTTGGTTGTTCTGACCTCTCTCCCCTTCAGTACCAAACCCCTCTGATTCTACTTTCACGCGACGCCCACCACCCTGTCTTTACTCACCTCCGTCACCAGCATGCTGACTCACACTACAGTCCTCTCCCTGGATGACGGCAGTAGTTCGGCACTGGCTCTCTACTTTTCCTCCAGAAGTCTCTTTGTTGAGACCAAGGAAGCATCCTCAAAAGGAGTCACTCACATGTCTTTGTGTCCTTCCACGATGCCAGGTGTATTAGAATCACATGCAGGATACACACAGAGAGGGGGAGCTTATGGCAGAGGCAGAGCGAACATGTGGCAATGAAGTCCCAGACACTGGTGGATTTGCAGGTAGAGGTGTGGGCGTGAGTGTCAAGCCAGGCAGCTGCTGTGGTGGCATGTGTCCCGTGGAGTGTAAGTCTGGCAGGATGCCCAGCGTGTCCACAGTACAGCCATGTTTGAGCATTGAGTGGTCGGAGTTCTGAGTCCTCATAACCCACCAGGAGGGAGGTCCCAGTCATACTGGCATCTGGATGGCATCCTTATCAGAGTGTCTAAACTTGTGGTTTTGGGGGTTCTTGGCCTCTCCTATGGGTGTTTCTATTATACCCCACTACCTCTGTCTTGACATAGCACTTGACACACCTGTCACAGCTGTCAGTGACTCCACATTGGATTGTCAAAAATGTCCAAGAAGTTGGCTGTGCCCTTGCTCTATACACTATTCTCAATCTGGCCACCTGGGGCATCCTTGTAAAATGTAAGTTGGATTGTATCACTCTTCCACCCAAGTCTTCTACGACTTTCGTCTCACTCATAGTCAAGACCATGTCTCAGAGTGGGCTGAACGTCTTTGCAGAGTTAATCCACCTGCCCCCTCTCTGACATCATCTCCTCATTCACAACTATACGCTCATTTCATGCTAGCTATGTTCATCGTCTACTTGCTGCCTTCTGACCTTCCTCAGCCTCTTTCCTCTTGCTCTCTCCTTCTTTCTGGATGTTTCTTCCTGAGACATGTCCATAACTTACCACCTCAGCTGATCTGCTCAAACGACAGGGGAGGCCTTACCTGGCCACTCCATTGAGCAGGCTGTCTCCTTGCTGATGACTCCCCTCCCCCTCCCCTGTATTCCTTGTTCTATCTGTTGAAGAGCACTGAGCACCACCTGGCATTCTCTACCGTTTATTTCACTTTCTGTGTGTATTCTCTCGTGAGTTACTTGAATGGAAAATTCCAGGAACACTGGGATTGTTATCTGTGATTGTTGACTTTTGAATCACAGAGCCTAAAACAGTGTATAGCATGTAGAGGTATATAAATATATATATTTGTTGAATGTTTAAACAACGGGTGTTATTACACCTGGAAGCTTGCTAGTGGAACAGAGTCTTGATGAAGTGCATCGTGGTCTTGGAGTTATAAAACCCTGGGGAGACGTATCCGGCTAAGTCTGAG
Source organism: Saccopteryx bilineata (assembly GCF_036850765.1). Classification (NCBI taxonomy): domain Eukaryota; kingdom Metazoa; phylum Chordata; class Mammalia; order Chiroptera; family Emballonuridae; genus Saccopteryx; species Saccopteryx bilineata. The sequence goes on along the minus strand of NC_089490.1, from coordinate 236,040,663 downwards.
AAGTGGTGCTTACCGAGAGAGAGAGACGTTAGAGGAAAAAATGAAATAAAGGCTCTGAAAAGCCCAGGAAAGTACACAAAAGAGATACAGCTATGATATGATTTGCTTGACAATTTAAGAGACACTATTTTTTTTTGAGTTAAGACTATCATAATAGTTACTGAGCTTATCTAACCTTTTGGCAAATTAGAAAAAATTCCCCAAATGTGAAGCTTGTTCTAAAACAAGCTGTTTAAATTATTTTTTTTAAAATAAAAAAATTGGTTTTCTCTTTGATTTGTAATCTTATGATGGAGAAAACAAAATTATTTAGGCTACTTCTGATACTTAACTTCAGTATGTAGGGCAATATATTTTAAATATTCATATCCTTATTTAACTTTACTAAAACTATAGCTAAACAGTGGCTTCTAAATAAACTTTAATATTCAAACCAGAGCCATTACAATTTTAACCTGCATTTGAAAGTTAACTGAACCTTTTCTACTTATTTTTGCCAATAGATGTCAGTGGTCGACCATACTGGTAAAATTATTGTAGCTATACAGGTACTTGTTTTATGCCACTTTTATAAGGCTAGGCTTTAAAGGAATGTATCATTCCTTAAATGATCCTTTTTTTATCACTTCACCTTGCGAAGTAATATATTATATATTTATGACATGAGAGAGTTGACAATAGGAAATGTTAATAGATTCCTTAATTGATTGCAGCTATTGAAATATTTAAGAGCTGTAGAAAGCCTTCACAAAATTAAATTGACATTTTAAAAGGCTTGCTTTGTTTATATAGATTTATTTATGCCCCTCCAACCAAGCGGTTTTTAATATACAAGAGAAACTGCTCAAAATATACGTTTTATTCACATTCATGCCCGCTACAAAGATTTTTACTGAGGTCTCAAGGAGCTTCTTTAAAAACAAATCCAAAAACACTGTCCAAGGCAGGTTGCAAATAAAATTATATTTTATTTTTTAATTACAAGTAGTTTTATGGTAGTTGAGTAGTCACCGTTTTCTTTGTTAAACAGGTTGTGAACATTACATTTGACAGGAAATATTCTTTTGCTAAGGTCTTAAACATTTTCAGTGAGATACAATGTGTTTCCATTTCCTTTTCTACTAGTTAGAATTCTCTCCCCTCAATGTCTTTTTTTAAAAAAATATTTCTTCTTGAGTTAGAAATTATGTTAGCAATAATACAGTGTATAGTATATTTGCCTGAATTAATAATTAAAGAAAAAACCTGCTTAACAGTTCTTAAGAGTTTTCAACAATGGTAACTCACGCTTCTCTTCTATAGTCAGTGGGAAATGGACAAACCCTTGAGATATTGCAAAAATTTTCTTAATCATGCTTTCGTTTTGTGTATGTGTGTGCTAGAAAACCGTAGTTACTATGTTGAACACATTATTGAAGCAATATTTTGTTAATGATTTCATTGAACAGAATTAAAAGGTATTCTGGTAATTAATGGTAATTCAAAACCTATTTATTGAGCTCCTACTGTATCACAGGAACTTAACATGTTTCTATCTTACCTATGGTTACCTGTTGCCATAAAAAGAAGTTTCTTGCTTTTTTCTAACATATAAAAAATTGTGTGTGTGGGGGGGATTAAGTAATCTCACTGAGTGAAAAGAAAAAAATACAAGCCACAGAGAGAGAGAGAAAATATTTGCCATATATAATCTGACCAAAGATGTATGTGAAGAACATATAAAAAAATTAGAAATAAAAAAATATTCACCACAATTGAAAAATATGAGTAAAAATACATATATATGTATATATAAAATAGAGCTAAGAAAAATTATTAGGAAAAAATAGAAGTAAGAAGAATTATTAGGAAAACTCATACTTTGTTTTAAAACTTTATTTTTTTGTTCTCTAGGTTTATGAGCTATTTCTCTCGAGGTTTCTGACACAATAAAGGGAAAATAACTGTTTATAAGCATAAATCTTTCTCTTATATTTAGCCCTAGTCCTTGGGCAACATCTTGAAACTTAATAAACTTGAATTTTGTCAGAAGAAAAGTGGAGGTAATTTCATAGTCAAGACCCTGTTCTAGAAAACATGCTTCTTGGAGCTTCTGAAATTTGAGTTGGGGAGTGTCTCTCTGGCAACTGGCAGTCGCGAGACCAAACAGAAAGAGGTGCTCTTAAAGCGAGTGAAGGCAGAAACTGTAAAACAACACAGTTTAAAATGACTGCTTCTATGCAGGCGACTCTCTATAGGAAAAACTAATGTCCTGGGCATTTCACTGGGCTCAGCATTAGAAGACATGAAGTACAAATTCTCACTTGGTCACTCTCAGCTGTGTGATAGCAAAGAGTGGTCATTTCTGGACCATCATGGTTGACCCATTGGAAAGGCTGGGAATTAGAACCAAACATTTGGAAGGTCCCCCATGATTCCAAAGTAATACTATACATTTTGACATATTTAAATACTGGCAATTTAAAATGAATGAATGGATGTCTTCCGTATTCTACTGAGGTTCTAATTTCTGCTGTTGAAAAACCAAACAGCAAAACAAGGAAAATCTCTCACAAAAACACCAGTCGGCTCATAAAGAGCCTTAGCGTCTGGACAGGCAGACTGTAGGAAAGCTGACAAGAACTAGAATTTACACAGCTTTCATTCCTGCTTTTCTTCTACTTGCATGAATTTATATCAGAATTGCATCTCTACCACTTCATTCCTGTGTAAACACAGGCCAGCTGAGCTTTGGTTTCCTCGACTGTTAAAAAACAAAACAAACAACACCAACAAAAAAACACACTGACATATCTACCTTGGCAAGATTTAGTAACATTAAGGAGATCTATAACGTATGCCAAGCCCCTAACACTGTTTCTGTACACTGTATGTGTTCAAAATGGCTGCTTTCCTGCCTCACCCAACCTCATTATTCTGAAAAAGAAAAAAAATTATGATTAGTTTATTAGGGAAGGTAATTAGGAAGTCAATGATACAGAATCATTGGGAGATAAGGACAGTGATACAAAATCCTTAACATTGTACAAAGAAAATTGTTCCACACCTCTGGATTTTTCTCTCAATATCCCCTAACTCTCTGGAAATTCATGCCATTATGATCTTCTAAGAGGAAACCTTTAACTCCTAGGGAAATAGGTCAAGGCAGAATACTGATGGACAGTGAGCCAGAGATGAATTATCATTATTTCAAAAGTGTGGTGAGGCTGTATTGGAAGGAGGTTGAACATCTGTTAAGGTCAATAACAAAAATACTACTTTGAGATGGAAAAATTTGTCCTTGAATGTCACTGGAGAACTTTGTTACTTCAGTTAAAATGTGTAATGATTAACACTTATGTATATGTTCCTTTCCATTTAAAGATAGGTTCTTAGATCTTTCCAAGTAATATTTATTTGGTTGGCTTAATATCATTGCTTAACATTTACAGAGGTGGTAATCTTCTAATAAAACATAAAAAGCTTAATAAATTAATTTGACTAAGAACAGAATGAAAGCAAAAATATTTGAATTTCTCATTTCCTTCTTCGGGTTACCCTATTTTGTCTGCAAATAGTGTTAAGAATGCAGTTGATTTACACACAAATGATCTTTAGTAATATCTTTAAAAAGTAATGTCAGATTTTTGGTTCATTAAACCCAATGTTTGTCTCTGACACTGGTTCTCAGAGAATAATTTTGAAAGTTAGCATTCTATCTAAGGAAGTCAACCATGACAGTCTCCAAATGCTAACTATAGTTCTCCCAAATACCTCAATTTCCCTTTAATACAGTCTGTTGCAAGCATCTCATCTATTACTGGAATAGAGGTTATTTTTCATCTATTTTTTTTCACTTTAGGAATAACATACTATCCATTTTTCTACTTCATAGAAAGTACTCTTACAATTTTTTAAAAATTTTACCTCCCTTTTAAGATTTTAAGGTATATTACTATTTCTGGAACTTCGATAGTACGGTTAAAGATATTCTCTTTTAAAGGGTAAAGTTAGATTCTATTCCTCACTGCTGATGGTACTATAAGTTTTTTAACTCAGGGGACCAGGTTGGAAGGGTCCATCCAGAAAGCATGTCCCAGTGACTTCTACCTTTTCTCCTCCAGTAAAAAGCTTTGGAGTCTATCATCCTGTAACTGTTATTTGCACTAGTTTTCTCTCAAGTTCCAAATGTACTTATGTTTACCACCTCAAGAGCTTTGCTGTAACCTTCTAGCACTGTGTTTTTGAGATGCCAGTTTGTATGGCAGCTTCTGCAAACTGGCTCCCAGCAACCTCTGAGTTTGAACTAAAGACACATGACTAAATTACGCCAATGACAGTGGTGGGTCTGAATGCTGTGTCATGATCTTATGAGAACTTTGCTTGTCCTCCAATTTCTCTCTTTCCTTCTTACTGGTAGTTGGATTGTGGATGAGACAAGGTCAAAGGGCAAGAGAAAAGCTTTCAGGATCTCCGGAGAGTGTGAAACAGGGCTCTGGACTGGTTGTCCATCTCTGGGTTGGTATGCGACTGATAAGTGAACTTCTTCCCTGGTTGACCCATCGCATTTTGGGATATCTTTGTTAGAGTAGCTTAGCCTATTCACTGATCAATATATCGCTGAAAACAAATTTCATTGCGAATGGTTCTAGTTAGTTTATGAAATCTCAGAAGTCTCTTTTTTCTCTAGTTTAACAGATAGTAGGCTGTTTTGCTTGGATTAGGAAGTGGAACCTACTGAATTTACTAATTCTGTAAATTTGGTGTTCCATTATTTTACATTACATCCCATTTTATTTCAGATAAAAATGTCAAATCACGTTTTGCAGAGAATATAATAAAATGTGCTTCACGACATTCGGGAGGCATTCTGCCAGCTCCCGTCTAAATAAAATAGTGGTAATAAACCCACACAGCTTGCCTTCTAAAGTTGTTGGGTAATTTGGATTAAAAAAAATGCATGTAATTTGTGAATCATACAGTGCTGTAAAATGTCTAGCGTTACTGTTTGTGATTAAATGCACTCAGAATATGATTTTACATAAATACTCTGGCATGATTTTCCCATATGACTTTCAGTGTGTTCTATTTGAGAGTCTTAATCTTTGTTTACTGGTGACTACTGAGGATAGAACTGAATGCTATAAATACCCAAATCCCATTCTGCAGACTTGCTATTTGATGAGATATTTGCATTATCATAAAACAAAAAAAAAAAAATAGAAATTAAAAAAACCCCCAAAATTCCTTATGGTATACTTCATAGCTGTCATCTAACTAAAAAAATCCCAAATACAGATACTAATTGTACTTTTTAATGAATTATTAAAATCAAAGTAATGAATATTCAGATACGTTGCAATCAGTAGTTCAGTAAACTATTGTTGAGAGAGTTTCTAAATCCTAAGTGGGTAATAAGGGAGACACTTAAAAATATGTCAAAACATTTTAAGATTCTTTGTATCTTAAATGCTAACACTAAAGGGAAGTTCAGTTTGTGTCTTCCTTTGTATGTGAGTGAGAGAAGGAGATTGTTCTGGGCTGAGTCTCCAGTCATGAAAGAAATATCGTGGCTTATATGTAATTTATTATACTAGCTCAGGCTTTGCATACTCCAATCATTTTATAGACTGCGTAGCCAAAGAGGTACTGATCTCTAGGCATTGTGCTTCATATTTTAGAAATAAGCAGTGTGCGTGTATTAAGGGCTGAGCTTAGGGTAAGGCAGGTAAAATGCTCTCAGGTGTAAATATTTAAGGGTGCATCAAGAACGTCTCAGTAGTCAAAATAATGGTTAGATGCAACATTTTAAAATGAAAAATTATTGCAGAAATCACTGATGAACAAAACTTTAAATAAAGACAGCATTAACATTACTGATAGGTACTTTTGTCTCAGGCTCTAACCTGGCTCAGTAGATTATTGGTGGACAGATATTTTCTGGTCCCTAAAGCTATATATTACTAAACGATCTCTTCTAAATTGAGTTCAGAGGTCAATAATGAGAGCGCACACTTATTATCGGAACTGAGGAAACATTTTAGTATATATTTTTTTTATTTTATTTTATTTTATTTTATTTATTTTTTTTTAATAAATTTTTATTAATGGTAATGGGATGACATTAATAAATCAGGGTACATATATTCAAAGAAAACATGTCTAGGTTATTTTGTCATCAAATTATGTTGCAAACCCCTCGCCCAAAGTCAGATTGTCCTCCGTCACCCTCTATCTAGTTCTCTGTGCCCCTCCCCTTCCCCCTAACTCTCTCCCTCCCTCCCTCCCATGTCCTCCCTCCCCCCCCCACCCTTGGTAACCACCACACTCTTGTCCATGTGTCTTAGTCTCATTTTTATGTTCCACCAATGTATGGAATCATGTAGTTCTTGTTTTTTTCTGATTTGCTTATTTCACTCCTTATAATGTTATCAAGATCCCACCATTTTGCTGTAAATGATCTGATGTCATCATTTCTTATGGCTGAGTAGTATTCCATAGTGTATATGTGCCACATCTTCTTTATCCAGTCTTCTATTGAAGGGCTTTTTGGTTGTTTCCATGTCTTGGCCACTGTGAACAGTGCTGCAATGAACATGGGGCTACATGTGTCTTCACGTATCAATGTTTCTGAGGTTTTGGGGTATATACCCAGTAGAGGGATTGCTGGGTCATAAGGTAGTTCTATTTGCAGTTTTTTGAGGAACCACCATACTTTCCTCCATAATGGTTGTACTACTTTACAGTCCCACCAACAGTGAATGAGGGTTCTTTTTCTCCACAGCCTCTCCAACATTTGCTATTACCCGTCTTGTTGATAATAGCTAATCTAACAGGAGTGAGGTGGTATCTCATTGTAGTTTTGATTTGCATTTCTCTAATAACTAATGAAGCTGAGCATCTTTTCATATATCTGTTGGCCATTTGTATCTCTTCCTGGGAGAAGTGTCTGTTCATGTCCTCTTCCCATTTTTTTATTGGATTGTTTGTTTGTTTGTTGTTGAGTTTTATGAGTTCTTTGTAAATTTTGGATATTAGGCCCTTATCTGAGCTGTCGTTTGAAAATATCAGTTCCCATATAGTTGGCTGTCTGTTTATTTTGTTATCCGTTTCTCTTGCTGAGCAAAAACTTTTAATTCTGATGTAGTCCCATTCATTTATCTTTGCCTTCACTTCTCTTGCCATTGGAGTCAAGTTCATAAAATGTTCTTTAAAACCCAGGTCCATGATTTTAGTACCTATGTCTTCTTCTATGTACTTTATTGTTTCAGGTCTTATATTTAGGTCTTTGATACATTTTGAATTAATTTTAGTACACGGGGACAGGCTGTAGTCGAGTTTCATTCTTTTGCATGTGGCTTTCCAGTTTTCCCAACACCATTTGTTGAAGAGGCTTTCTTTTCTCCATTGTGTATTGTTGGCCCCTTTATCAAAGATTATTTGACCATATATATGTGGTTTTATTTCTGGGCTTCCTATTCTGTTCCATTGGTCTGAGTGTCTATTTTTTTGCCAATACCATGCTGTTTTGATTATCGTGGCCCTATAATATAGTTTAAAGTCAGGTATTGTAATGCCCCCAGCTTCATTCTTTTTCCTTAGGATTGTTTTGGCTATTCGGGGTTTTTTATATTTCCATATAAATCTGATGATTTTTTGTTCCATTTCTTTAAAAAATCTCATACGGATTTTGATGGAAATTGCATTAAATTTGTATATTGCTTTGGGTAATATGGCCATTTTGATTATATTTATTCTTCCTATCCAAGAACAAGGAATATTTTTCCATCTCATTGTATCTTTTTCGATTTCCCTTAACAATGCTTTGTAATTTTCATTATATAGGTCCTTTACGTTCTTTGTTATGTTTATTCCTAGGTATTTTATTTTTTTTGTTGCAATCGTGAAGGGGATTATTTTTTTGAGTTCGTTTTCTAATATTTCATTGTTGGCATATAGAAAGGCTATGGACTTTTGTATGTTAATTTTGTATCCTGCGACCTTACTGTATTGGTTTATTGTTTCTAATAATCTTTTTGTGGAGTCCTTCGGGTTTTCGATGTATAGGATCATATCATCAGCAAAAAGTGATACCTTTACTTCTTCTTTTCCGATATGGATGCCTTTTATTTCTTTGTCTTGTCTGATTGCTCTGGCCAGAACTTCTAGCACCACGTTGAATAAGAGTGGAGAGAGTGGACAACCCTGTCTTGTTCCTGATTTAAGGTAGAAAGTCCTCAGTTTTATGCCGTTTAATAGGATGTTGGCTGATGGTTTATCATATATGGCCTTTATCATGTTGAGATATTTTCCTTCTATACCCATTTTGTTGAGAGTCTTAAACATAAAATTGTGTTGTATTTTATCAAAAGCCTTTTCTGCATCTATTGATAAGATCATGTGGTTTTTGTTCTTTGTTTTGTTGATATGGTGTATTACGTTAACCGTTTTGCGTATGTTGAACCATCCTTGAGATTCTGGATGAATCCCACTTGATCATGATGTATTATTTTTTTAATATGTTGTTGTATTCGGTTTGCCAGTATTTTGTTTAGTATTTTAGCATCTGTATTCATTAGAGATATTGGTCTGTAGTTTTCTTTCTTTGTGCCATCCTTGCCAGGTTTTGGTATGAGGGTTATGTTGGCCTCATAAAATGTGTTTGGAAGTATTGCTTCTTCTTCAATTTTTTGGAAGACTTTGAGTAGAATAGGAACCAAGTCTTCTTTGAATGTTTGATAGAATTCACTAGTATAACCGTCTGGGCCTGGACTTTTATTTTTGGGGAGATTTTTAATAGTTTTTTCTATTTCCTCCCTGCTGATTGGTCTGTTTAGGCTTTCTGCTTCTTCATGACTCAGTCTAGGAAGGTTGTATTGTTCTAGGAATTTATCCATTTCTTCTAGATTGTTGTATTTGGTGGCATATAATTTTTCATAGTATTCTACAATAATTCTTTGTATTTCTATGATGTCTGTGGTGATCTCTCCTCTTTCATTTTGGATTTTATTTATTTGAGTCCTGTGTCTTTTTTCCTTGGTGAGTCTTGCCAAGGGTTTGTCAATTTTGTTGATCTTTTCAAAGAACCAGCTCCTTGTTTTATTGATTTTTTCTATAGTTTTTCTGTTCTCTATTTCATTTATTTCTGCTCTGATTTTTATTATCTCCTTTCTTCGGCTGGTTTTGGGTTGTCTTTGTTCTTCTTTTTCTAGTTCCTTAAGGTGTGAAGTTAAGTGGTTTACTTCGGCTCTCTCTTGTTTGTTCATATAGGCCTGAAGTGATATGAACTTTCCTCTTATTACTGCTTTTGCTGCATCCCAGAGATTCTGATATGTCGTATTTTCACTTTCATTTGTCTGTATATATCTTTTGATTTCTGCGCTTATTTCTTCTTTGACCCATTCATTTTTTAGAAGTATGTTGTTTAGTTTCCACATTTTTGTGGGTTTTTCCCCCTCTTTTTTGCAGTTGAATTCTAGTTTCAAGGCTTTATGATCAGAAAATATGCTTGGTACAATTTCAATTTTTCTAAATTTGCTGATATTGTCTTTGTGGCCCAACATATGGTCAATTCTTGAGAATGTTCCATGTACACTAGAGAAAAATGTATACTCTGTCGCTTTGGGATGAAGTGTCCTGTAGATGTCTATCATATCCAGGTGTTCTAGTATTTCGTTTAAGGCCACTATATCTTTATTGATTCTCTGTTTGGATGACCGATCTAGAGCCATCAGCGGTGTATTGAGGTCTCCAAGTATGATTGTATTTTTGTCAGTTTTTGTTTTAAGGTCAATAAGTAGCTGTCTTATATATTTTGGTGCTCCTTGGTTTGGTGCATATATATTAAGGATTGTTATGTCTTCTTGATTCAACTTCCCCTTAATCATTATGAAATGACCATTTTTGTCTCTGAGTACTTTTTCTGTCTTGTAGTCAGCATTATTAGATATGAGTATTGCTACACCTGCTTTTTTTTGGGTGTTGTTTGCTTGGAGTATTGTTTTCCAGCCTTTCACTTTGAATTTGTTTTTATCCTTGTTGCTTAGATGTGTTTCTTGTAGGCAGCATATAGTTGGATTTTCTTTTTTAATCCATTCTGCTACTCTGTGTCTTTTTATTGGTAAGTTTAATCCATTTACATTTAGTGTAATTATTGACACTTGTGGGTTCCCTACTGCCATTTTATAAATTGCTTTCTGTTAGTTTTGTATCTAGTTTGATTCTTCTCTTTTGTTTTTCTATCATTTGTTTTTGTTTGTTTGTGTTCCATACTTCTTTCCTCTGTTGCTACCTTTTTTAAGTCAAGTGTTTTTGTGGTGGTTTTTTTAAGGGTGGTTACCATTAAGTAATGGAAAGGGTACCTACCATATTCATTGTAGTACCCTATCTTATAAGTATTTCTGCACTTCATCATCCTTTGCTACTGTTAATCTCCATCCTCTCCCCCCTTTTTTTCCTTTGTTGTCACAGTTTAAGTTTGGTTTTATTGTGTTCTTGGTGGAGCTGTTACTTGTGGTGTTGTTTTCTTTTGTTCTTTGAATCTGGTTGGAAAACCCCCCTTAGTATTTCCTGGAGTGGGGGCTTTCTGTTGATAAATTCTCTCATCTTTTCTGTATTTGTGAATGTTTTTATATCTCCTTCGTACTTGAAGGATAGCTTTGATGGGTATAGTATTCTTGGCTGAAAGTTCCTCTCTTTCAGGGCTTTAAATATTGGGGTCCACTCTCTTCTAGCTTGTAGAGTTTCTGCTGAGAAATCTGATGATAATCTAATAGGCCTTCCTTTATATGTTGTACTCTTCTTTTCCCTGGCTGCCTTGAGAATTTTTTCTTTGTCATTGGTTTGTGTCATCTTTATTATGATGTGCCATGGAGTGGGTTTGTTGGGGTTAAGAAAACTTGGTGTTCTGTTTGCTTCTTGAATTTGAGGCTTTAGTTCCTTCCACAGGCTTGGGAAGTTTTCATCTATTATTTGTTTGAGTATATTCTCCATTCCATTTTCTTTCTCTTCTCCCTCTGATATACCTATTATTCTTATGTTATTCTTTCTGATGGAGTCAGACAATTCCTGTAGGGCTTTCTCATTTTTTATTATTTTTGAGTCTCTTTCTTCTTCTCTTTGTTGTGCCTCAAGTTGTTTGTCTTCTATTTCACTAATCCTATCTTCAATCTGGGCTGTTCTGTTAGCTAAGTTTGTTACCTCGTTTTTCAGCTCGTGAATTGAGTTTTTCATTTCTGTTTGATTTGTTTTTATAGTTTCAATTTCCTTGGTAATATATTCTTTGTGTTCATTGAGTTGTTTTCTGATCTCCCTATATTGCCTTTCTGTGTTTTCTTGTATATCTCTGAGTATTTTTAAGATTTCTATTTTAAATTCCCTGTCATTTAGCTCCAAGGCTTCCAATATGTTAAGTCTTTTCTCCATAGATTTTTCCACATCTATTTGTGTTACCTCTCTTTCTTTTGTATCCATAATATTCGATTTCCTCTTTCTTATCGGCATCTGAGGGTGGTCTTATTGATAGCACTAATTAGAATTAATAAGGAGTAAACAGAAAAAAAAAAAAAAGGGTAAAACACCCCACAAAAAAAAACAGTAATAATTTATTATTTCCCCCTTTTTTTCTCTCTTTTCTTTCCCTCCTCTCCCCTCCTCAGGGAAATATCGTGCCTATAATGGAGGGCCTGATTTGGGGTGAAGAGTTCAAGGGGCAAAAAAAAGGGAGTAGGGATCTACTAAATGCAAAAAAAAAAAAAAAAAAAAAAGGAAGAAAATCTTAGACAAGCATAAAATGATTTGCTTGTAAGTGATGGTCAACTAAGAGATATAATGAGAGGGATAAGAGGGAATCAGAAAAAAGGACCAAAAAAGAATAATAAAGAAGAAAAAATAAAAATTATAAGTAAAAATCTGTTGTATTAAGTGGAGCGAAGACTAAATACAATGGAGACCTTGGGTTGGGAGGACCCAAAATGCCACAAAAATAAACAAACAAGAGAAAAAAAAAAAACAAAAGCAAAAAAGAGAAATAAAGCCAAAAAAAAGCCTTGAGTCCCAAATTAACTAATTTGTTCGTGATTGAGGATTATATGGGAGGAAAGTAAAATGAGAAAAGAAAAAACGAATAGAAAGGAAAAAATAAGAAAAAGAGAAAAACGAAGGAAGAAATAAAATAGGAGGAGAAAAAAACAAAATAAAGCAAGACACAAAAAAAACAAAAGAGGAGAGAGTGAGAGTTAAGTGTTTTGGAGTATAACCTTAAAGGAGGGTGAGGATGAAGAAGAAAAATAAAATGCAACACTCATGGGTAGTGTAGTTCAAGAAAGGGGAAGCATAAGATGGGCAGAGAATAGAAGGACCGAGGTGGAGGAAATAAAGGCAAAAAGATAGAAGAAACAAACAACAACAACAACAACAAACAAAAAAATTAGTGGATCAAGTTGTAAAGTCTGTGGGTTTTTCTTGATTTTGAGAGGTTAACTTCTTCCTTTTTCTTTTCTCTCCCTCTTCCTAGTCGGTGACTCTGTACCCCAGGCTCTGCCCCTGTGTCACTCTTAGGTAGGGATTTGCAGTTGATGGGATTCTATGGCAATGTCATATAATTGGCTTTAGTCTTGCTGGAAGTAAAGGCTTGTTGGCGTTTGCAGGGTCCAACGATGAGAGAGTTTGCTTTCCTGGATTCTCTCTCCTAGTCCCCCCTTTCTGAATTAGCAGCCTGGTGATCCAGCTATAAGGCTGCAACTGCTTCTGCCTGGGGAGTAAGAGGCTCAAAGAGCTGGGAAATCCCCACTCTATCACCACTCAGTGCAAGGCTTTGGGAAAGGCTCTGAGAGTCAGGGCCTCCAGTGTAATCAGGCGGGGGTGGGAGTCAATTGTTGTCAAAGTGACTGTTCAGCACCTATCATTTAGTTGGACCTCTCAACCCAGGCTTTCCACACTTTGTAGCCTGTTTTTGCAGGGAAGAAGAGGCACTAGTCTCTGCTTGCGACTAGTGTAGTATAGACCTTATTATCTGCCAAGTCCTTCTTGTTAGCGTTTATCCCTGAATATGGAGGCTCTATCAATCAGAAGTTGCCCCCGCCCCTTTAGCGAGAGGCACTAAAAAATATCACGCCTCTTGTCTTGGATCGCTGAACTGAGAGAGATCTTATCAATTAGAACCGAGGGTGCGCAGATTTCATGCGTTAAGCTAATTTCAGTGATTGGGTCGCAGCTGTGTTTCCGAAGGTATTTTAGGCTGCCTGCGCGCGCCCCTCCCCCAAAGCTTGATTGTTAGCTTGAATGGCTGGGTGAGGTGCCCCGCCCATGGAGAGAATCTCCCAAGCCTCTCCCGCTCGCCCCGCCGCTGGCGGCTGGACCGCACCAGGCGCAGGATAATGGAGCCCCCTGGGTGTGCGGGCCAGTAGGGCGCCTTGGGCGCGTGGAATGCCCAAGGCATGCGCGCAAATGGGGCGCTCCGGGCACCGGTGGCCGGCGACCCCCACTCGCAGTGTGCGGGCCGCTGGGAACGTCAGCGGTGCTCAACCGGACCGGGCGCGCGCGCAGCGGCTCGTGGCGGCCGCTCGCGGTGGCTGTTCGCGGGGGCTCGAGGCAGCTCGCGGGGGTTCGAGGCGGCTCGCGGTCGGCCTCGGCGGCTCGCGGCGGCTTGCGGTTCCCAAGTATATGGGCTGACTCACCGCAGGCGCACTCCCTGGCGGCTGAATGAGCGTCGCTGCGGTAGCTTCCTCCACACCCTCGTCTCTCAGATTCAAGTGATAACAGTCCTTTTGCTTTCAGTTTGTGTGGAACTCCGGAATGTCCGAGGATAAATTTTTCTGTTTCTAGTTGATAAATTTGTTGTGATTTAGGGGAGAGCTGTCGGACGCACTGCTCACGGCGCCATTTCCGTGACGTCACTAGTATATTTTCTAATCATCTGTTTTATTTTCAAAAATTCTATAAAGATTTATAGTAGCATCTTGATGAGTTTTGTACATGGGCTACTGAGCAATTTAATTTCATTCATATATAAGTTTTCTTAACTAGCACCTCACACTGACTATGGAAGCCGTCAGGGGATCATAAATTGAACTACATCATTGGACAAGCCTCTCTCATTTTAGGCACATACTGGTTACCACTGAGATGTCCACTGTCTATGCCAGCCAGCCCTCTGTAGTTTGGGCACATCCTGTTTCCATGCCATGGGATCTGGGTCTCTTTGCTGACGCCGGGAGCTTTACCTTCCTGGATTCCATCTTTCTAGCTGCATAATTTAGCCATCTCCCTTTTATGATCTTCCGCCTCAAATGCCATCAGAGTTTGGAACAGAATCTCTCCTGTCCTCAGTGCATTCTTGGCATTTCTGGGATTCCTCTCTGTTCTTGGAAAATCTTCCCATCTTTTCTGGCAACTATTTTTTTCCTCTTCTCTCAGAACTCTCAACTCTTAGGTTCATCTTTCAAGAAAGAAAAGATCTTTACTAAGGTAAAGAAATCTGTTGACTTCCAAGAGTTTCAACTGTCCTCTTACACATATTCTTAAAGAATTATGAAGTGCTTTTCTTTGGGGAGGAAAAAAATGGAAGGCAAATAAACTAAAATCATCTTGTTATACTTCTCCAATAATTTTGAAACGTGTATTAGCTTAGACCGACCCTGGCATAGCTGTACTTTGCGCTTCTCCTTTTATCTCTACCTGAATGAACGTGCTTCTCTACATAAATTGAAATTTCTTTTTCTACACATGCACAGAACTTTTAAAATAGAAACTTGGCTGGATAAAAAAGTAATGTTCAGGAGTTTAAAAAGATTATTATTTCCTTATCTGATGAGTATGAAATAACATGGGCCAGGTTTATCTTCTCTGTTAACAAATGTAATGAGTCCACCACACAGTCTGCCTCAGGAAGAATTGATGTCTTAAAATGGACCTCTATGTACATACAATATCAGTACTACTTTTCTCTATGAAATTGTTTAATACATTATATAAAATAATATAGTGAATATAGTATATGTTTTATAAAACTATAGGAATTATATAAAGCATGCCATTCTTTGTTCTTAAGGAATTGTTAGAAAATTGAGTTATAAAATTTAACTTCCCTTGACATTACTTGGCTATATATTTTCTAATAGTGAAAAACTAAAAATAGAACTTCAATACCATATGACACGTAAAAATTTTTTTTATTATACTAACTATATTAGTAAATGTTCTCCAGAGAAACAGAACTAATAGCATAGGTGGGGTAGGTAGGTAAGTACATAGATAAGTAGGTAGGTAGGTAGATAGATAAATAGACATAGATATAGTTATTGATATAGACATCTAGATTTAATTTTAGGAATGGACTCAAGTCCATTTCCACTGATGTCTTCTGCAATTCCAGGCAGAAAACTTCCTAATTGCTATCTTCAGGATGTGAAGACTTTTTTTTAATCATCACAGGTAAATAGAAGCATTTTTTTTTCTTTTCTTTTCTTTTTTTTTTTTTTTTTTTTTTGCAAGAGAGAGGTGTGGGGGGACAGACAGGGACAGACAGGCTAGAAGGTAGAGAGATAAGAAGCATCAATTCTTTGTTGTGTTATCTTAGTTGTCCATTGATTGCTTTCTCATATGTGCCTTAACCAGTTTGCTCTAGCCAAGCCAGTGACCTCTTGCTCAAGCCAGCAACTTTGGGATCACATTGATGATCCTGTGCTCAAGCCGGCGAACTCTGGGTTTCAAACCCGAGTTCATCCCAGGCCAATGCTCTATTCACTGAGCCATCACCTGGTCAGGCCACAGAAGTATTTATTTTTTTATTTTTTTGTGACTGAGACAGAGAGAGGGACAGATAGGGACAGATAGGCAGAAAAGGAGTGAGATGAGAAGCATCAATTCTTTGTTGCCACTCCTTCGCTGTTCATTGATTACTTTCTCATATGTGCCTTGATTGGGGGGTTACACTATAGTGAGTGACCTCTTGTGACCTTGGGCTTCAAGCCAGTGACCTTTGGGCTTAAGCCAGAGACCATGGGTCTTGTCTATGATCCCAAGCTCAAACCAGCGACCTCACGCTCAAGGTGGTGAGCCTGTGCTCAAGTCGGAGACCTTGGGGTTTTGAACCTGGGTCTTCCGCATCCCAGTCTGACCCTCTATCCATTGTGCCATTGCCTGGTCAGGCAACAGAAGTATTTTTTGATTCTTCTGAAACAGTCAGTTGAACAATGCCAGGAATTAATTTGACAAAATTTCTCTTAGGTGTCACTCAGGATGTTAGCAATAAGAAGTTATATTTACTAATGACAGAAGAGAAAAGGCTAGAGGGCATTTCAGGAACTTGTCATTAGCTATTCTAGAACTGAATTGTGACCACTTTAGAGATAAGCACTTATATACTATGTCTGTTAAAATGCTTGGCACATAATAATTTAACAATAACTCCTGTGCAAATGACATATGTTCAAATAAATAAACATTTCTTGTTAGCACTCTAAATATATTTTTGAAGGAACATTACTAGTTTATGTGAATTGAACTTTAGTGTGATTGTGACATTATACCAAGATTTTTCTCAAAAGATTTATCAAGAAAATATAGACCAGGGGTCGGGAACCTTTTTGGCTTAGAGAGCCATGAATGCCACATGTTTTAAAATGTAATTCCATGAGAGCCATACAATATGTTTAACACTAAATATAAGTAAACGTGCGCATTTTATGTAAGACCAACACTTTTAAAGTACAATAAGTTTCTGAATTCTTTTTAATAATGTTGTTATGCTGTTGCTAACCAATGATGAATAAAGTACTTCTTACCATTAATGCACTTCTGGTGCTGCATGGTTTTGCTGATGGCTTTGTAGTCTGGTTGATATGTAGTGAGGTTAAGCTTCATGCAGCGTTGAGACTTCCATCCATTAAATGTGATCACAGGTTGGTCTTAACGTTCTTTAGATGTGAGAAAGACTTCTCACATGAATACGTAGAGACAAACATTGTCAGTACAGCAATACTCACACGATGCAGTGTGTGGTATGTGACAGGAAGCACGTTCCGGGTTTTGACAATCAGCTGGTCCATGGGTTGAAGTTTTTTCATTTCTCCCCACTTGTGTTTGCTCACCAACTCTGCTTGCTGTCGTGCAAGTCTTTTCAAATCTTCATTCAGTGACTTAAACTTATTCATCCACATGTCTGAGGCCTTCATGTAAGCAGCTTGTAGCTCAAAATCTCTGATGGAGACACCGGGGATGTAACTCAGGTCAGTGCTGTCCACTGCACACTCATGTGGATAGTTGATGAACTTAAAAAAGAAAAGTGTGCTCACAAAATTCTCCAAAGTGCACTTTGAATGACTGCAGGAGATTAGATATGGAGCCTGCTAGGTGCTGGAGATCAAGATGTTGAGCAGGGTCATTTGCTGTGCATGCATCTTTAAACTCTTCCAGTTTTTCAAAGTGTAGTAAACGACCTGTTTCAGTGTCGGCGATGAAGAGTTCCAGCTTGTTTTCAAATACAAACACTGCTTGTTGAAGGGATATGACTGTATTTCCAATGCCTTCCACTTTCACATTGAGCTGGTTCAGATGTTCAGTCATGTCCACGAGAGAGTAGAACTTCAGGAGCCACTCAGTGTTAGCTAACTCAGGATGCTCGATGTTTTTCATTTCAAGAAAAGTCGGATCTCACTCAGACAAGCCACGAAACAGCTGAGCACCTTCCCTCTTGACAACCAATGCACATTCTGTGCAGAAGCAGACCAGGATAATTATTCCCAACTTCATCCAGCAGTGTTTTAAACTGGCAATCATTTAAAGCTCGGGCAACAATGAAGTTGACCACCCGAATGACCAGCGACATCATCTCACCAAGCTGCTCACCACACATCTGAGCACAAAGTGCCTCCTGATGTAGGATGCAGTGAAAACTTAGGATGGATCTCTTTTCATGTTTATGAAGAAGCACTACAAATCCTCTGTTTTTCCCCACCATGCATGGAGCACCATCAGTACACACTGAAATAAGTTTATCCATTGGTAGAATTTTTGTTTAGCGAACTCAGTGAAAGACTTGAATAGATCCTCCTCACTTGTTGTCTCTTTCATAGGCAAAACAGCAAGACTTTCCTCACATAGTGTGTCACTGACAGCATACCTTGCAATTACACTGAACTGGGATAAATGGCTTACGTCTGTTGACTCATCCAAAGCAAGAGAAAAGAATGGTGCTGCATTTATGTCCTTCACTTGTGTTGCTTCAATTTGATTTGCCATCATGATGGTACGATCGTGAACAGTTCTTGCCAACAGAAGCATGTCTTTTATTCATTTGATTATCTTGTCTTTATGCGAAAAGTTGTCAAAAAGTTCACTGGCACCATCAAGCATGAATGTTTTGACATACTCCCCATCTGTGAATGGCTTTCCGTTTCTCACAATTGCTAAAGCACCAGTAAAGCTAGCCAGATTCCAGTCACCTTGTTGGGTCCAAACACAGAGTTGCTGCTGACTAGCTTGCACTCTGCACAGTAGCTCTTGACATGCTTTCTTCTTGCTGTCCCTGCCGGATATTTCGATGCAAATGTAGTATGGTGTGTGTCGAAGTGCCGCTTTATATTTGACCATTTCATTGATGTAATTTTTATCATTGCATATTAGACACACTGCAGAACCTGCTCTCTCCACAAAAGTGAGTTCCTCTGTCCATTCCTGCTGGAAAGTACAACACTCCTCATCTTTTCTTCTTCATCAACATGGTCTCTGCAATTAGCTAGCTGACTACTTGATTAAAAAGGAAGGAAGTAGGCCCTGGCCAGATGGCTCAGTGGTAGAGCATCGGCCTGGCATGCAGGAGTCCTGGGTTCGATTCTCAGCCAGGGCACACAGGAGAAGCACTGATCTGCTTCTCCACCCCTCCCCATCTCCTTTTTCTCTGTCTCTCTCTTCCCCTCCTGCAGCCAAGGCTCCATTGGAGCAGGGTTGGCCCAGGCACTGAGGATGGCTCTGTGGCCTCTGCCTCAGGTGCTGGAATGTTTCTTGTTGCAATGGAGCAGTGCCCCAGATGGGTAGAGCATCGCCCCCTGGTGGGCATGCCGTTAGATCCTGGTCGGGCGCATGCAGGAGTCTGTCTGACTGCCTCCCTGTTTCCAACTTTAGAAAAAAAACCACAAAAAAAGGAAGGAAGTTTACTTCCTGACCTCACAACGACCCATGTACATTATGCATTATCCAATAAAAATTAGGTGTTGTCCTGGAGGGCAGCTGTGATTGGCTCCAGTCACCCGCAACCATAAACATTAGCGGTAGTAAATGAATAGATTGTAATACATGAGAATGTTTTATATTTTTAACGTTATTATTATTTTTTATTAAAGATTTGTCTGCGAGCCAGATGCAGCCATCAAAAGAGCCACATCTGGCTCGCAAGCCATAGGTTCTCGACCCCTGATATAGACATTACAAAATTATTTCTTGTTCCAGGCATTTATGTGGATATGCTACATGTAATTTCCCACTATAACTTGTCTGTGGAGGAAAATGACAATAGACATGACCTACTTCCTTTGTCTCCTAATCAGATCAAATAGCAAAGTTGACTAAATGGCGAGGCAAATGAAAGCATTGCATAACCTGTAGTTATATTTTCCAAATAAAAGAAAGTCTTCCAATCTGTTCTCTGTCATGACATAACACTAACCTTTAAGATGTCCTTATCCTTTGCTTTAACGTTCTATAACCCATCAAAAAATTAATTTGAATTGATGATATGTAATGGCTAGTGGACAATTGGACAATGGCAATATTGCCATCGATTAATCTATCTCTCATTTTATAAGTATTAACATTTTTTTTTGGATGACAGAGAAGTCACATAATTAGCATGAGGTTTTTAAAAGTGTACAAAAGGATCATGGTCTATTTCCCAAATGTCTGTCTGAGTTAGAGATTTTCATAATATTTCTCATCATCTGGTATCAAATGTTACTGTATTAATTGGACATTTCTCAAACTTACATCTTAACTGATGAGATTGAATGATAGACAAAGGATAGAATAGAGAAGTGCATATAAAATATTTCTATTATAATATACCTTACTTAAATGTGTCATTCAATTAAAAAACACCAACTACAATTGAATATGTGTGAGGTGAAACATTCTTTTAGATATTTAAGTTTTAGAAAATTTTTTTCTAAATATCAACTTTGATAAATTCAATTGGTGTTTGTGTGTATACGTGTGTGTGTGCACGTGTGTGTGAAGACATGCAGAAGAGTTAGTCATTCCCATCTCTATTTGTGCTTCTTTATTCAGCCATTAGGCTTAGAATTATTTTTTTCTCCAGCTTCATAGCACTATAATTGACATATGACATTGTGTAAGTTAAAGGCATGCTATGTGCTGAGCTGGTATATGTATTGTGAAATGATTATCACAGTATTAGTTTACATATCCACCACCTCATATAGGTACACTTGAGTATGTGTGAGGGTGTATTTGAAATGCCAACGCCAATGAATTATCATTTTGAAGATAGATATTTGGAAATGTTTTGTTGTAAATATCTCACCCATGAAAACTGGCATTGTTCTTCACATAAACAAAAGATTGAGAAACCATTTTCTCACCAGTGGCTCAAGGAATACAGAAATATCACAGAAAGCTAAATTTCAACCCTGATTATAAGGCTTGAAAAATGTTATGTCCTAATCATTACTGCCACTAATGGTACATTTCTTCTATTTGTATTTAAGTGTTTTCCCAGATATTTTCTTTAGCTAAAAGGACACTGTCAGCTCTTAAACCCAAGTACCAAAATACACTCAGAAAATGAAAAGTTTAGATGCTGTAATAAAAATAGGCATTTCAGTGGGGAGGTTTTTGTACACTTAGCCAATAATGATTTATTAAAGTATTTGATTCATTTCTGAAGAATGATATTTTTGTGTATATTTTTAAATGTATGTAGTTTATTAGCTCAACAGTATGCAACTATTATGTTAAATAAATGCATATACAGAGGGCGCCTGCTCAACTTATTTTATTCTTTTCCCCCCTGATAGGAATGTGTTCAGAAAGGTTTGGGGACCACTGAATACAATCTCTATGAAGAGATTTCTAATTATATAGCCCTAGGAATGTAAATTTCTTCTTTTTCCCACCTGCAACATAGTCTGTAAGTCATTTACCTTTAGTATCTGGATTTATTGTCCTGCATTCTTGAAAACTCATATTTTTTTCTTTTTGATTCTCTACTGAATTATTCTTTGCATCCCTTTTAAGAACACCTCATTATTACTTAGGCTTGAAAAGTGCTTTTTCTTTTCTTTTTTTTTATTATTAAATTTAATGCAGTGACATTGATAAATCAGGGTACATATGTTGAGAGAAAACATCTCCAGATTATTTTGACATTTGATTATGCTGTATACCCTTCCCCCAAAGTCAAATTGTCTTCTGTCACCTTCTATCTGGTTTTCTTTGTGCCCCTCCCCTCCTCCACCCCCTCTCTCCTTCCTCGCCCCCTCCCCCCTCCCCCCACCCCCACCCCCATTGCTATCACATTCTTGTTCATGTCTCTGAGTCTCATTTTTATGTCCCATCTATGTATGGATTTATATAGTTTTTAGTTTTTTCTGATTTACTTATTTTACTCCGTATAATGTTATCAAGGTCCATCCATATTATTGTAGATGATCCGATGTCATCATTTCTTATGGCTGTGAAAAGTGCTTTTTTATTCTTTCATCTTCTTCTGCAGTTGAGGGGCAGCTCCCAGGCAGGGAGCACCTGATTGGATGGTCTTGGGGGAAGACAAACAGCCGCTTACCTGTGGGTCACTGGCACAGGCCTGTGGGTTTCCACACCCCGGGGAGGTTCAAGTTGACCTATTTTTGTTTTCCTTCTTCTCCTTCTGTGAAGTCTGCTCCTCCACTCTCCCGTTGTTCGGCCTCCATCAGGTAGTCTGTGCATGAATAAATAACACTAATTCACACGAAGGTCCATTGCCATCCTCTCAGGTGATTGCAGCCAATCCTGAGACGCAAAGGAATGTCAGGATCTCTCCCTGCAGAGGTGTGTTGGCCACTTGACTCTTAAACACTTCATCTTTTTAAACATAAGTGTTGCCAAAAGATGTTCTTGCAAAGAGGAGCTTGGTATTTGTGTTTTGCCATTTTATTTATGGTTTGCAAGGTTCAATGGATGCAGTAGGAATTCTCATGAATTCAAAGGAACCAGGTTAAGTAAATGCCTTTATATACACAAACTACAGTGTGTCCATAAAGTCATGGTGCACTTTTGACCAGTCACAAGAAAGCAACAAAAGACGATAGAAATGTGAAATCTGCACCAAATAAAAGGAAAACTCTCCCAGTTTCATACTATTCAGTGCAATTTGATGTGGGCTCATGCACAGATTTTTTAGGGCTCCTTAGGTAGCTATCCCATATAGCCTCTACAGACTCGTCACTGGCTGATGGCCTACCAGAACCGGGTTTCTCCACCAAATTGCCGGTTTCCTTCAACTGCTTATCCCACCGAGTAATGTTATTCCTATGTGGTGGCGCTTCATTATAAACGCATCAATATTCACATTGCACTTCTGTCACAGATTCGAATTTAGCAAGCCACAGAACACACTGAACTTTCCTGTGTACCATCCACATCTTGACTGGCATGGCTGTGGGCTGCTCCGCTGTATACACGGTGTTACGTCATCATCTGCGCATGCGCACATGCTGCCACATCATCCAACAGAAACTGGAAGGGTTTTCCTTTTATTTGGTACAGATTTCACATTTCAATCGTCTTTTGTTGCTTTCCTGTGACTGGTCAAAAGTGCACCATGACTTTACGGACACACTGTACTTTAAGAAAAATAATTAAAAAAAAAGTAGCAGGGAAGGAAGGCTTTTGTGTTTCTCGCCTGTGGCAACACTATTGTGCATAAATGAAAACCAGAGGTGTAAGAAATCGGAGGGCAGCTTCTCCCAAGGAATCTAGGACACAGAACGGAGGTTGCCTCACACGTGCGAGTATCGCTGAAACAGCCAGGATCCATCAAGGACTCGCTCCACCTACATTCCATAGAAACATCAAAGCATCAGGAATAAAAGCATGAATGAAATCCTGGGAGAAACAAAAGGGGCAAGAGTTTGAAAGATATTTGATGGATTGTGACGAGTGTCATTCTTCCCTGGGCTGCTCTTAGAGGTTGTCCACGTGTTGCCCTTTAAAGAGGTGGCCGAGTCTCTGCCACATTTTCGATGATCTTTAAAAACGGGATGGAAATAAAACCCAAGCAATCATTTGGCTGCTTCTACTCTCCTGATATTAAACTTGGTTTTGTTATTTAAGAAAAAAAAAAATCCAAGTCCTCATGAATGTTTTGGTATTTATATGATGGCTTGCTGTCACGTTCACACAGTTTTCAATTAGCATCTTTCCATAAACAGTTATTGCAAACTTTATTTCCTTGAAGAATACCTCAAAGTCATCTACATTCTGAACAGCGTGGGTTCCAGTCACCTTGTAAGTCATCAGATAATGGCCACTGCCAAAGGCAAGATTTTTCTTTTTCCCCCAGAGGTAAAATTTTTGACACAGAAAGACCAAAGTTCTGATCTCATAAAGCAATCTCCTACTGCCTCTCTTTTCCATTCAGCCCCTAAACTTGAAAAATATGTGCAGGCTGTTGGCAGTTGATTCCATGCAGAAGGAAATTGTCTGATTTTTTTAGAGGTGGAAAAATCTGAAAGTGTAGAAAACTCAAAATAGCACTTACCTTTAAGATAAATGAAAAATACCCAGATTTAAAGCATCGTTGCCCTTTGATTAGTAACTTACAGTCTATAAAATATGTGCCACACACAAAACCCCCATAGTGACATGGAAGTGTGGTGTGAAAATGATAATTTCATTTTAAATGTTCTTTAATGCCACTTTAACTGTTTGAAGAAAAACACCATGATATTTTCCTTATCAGGTTTTCCACATCAACTAGGAAGTTTTTTTTATCTCTTTTTTTCTTACTGGCATTGCCCAGAATTTCTTTCTTTTTATTTATTTTTTTATTTTCCTGAAGTTAGAAGCAGGGAGGCAGTCAGACAGACTCCTACATGTGCCCGACCGGGATCCACCCAGCTTGCCCACCAGGGGCGATGCTCTGCCCATCTGGGGCATCGCTCCGTTGCAGCTGGAGCCATTCTAGCGCCTGAGGTGGAGACAATGGAGCCATTCTCAGTGTCTGGGCCAACTTTGCTTCAACAGAACTTTGGCTGAGGGAGAGGAAGAGAGAGAGAGAGGAAGAGAGAGAGAGAGAGAGAGAGAGAGAGAGAGAGAGAGAGAGAGAGATTCTATTGTGTGCCCCGGCCAGGAATCAAACTTGGGACATTCACATGCTAGGCCAATGCTCTACCACTGAGCCAACCGGCCAGGGCAGCATTGCCCAGAATTTCAATAAAATTTAAATCACTTCCCTGTTCCACATAAAGACAGGAGAGTGAACTGAATATTAAATGTTAGTTTTGTTACCAGAATACTTTAGGTTACAATCAAGTTCAATAAATGCAAATTATTTTTTTAAACATATGATCGGTGGACAACAAAGCCAGGTTAGAGGAGAGCAGAAACAGTGCTGCGTTTTGAAACATGGTTATTTCTATTCTTTTATATTCTCACCCAAGAAATTGTGTGAAGAAATTATTTTTCTTTGAAGCAGCATCTGAGATTGAGGAGAGAAGGGACTCAACTGAGGTCACAGGGGTTTGGGGAGAGAATATCTAGGTTCCAAACACAACAGCTCAATTGATCTAAAACCATGTTTAAGAACTATCACAAGCAGACTCCAGGACTGTCGAGAGAGAACACACAGAACTATGTATAGGAGTCAAGGCAGCCACACACATGCTCAGGTGTGAAGTCCCCTCTGTTAAATTCATCCATAGACTAGGCATTTATTCAATAAATATGTGCACACCACATGTGATGTAGGTGTTCTGAGTGTTTAGGAGGCCTTGAAGGGGCCAAGGGGTATTTAAGATCCTCCGAGTCCCTTGGATTGGAGAATTGTCTGCGTTAGCACGAGCTTTGGCTGGTCACGCTCAGCTGAGTCATGCCTAAATGTCGCTGGCATTGCTGAAGGAAGGGTAATTGCCCAGAGCGTAGAATTCTCCTGCTTTATAAATATAATTGGTTCCAGTTTGGAGTGTAAAATATATTGCATCCTTCCTTTTCTGCTTAAGAAGTATGTCTGATGCCAATTGGAATGAGTTCACCCAGATTTTATTCCTTGTGGGGGATGGAGGGCGGAATGGGCTACTTTTACAACTCAAATCAATAGTATATATTTTAGTTCAAGTTGGTATAAGTTCTGCAGAGACTGTCTGATGACTGACAATTATTTTTATTATTGGAAATGGGGGAGGTTTAAGACAAATCTAAGAGGATTAGTGGCAATGTATGAAAGAGGTCAGGTAGGGAAGGGCTGGAGATGTGGAAAGTTGTAATGGAACCAGTCGGAAGCCAGTTTTCACAGTGGAGGTCCTGGTGAGGGTGAGTGTCTCTTTCTGATGTAAGGTCTTTCTAACTGCAGTGTTAGATAACCAGTCTCAGGAAAGGGTGCTTCTGCTCAAGGCGATATGGGATTGATAGCTAGGAGACTCAGTGCTCTTTTATGAGGACGTCATCTCCAGTGAGTGAACATGGCTAAGGACTCGTGTCACTCAACTTCTGCAGGCTTCATTTCGTTTTCCCTTTGCGACTCCCTTATTCTCATAGGGGAGAATATTCTATTTTGTAGTTCAGGTTCTGGGTGCTACATAGGCTTGCCTTGCAAACAGCATTTCCCTTTCATTTGGATTTGCCTAGAGAAACAAAGTCAAGTGATCTATAGTTCGTAAGGAACCTGGTGTTTTTGGGAGGCAGGCAAAGATTCATTTTTATGTCATCATAGCATCAGGTTGGACGGCACCCTTGGTAAAAGGCAAATAAAGCAAGGAGACAGGATTCTAGGCAGATGAAGAAGTTAGATGAAGAAGTTCGTAATGAAGATGCGTGTGCACATTTGGGCCTAATGAGGAATGCAATGAGGTCATTTCATATATTTGCTGCTGTCATGTAGGTAATAGGTACAGCTCATTAGCATTATTTGTTTATAAAGATGACAACTTCGTGAGCATTGCAGAAGCTGGCTTATTTATAGATGAGACTAGAAACAGGACAGCTAGGTTAAACACAACGACAGTGGTTCAGGAGGAAGACCCAGAGGGCAAGCCTGAAGGAAGTGGGCATGGAGGGCAGAGTCTGCGGTCCAGAGCCATGAGGGAGAAATGTGTGCGGAGAGTTTGATGATCTTTAGAGATGAAGAATGAGAAGGTGTGATAAATTCTGTTACATTATTTTAGCAGGCTGTCAGATATTTACAATTATCAATGCTACATTAAAATGTGAGCTATCTTTACAGTAAGCCAGGTTCAAAACTGTAATTCAAAAATTGTGTACAAATTATTCTGAATAGGAGTGCATGCTGGCAAAGACAGACTATACACTTAAAACAGGGACATGTTGTTTGAATGTCATGGATGATACCATCAAGAATTCATTGCATTTCATGTTGCTTTCAAAAAATATTGATAATAATAGCTGCCCATTATCAAATGCTTTCTGTTGACCTTACACCACTAACTTTCAATACAAGGTTATTTACCTGAATTGGAAATGTAACCACATAAGATGAATAAAAAGAAAATTGACAAATTAATGCAATAAACCATGTTGATGAATTTAAGGAACCTGAGCCAGAAGACCTTGCCTTGTATCACTGACAGCTCTAATAAGATAAATATTATTTTATGTGAAGCACCATTGAATTGTGTTATTTACATGAGCATCTTGTCATCTTGAACAAGGGAATTTAGCCCTCGGGACCATGATATCTCAGTACACCGGCAATAGGAGTTATGTATCTCAATGTCTTGGGTTTAAGTAAGATGACGTACAGAGGACTGTGCAAAGTGCCTGGAATAGCAGTTGTCCCACATGGATTAGGGCATTTCCATGCCCTTTCCTACCATACACCTGCCTTAAGTAAAGAGATGTTTGTAGAGCCTGGCCTTACAGCTAATATATGAACCACAGAGCTTCATATTTGTTCTGGGCATGTACAGAGAAGTATCTATTTAGGGGACACACCACACAGATCTTAAGGACACACTAAATTATTGGCTAAGTCAGTGTTACCTTTGGAACTACCACCAGGACTTAGGTCTCATGGTAAAACCAACCAATCGACTTTCTCTCGGCCACTTACTTATACATGCATTCAAAAAATATGTACCTGTTTTTTGTCAAGCATGGGTGCCTGTTGTCTGTCGAGCACAGGTCTAGTACAGGAAATCAGGGTTGCCACGGTGGAGCAATGGGATAAGGTGACCATATTCAATAAATAGAATAGATGAGTGTGATGCAGAGATTTGAAGGAGGTGCTAACATAGGCAATGATGAACGGGACGAGGAACTACTCCTCCAGGTGGAGGAACAGCCAGTCCCCAGTCAGGGGGAAGGGACTACTGCTCCAGGTGGAGGAACAGCCAGTCCCCAGTCTGGAGGGGGGGGATTACTGCTCCAGGTGGAGGAACAGCCAGTCCCCAGTCTGGAGGGGGGGGGATTACTGCTCCAGGTGGAGGAACAGCCAGTCCCCAGTCTGGAGGGGGGGGGATTACTGCTCCAGATGGAGGAACAGCCAGTCCCCAGTCTGGAGGGGGGGGATTACTGCTCCAGGTGGAGGAACAGCCAGTCCCCAGTCTGGAGGGGGGGGATTACTGCTCCAGGTGGAGGAACAGCCAGTCCCCAGTCTGGAGGGGGGGGGGATTACTGCTCCAGGTGGAGGAACAGCCAGTCCCCAGTCTGGAGGGGGGGAGGATTACTGCTCCAGATGGAGGAACAGCCAGTCCCCAGTCTGGAGGGGGGGGGATTACTGCTCCAGGTGGAGGAACAGCCAGTCACCAGTCAGGGGAGGAGATTACTGCTCCAGGTGGAGGAACAGCCAGTCCCCAGTCAGGGGAGGAGATTACTGCTCCAGGTGGAGGAACAGCCAGTCCCCAGTCTGGGGGGGGGATTACTGCTCCAGGTGGAGGAACAGCCAGTCCCCAGTCTGGGGGGGGGGATTACTGCTCCAGGTGGAGGAACAGCCAGTCCCCAGTCTGGGGGGGGGATTACTGCTCCAGGTGGAGGAACAGCCAGTCCCCAGTCTGGGGGGGGGATTACTGCTCCAGGTGGAGGAACAGCCAGTCCCCAGTCTGGGGGGGGATTACTGCTCCAGGTGGAGGAACAGCCAGTCCCCAGTCTGGGGGGGGGATTACTGCTCCAGGTGGAGGAACAGCCAGTCCCCAGTCTGGGGAGGAGATTACTGCTCCAGGTGGAGGAACAGCCAGTCCCCAGTCTGGGGGGGGGATTACTGCTCCAGGTGGAGGAACAGCCAGTCCCCAGTCTGGGGGGGGGATTACTGCTCCAGGTGGAGGAACAGCCAGTCCCCAGTCTGGGGGGGGGACTACTGCTCCAGGTGGAGGAACAGCCAGTCCCCAGTCAGGGGAGGAGATTACTGCTCCAGGTGGAGGAACAGCCAGTCCCCAGTCTGGGGGGGGATTACTGCTCCAGGTGGAGGAACAGCCAGTCCCCAGTCTGGGGGGGGATTACTGCTCCAGGTGGAGGAACAGCCAGTCCCCAGTCTGAGGGGGGGGGATTACTGCTCCAGGTGGAGGAACAGCCAGTCCCCAGTCAAGGGAGGAGATTACTGCTCCAGGTGGAGGAACAGCCAGTCCTCAGTCAGGGGAGGAGATTACTGCTCCAGGTGGAGGAACAGCCAGTCCCCAGTCTGGGGGGGGATTACTGCTCCAGGTGGAGGAACAGCCAGTCCCCAGTCTGGGGGGGGATTACTGCTCCAGGTGGAGGAACAGCCAGTCCTCAGTCTGGGGGAAGGGATTACTGCTCCAGGTGGAGGAGCAGCCAGTCCCCAGTCTGGGGTGGGATTACTGCTCCAGGTGGAGGAACAGCCAGTCCCCAGTCAGGGGGAAGGGATTACTGCTCCAGGTGGAGGAGCAGCCAGTCCCCAGTCTGGGGTGGGATTACTGCTCCAGGTGGAGGAGCAGCCAGTCCCCAGTCTGGGGGGGGATTACTGCTCCAGGTGGAGGAACAGCCAGTCCTCAGTCTGGGGGAAGGGATTACTGCTCCAGGTGGAGGAGCAGCCAGTCCCCAGTCTGGGGTGGGATTACTGCTCCAGGTGGAGGAGCAGCCAGTCCCCAGTCTGGGGTGGGATTACTGCTCCAGGTGGAGGAACAGCCAGTCCTCAGTCTGGGGGAAGGGATTACTGCTCCAGGTGGAGGAGCAGCCAGTCCCCAGTCTGGGGTGGGATTACTGCTCCAGGTGGAGGAACAGCCAGTCCCCAGTCTGGGGGGGGGGATTACTGCTCCAGGTGGAGGAACAGCCAGTCCCCAGTCAGAGGGAAGGGACTACTGCTCCAGGTGGACGAGCAGCCAGAACCCAGTCCAGAGGGGCTGGGATTACTGCTCCAGGTAGAGGAACAGCCAGTCCCCAGTCTGGGGAGGAGATTACTGCTCCAGGTGGAGGAACAGCCAGTCCCCAGTCAGGGGGGGGGATTACTGCTCCAGGTGGAGGAACAGCCAGTCCCCAGTCAGGGGAGGAGATTACTGCTCCAGGTGGAGGAACAGCCAGTCCTCAGTCTGGGGGAAGGGATTACTGCTCCAGGTGGAGGAACAGCCAGTCCCCAGTCTGGGGGGGGGGGTTACTGCTCCAGGTGGAGGAACAGCCAGTCCCCAGTCTGGGGGGGGGATTACTGCTCCAGGTGGAGGAACAGCCAGTCCCCAGTCTGGGGGGGGATTACTGCTCCAGGTGGAGGAACAGCCAGTCCCCAGTCAGAGGGAAGGGACTACTGCTCCAGGTGGAGGAGCAGCCTGTCCCCAGTCTGGGGGGGGGATTACTGCTCCAGGTGGAGGAACAGCCAGTCCCAAGTCTGAGGGGTGGCGGATTACTGCTCCAGGTGGAGGAACAGCCAGTTCCCAGTCAGGGGAAGAGATTACTGCTCCAGGTGGAGGGACAGCCAGTCCCCAGTCTGGGGGGGGGGATTACTGCTCCAGGTGGAGGAACAGCCAGTCCCCAGTCTGGGGGGGGATTACTGCTCCAGGTGGAGGAACAGCCAGTCCCCAGTCAGAGGGAAGGGACTACTGCTCCAGGTGGAGGAGCAGCCAGTCCCCAGTCTGGGGGGGGATTACTGCTCCAGGTGGAGGAACAGCCAGTCCCAAGTCTGAGGGGTGGCGGATTACTGCTCCAGGTGGAGGAACAGCCAGTTCCCAGTCAGGGGAAGAGATTACTGCTCCAGGTGGAGGGACAGCCAGTCCCCAGTCTGGGGGGGGGGAGGGACTACTGCTCCAGGTGGAGGAACAGCCAGTCCCCAGTCAGGGGAGGAGATTACTGCTCCAGGTGGAGGAACAGCCAGTCCTCAGTCTGGGGGGGGGGGATTACTGCTCCAGGTGGAGGAACAGCCAGTCCCCAGTCAGGGGGGGGGATTACTGCTCCAGGTGGAGGAACAGCCAGTCCCCAGTCAGGGGAGGAGATTACTGCTCCAGGTGGAGGAACAGCCAGTCCCCAGTCTGGGGGGGGGATTACTGCTCCAGGTGGAGGAACAGCCAGTCCCCAGTCTGGGGGGGGATTACTGCTCCAGGTGGAGGAACAGCCAGTCCCCAGTCCAGGGGGGCCTGGGACTACTGCTCCAGGTGGAGGAACAGCCAGTCCCCAGTCGGGGGGAGGGACTACTGCTCCAGGTGGAGGAACAGCCAGTCCCCAGTCTGGGGTGGGATTACTGCTCCAGGTGGAGGAACAGCCAGTCCCCAGTCAGGGGAGGAGATTACTGCTCCAGGTGGAGGAACAGCCAGTCCCCAGTCGGGGGGAGGGACTACTGCTCCAGGTGGAGGAACAGCCAGTCCCCAGTCGGGGGGAGGGACTACTGCTCCAGGTGGAGGAACAGCCAGTCCCCAGTCTGGGGGGGGATTACTGCTCCAGGTGGAGGAACAGCCAGTCCCCAGTCGGGGGGAGGGACTACTGCTCCAGGTGGAGGAACAGCCACTCCCCAGTCCGGGGGGGGGATTACTGCTCCAGGTGGAGGAACAGCCAGTCCCCAGTCCGGGGGGGGGGATTACTGCTCCAGGTGGAGGAACAGCCAGTCCCCAGTCTGGGGGGGGATTACTGCTCCAGGTGGAGGAACAGCCAGTCCCCAGTCTGCGGGGGGATTACTGCTCCAGGTGGAGGAACAGCCAGTCCCCAGTCTGCGGGGGGATTACTGCTCCAGGTGGAGGAACAGCCAGTCCCCAGTCGGGGGGGGGGGATTACTGCTCCAGGTGGAGGAACAGCCAGTCCCCAGTCGGGGGGGGGGATTACTGCTCCAGGTGGAGGAACAGCCAGTCCCCAGTCCAGGGGGGCCTGGGACTACTGCTCCAGGTGGAGGAACAGCCAGTCCCCAGTCCGGGGGGGGGGCTGGGACTACTGCTCCAGGTGGAGGAATAGCCTGATCCCAGTCCTAATGTGGAAACAGGTGGACGGATGCCTGGGATGTTCAAAGCACAGAGAGATGAGTGGGATCGGAGATAAATGGAGGAATGAATGGTAGGGATTCAAGACAGAGATTTCACTTGCAAATTGTCGTCAGGAGAGCATACAAGTTCAGGAAAAGCACTAAAATCATATAAGAAGGACCCAACGAGCACATGGCTTAGCATTTCTAGAGAAGTCATGAGGAGAATAGCTTCAGTTCACACATATCTTACTTTGATGTTTCAAAAAAACAGAATTTACTTTAACCTTTTTTGTTTTGTTTTTTTATTCCTAAAGAACTATATTGGAGGAGTTTATCCAGCAGCTGCCATATTGGAAGACATTTTATAAGTATATCTATCAATCTTAAAATTTTTTCCACTGCTGAAAACACATTTTTTGACCACAGGAGTCTACAGATTCCAGTAAGACAGCATGGACGTGTGAACTCCTTCCTCCCCAGTTAATAAATCCTAGTTCAATCTATTGTGACTACAATAAGATTCATTTAAACTTCTTAAAGGCTCAGCTCCAAAACTGTAATCACAAAATTTGGAAAACAGAATACAAAATATCTAGCAGAGTTGGAGTAATTTTCTCTGAGGGTCTCTTTGTCCATGCCATTGGACTCCTTCAGCAGCTCATACAGTGGTTCTCTTCTTCTCTCTCCCTTCCACACAGAGTCAGTTTGAGATGGACCAGTTGGTGTACTTCTCTGAATTTATCACGCTCAGTAAAACCAGAGTGTGTTTCAGCTCCGATTGCTTTACCTTGTACAAACTATTAATGTTCATGATAAAGTATAACTTGTTTGAAAACAGTTTTAAAAGAAGATTTAATATATATATCTTTTATTTTATTTACTTATTTATTTATTTTTTGTATTTTTCTGAAGTGAGAAGTAGGGAGACAGATTCCTGCATGCACCCAACTGGGATCCACCTGGCAAGCCCACCAGGGGGCGATGCTCTGCCCATCTGGGGTGTTCCTCCACTGCAACTGGAGCCATTCTAGCACCTGAGGCAGAGGCCATGGAGCCATCCTCAGCACCTGGGCCAACTTTGCTCCAATGGAGCTTTGGCTGTGGGAGGGGAAGAGAGAGAGAGAAAGGAGATAGGGAAGGGTAGAGAAGCAGATGGGTGCTTCTCCTGTGTGCCCTGGCTGGGAATCAAACCCAGAACAAAAAAATATATATCTCTTAACACTGCATCCATAGCGACTGTTCAAGAGCACAGCTTAGTTGCCCAGTTGTTTTGGTGACATCCCTGATACAGAAAAATTGTCACAATGGAACTGTCATTAATAAACAAACAAAAATGCACCTGAAAAGGAGCTGAGAGGTACTTGGATTAGGATACATGACACGGAGATTCTATTTAGTATAATTTTTCTGGGCTTACCTTTGAGAATTCTATTTGACAGAGAAATTAAGTCATCGTTTACTGCAGAATGATCCCAAGAAAAATGAACATTGCATCTCTCTGAAAATACAAGTTGATGTAGGAGAGTTTGACAGAATCGATGAATCAATACCCTAATATATTTTTGCTATTTCAACAGAGATCATTAACCTAATGGATTATGTCTTGTAGTAGATTGGGGGGGGGTTCTGTGTACTAAAATAACATTATGGGACCTTTTCATTTTACTGGTGACTTAAGCTTCACTGTGTAAAAGGCTTGAGTGAGTTTAAACATTTGTATTAAAATCTGTATCACCCCTCTTAAACACTTAGGAGCTAAAGGTTGTAGTTGGCTCTTGGAAAGAAGCCAACTGTTGAAACACAGGAAGCCCCCATGTCACCTACCAAGACTTAATTTAGTTATTGTTTCAGCTGTCCTAGAAATGGACTTTTAAACCAGCCAATCAGGAATCATCTGATCAGCACTAGTTATGCCATCCACTTGATAGACCCCTAGCTTCCCCCTAAAATAAAGTAACTGCAATGACCAACCCAGTTTTTATTCCCAAGTACAATTTGTTTCTGCCCCCTCTTGCCTATAAAATTCTTTCATTTTGTACAGCTCCTCAGACTTCCTTTCTAGGTTCTAGATTAGATGCTGCTTGATTTGAATTGATTTCTGCTCAAACTCTTTAAAATTTCACTGTGCCTCTGTTTGTCTTGTAACATGACCATTGTTGGCTGGCATAGTCATATTGGAGACTCCTTTATTTAGAACTGAGGGGATTTTTATTTTTGGAGAAATTGGAAAGCAAAGAAAGTATGTCCCCAGAGCTCTATCTAGTTTTTTTTCTCCTTATCTTTCAGTCCTAGCTACTCTAATCTTAGAAGAAAGTTATAATAGAGGGACTTTTATATATATTTATATTAAAGACTTAGTGCTGCCTTTGAAAATGAAGCATTCACCGCTTTAAAAAAAGATTACAAGATAAGGATAATGTTTATTTACAAATAAATGAACCATTGATATTAGCATGTTTATGTAGTACGCACATTATTTTCGGGAAAACAGGTAATTCATTAATTCACGAAACATTTATTAAACACTTATTCATGCCGACATTTTTCTGGGCTTCAGGGTTATGAAAAACAAAAGAAGGCCCCTCCCCTGCACAAGTTGTCAGATGAATGAAGAAAACCTATAGGTATGTAGTTCTAATATACAGTGATAATTTCGGTAGAGGATTGTATATAACAGTGGTCCCCAACCTTTTTTGGGCCACGGACTGGTTTAATGTCAGAAAATATTTTCACGGACCTGCCTTTAGGGTGGGACGGATAAATGCACAAAATAAAATTATGCGACCAGTGTAAAAACTGTGGTATTTTTAAATATAATTGTCAAATTTATGAGACAAGCATCAAGAGTGAGTCTTAGACGATGTAACAGAGGGAATCTGGTCATTTAAAAAAAATAAAACATCGTTCAGACTTAAATATAAATAAAACGGAAATAATATAAGTTATTTATTCTTTCTCTGCGGACCGGTACAAAATGGTCCATGGACCGGTACTGGTCCGCGGCCCGGGGGTTGGGGACCACTGGTCTATAACACTCCTATTCCAAAAGAGAAGACCGGTTCAGAGTGAGCCTAGAAGAAAGTCTGTGCTGAATTGTACATGCTAGAGAGTCCCCGAGGGTGAAT
The DNA here is from genome assembly GCF_036850765.1 of Saccopteryx bilineata. Lineage (NCBI taxonomy): Eukaryota > Metazoa > Chordata > Mammalia > Chiroptera > Emballonuridae > Saccopteryx > Saccopteryx bilineata. Next base: position 236,006,007 of record NC_089490.1, on the reverse strand, counting down.
AATTCAGGGGGGTCCCTGCCTGAGGGTGGAGGACTCAAGTGCGGGGCAGGGTCTGAGAGATGGGGCACCTGGGGTCGTATTTCACATGCAAATGGTGATGGCACTGGGATGTGTCTGAGGTGGTACAGAAATATGGAATTGTGGGTGCAAAAGTCAAATGAGAGGAAGAACCCAAGTATGTGTTCTAGTGAGCCACCAGGCTGGTGCTGGCATCGCAGGTCCCGTAGAAGGTGCTGGTTCCAAATCCAGCTCAGTACCAAGATGGTTTGCAAGCGTCTACCATTTTCAGTTTGCAGTCAAAGGGCAGGAGAACAGATAGGGTATCGATGGGGTACGGAGTGTACCAGGTTTCTAATACTAAGCCATGTAGATGACTGACCCATCCCAGGGGGACTTAGCAGAACTAGGCTTTCCTTAATTCACAAGCTTTTTATTTGGGGTTCTGCACTCAGACAAACGCATGCTGACAGGCAGAGTTCAAAGAGCAAGGAAGCGGGCCACAGTCAGTCCAGCAAATGGCAGCATTGAACTCATTCTCCCGTTCTACCAAGACACAGCCTCCGCCAGAATTCCTGCTGGGTGAAGTTCAGTTCAAGTCTGCACATCTACCAGACACCTGGTGTTTCAGGGACTCTTAACTAGCAAGAAGTTTCTGTGATTTGGCCAGAATTTTGATTGTCTGTTTGACTCAGAAAGGTTATTAATTTCTCATGAATGGTGGGATTTTAAATAGAGAAAAATAGGAAAATTGAGCCAAGGAAAGTGAAGCATAATGATTTTCAATTATTTTCTCATTTGTTTTAGTACCCCATTTCAAAGAAAATGGATTCATTAATCAAGGGAAAGTGATTATTTGTAAATATATTTTCCAATCCCACAAGACTGTATAATGTTTTCTGAGTATGTCATGAACTTTCATAACTCTATATTTTTTCATTCCATTCTCTAAGTCTCTTGACATTTAACTACCAACCTATTATCTCTATCTATCTATCTATCTATCTATCTATCTATCTATCTTTCTATCTACCTACCTACCTACCTAATTATCTTTTGGAAACTTACCCTGCTTTCAGCGCTCAACCTGAAGCATCTTCTTGTCCATTTGACCTTTCCTGAGACCACTTATCAGGGAAGAATTAAATGCATCACAGTACATTGCTAGTAAATGTATTATGCCACTTACTTTTATTCCTCCATTACTGTCATTAGATCTTTACCTGTCTCTTTCCTTCTTGAGATTGAACAACTTTAATAATAAATTACATTTACTGAACACTTATTGGATGCGTTATTTCTAGAAATCCTTAAAAGACTCCTATAAGGAGTGAAATAAGTAAATCAGAAAAAACTAAGAACTATATGAACCCATGCATAGATGGGACATAAAAATGAAACTCAGAGACATGGACAAGAATGTGATGGTAACAGGGAGTGAGGTGGAGGGGTGGAGAGGGGGTGAGGAAGGAGAGGGAGGGAGTGGGGGGAGGGTAGGGGCACAAAGAAAACCGGATAGAAGGTGACCGAGGACGATTTGACTTTGAGTGAGGGGTATGCAGCATAATCAAAGGTCAAAATAATCTGGAGATGTTTTCTTGGAACATATGTACCCTGATTTATCAATGTCACTGTGTTAAAATTAATAAAAATAAGATTAAAAAAAGACAGGAAGGAAGGAAGGAAGGAAGGAAGGAAGGAAGGAAGGAAGGAAGGAAGGAAGGAAGGAAGGAAAAAAGGAAAGAAGAGAAGAAGGAAAGAAGGAAGCTAGAGAGAGAGGAACAAAATACTGTATAATCCATTTATAGGGGTATGTGGAGTAGTCAACATGAAGTAGAACAGCGGGTACAAGTGGCTGGAGGAGAGAGACTGTTGTTTAATGGATGTAGAGTTTTAATATAGGAAGATGAACAATTTCTGGAAATGGATGGTGGTGATGGTTGCACAAAAATGCAAATGTACTTAAGCCATTGAATTGTACATTTAAACCAGGTAATTATGTTATGTATATTTTACAATAAAAAGTGATTACATGTGAAAAAAAAAGACTCCTATAAGGGAAATATTATTATTCGTCCACTACAGAAGATCTCTTACCCACTAAGCACTAAAGGACAGATTTTATATAAAAGAAACTTCACCTCTACATAAGGACACAAAAACAAAAGGCCATATTTTTCAGTGTAAAGCAATAAAAGTGAATAATTCATTTATGTCAAAATACAAGCATGTGTTTCCTATTATCAAAATACAGCAGCATGGTTAACTCGTCACTGTATAAATGACACTCAAAACAGACTTTATGGTCATTTTTCTTCTTTACTTGCATTTTGTCACTGTCCTTCAAAGTAGGTCACAAACAAACTTTAAACCAGTCTTGAAACAAGAGCTATAGCTTTCTAAAATGTAGTTTCTTGATCAAAAGGTATTCTGGACACTTATGTTAAATTCTAGTCACCTTCCTTTAAGGAAAGATCTCTCTGTCATCTAAGACCTTAAATCATAGATTTTTCTTCTCATTATGTCCAGGTTGATGAGAAGGAAATTAATATTTGTTTATTTTTCATTGCATTACTTTATGTTCTTTTTTTAAATGTATGCATTGTGCAAGATAGCTTTTCACTGGCTTCAGGTGTGTTGTTTCTGAAGAATGACTGTTTTCTATTTTATTCATTTTTATTTTTCCTATTTCATTCATTTTTGTGTCTCTGAAAGACATAAGACTGAAAAATGCAAGATATTTCACCTGACATTTAAAGTGAATATGAATGTTAGTACTAAAAATTAGGTGAGATTAAGGATGGAAAAATCTGTTGCATTCTGTAGCAGAAGCATCTGCTTTCATTTAAAAAGAGTAAAAGGTTGTTTCTGTGAGTAGGAGCGACTGTCCCAACGATGATGATGTCCCCTTGCTTATTGCCCAGTGTTCTACTTCCTGCTCTGGTTTTGTCTGGATGCTGGGTTAACATTTATTAGGCTGTTATTGTCACAATGATATTTGGTAATCGTCTTTAAGAGAAATGCATGCCGAAATGGATACTATTAATGCAAGAGTTGCCTCTCTTTTTAAAGTTTGCCACTGTAATTGGGTTATAATACAAATGATGAAAGGGGATTTTTAAAATCCCCTTCTAATCAGGGTAGTTGAAAATATTTTTAATGTAGTTATTTAAAGATATTGATACTTAGAAATATATCTTACATAATATAAATGTATACTTTACATAATAGATTATATAAATATAAAATATATAAATTTCATATAAAGTAAATATATAAATATAAGAGGAATTGCATAATTCCTCTAATGTTTAATGATTTTATTATTAATCTTCCATGTAATAAAAAATGGAAAACCACTGATGGTGAGAGTATATTCAGAATATTCTTTTTTCTTAATACACTAGAGAACACTTTTCTGTTCAAGTCTCCAATTTAGTTATTCTATAGTTTGCTATTATCGGTGTTGTGGATCAAGTCCTTTGCAAATGCCTGTGCTATATGGAAGATCTTGATTGAAATGAAAATAAAAGAGGCCCGGATAGCAAACAGGGACATCTCAGGTATGTAGAGCTATATCACATTTATAATATTTATATGATAGTGTGATATACTATATATAATATTTATAGTGTGATATATATAATATATAATATGATATGTAGTATATACTATGTATCATATATATAACAGTATGATACATATCATACCATCATACATACAAACACATTCATCTAATATTTCACTTAATGTAGTTAGAAAGTAAACATTCCTAAACACATTTCCAGTGAGTTTAATTAGAGGATTCTAAAGCCAGGTGTTCTAGCAGTTCGGTAGATATTTTGCATTTAGGAAAATGCCTTATAAACAAACATAAATATAGCTTTTTCCAAAGGATACAAGATTCCAAAGGCCCATTGATTTGCACATTGCTTAGCGACATTGTCATAACATTTCTTAAATTTAGAAACTGAGAATGCAAAAGATAGAACCCTATAGTTATTTCCATGCCCTGGTATGGGGATAATTTTTCTATTATATGCAATGAGCAAATTAAAAAAAAGTGTCATATAGGCAACCCATTTGCATGTAGTTTTGTTAAAAAGCATGTTTAAAAATAGGTGTGAGAGTTTCCTGCCTCTGTACTTATTAGATTTGCTATACCCCATGGTGAGAGAGATGGCTAAAATCTGGGAAGAAAGAATAAGGATTCAAAGTGAGTTTGACGTAGTTGAGAAGGGGTTGGTAGTAATGCTTTGTGTTACCTACATTCTTCAGTCTAGTACTTGATCTGAGTGCTAAAAACAGAACAAAGAAAATTCATTTAAATTTGAGCAAGAGTAATTTGGATCAAGCATAAGAAAAGTTTTTCCTGTTCAAAGAGAAGTTAGACATGAAAGTGGATCATTGATGAAAGCTGTATTTTTCCATTCCTTGAAGATCATTAAATATGCATAAAACATGATTTGGACCAAAAAAGTTAAGATATTGATAATGGAGTAAAATCCATGGCCAACCTCTAAAACAGGGGTAGTCAACCTTTTTATACCTACCGCCCACTTTTGTATCTCTGTTAGTAGTAAAATTTTCTAACTGCCCACCAGTTCCACAGTAATGGTGATTTATAAAGTAGGAAAGTAACTTTACTTTATAAAATTTATAAAGCAGAGTTACAGCAAGTTAAAGCATATAATAATAATTATTTACCAAGTACTTTATGTCAAATTTTTGCTAAATTTGGCTGAATAAACCTTTATAAAACAACTTACTGTAGTTAAATCTATCTTTTTATTTATACTTTGGTTGCTCCTCTACCATTCACCATGAAGGCTGGAACGCCCATTGTGGGTGGTAGAAAACAGGTGGACTACCACTGCTCTAAAAGATGGTTTTACCTTTTGCCTGCTTTTCATATCAATACTTTCTTTCCTTTATATCCATAAAGGAATTAACTTTAGGCAAATGTGTGAATGCACATTATGTCTACAATGATTATGTTAAGAACATAACAGTGGTTGGTGTTTCTTGTAAACTAGAAGTCTTTGGTGAAGTGATTTAAAAGAAATCTCTGCACAGCCTACCTCATTGTGATGCACCAAACAATCAATCTTCTTCTTGGGAAGTTTCAGTGTATCACACAGTTGTTTTAAGGGAAGAAGTTGACACATCCACAGACAGTCAGCAATCTCTGGCTGGGGACACTGTAAGGAATCTGACCTTGTCCAAGAGGAGGTCTGCCCTTTGCAGTTAGAAACTCTACGTGACTGAGATGTTAAAACTGTTAAAAATTGAGATGTGAAGGGTCAGGAAATGGGATAAATCACAATGACCCCTCTTCCATGACTAGAGAACTGGGGAGGTCAGTAATTTTATTTATGGATATGAAGAAACTAGTGTCGAAAAAGATTGCAGAAAAGAGTTTTCAAAAATGAGAATTGGGGCATGATAAATTTGAGCTCTCCACTAGCTAGCCAAGTAAAGGTCTTGGATAGTCTTTGGATAAATGCACAACAGAATCCAGCTCATCAGAAGAGGACTAGGTATTACTTCAACAATTAATCTACTGTAATGTAGTTACACGGAAATCTCTCTTATTGTAATAGTCATTATTTTCAGCACCTGGGCTAATGTATACATGACACTAAATCTTGACTTGTAGAGAAATAAATGCTAAGAAAACAGAGCAATGTTATTTTTCATTTATAAAGGTAACACAGACACACAATATTCTTTGATATTGTAGTCAACACTGTGGAGTGATACCATGTCAAATGCCAATATATCAACAAGGACTTTGGTGTCTTTGTGCCCAGTGTGCATGGAGGGATAAATAGAGAGAAAGGTTAACATGACATGCTAACATATATGGTCTTGACACAAAGTATTAACAATGTCAAGAAGGGCTTTGTTGAGGTAGAGTTAGAACGCTTTTAGCAAAAGAGATAAAACTGGGTTTTGAAGAGCAGATAAAGTTTGGAGAGGTGGAAAGGATGGAGGAAACTATTCCTTGAATGATACGAAGCATCAATGATTTGGACAACCAAGTGGTGAATTTAGTTTCTTCCTCCTAAGAGTCTGAAAGCTGCGAAGCAGCCTATTAACAGCCATGTGAAGAACAGTTCTGTGTTTTTGAGAGGATAACTATAATTGCAATGACTTATTCTAAGTCCTGGGGAACTGAAACGGAACTAACATGGCATGCACACTGCTGAAAATTCCTGAGCAAACTTACAGGATTGACTTACTTTATAAATTCTATTCATAAGTCTTCATACACAAACGCAAACTATAATCTGTGGATAGATAGTGGAAGTGCTTGGGTCCTTTTACTAAAGATACGTTCTCTGGTTTTCTATACATCACAATAGTTTCAGCATGGCTTAATCACTCTAAGCTTCAGCATGTAAAGCAGTTTACATACTATAATTTTACAACAGCACAAATTAATGTGTAAAAGGCTTTTCCAGCAAGTACAATACATAAAATACGCAGGGCTACAGTACTGCCTAGGATGACAAGCAATGATGTGCCATCAAAGACTCATTTCTTTTAATGGTCTGGTTCTCCCCACCTAATGTCCCCTCACTAGTTGAATTACCTTGGTTGTTTTCCTGAGCCATTTGAACAAGTAAACTATTAAACAAATTTCCTTCCCCAGAAACAAATGCTTATTTCTCATTTCTGCACTGAGTTTTCTAGTACTTTTATATCCCCATATATGGGGCTGTCGTAAATAGTAACATATGAAGCTAATGATATTAATGATGTGCTCTCTCCTCTGCTTTTCAGAGCTGGGGCCAGCTAGCTCATCTTCCGTGGAACATGCAAATGGAATTTCTGGATTTGGGATGCAAATGCATTTGAGAGATTAAGTGTAAAATTAACTTCACTCACAGAATCAGGGCTGGCAGATGCTTGCGTGGTTAGTGTCTTGAATCCGTAGCAGTCACATTTAAGACACATTATTAAAGCTAGACATTTCTTTATTTGTTTATTTATTTATTCATTATTTTTAGTGCTTAGATCTGTACCTTGAGTCTCGTTCTGTAAAAATGAGACACAGTATCTCCAAAGACGCTATCACTTTTCGCTAGTGATAAAATAAATCTCTGAGTTTTGCATCTTTACACCCAGATGCTGAGAAGAGGGAGGACTCCGTGAAAGGAAACCTATGTGAAATGAGTATTTGTTCTTATTTGTCTAACTTGGAAGGGAAATGGTCCATTTTAAGATCTCAGGTACAGTCATTAAAGTTACTATGACTGTTTCTTGTCCGACCCTTCTAAGTTCAGCATCTCGGACCTGGTTGACCGTGGGACAGAGAGTTTAGAAGTGGGGACGACATTCTGGGACATCTCTGTCTTTACTTCTCTTTCCTGACTAAAGTCCCAGACATCAGACATGTGTTTACATTATGCCGAAATTAGAGCCAAAAGCAAGGGGCCTTTTACCCCACTCATATTTGGGAGGAGACTCCTGGGTGGGGGAGGGAGGGAGAAACATCAATTTGTTGTTCCACTTACTTATGTATCCATTGCTTGATTTTTGTATGTGCCCTGACTGGAAATCGATCCTGCGACCTTGGCATATAGGGACGATGCTCTAACTAACTGAACTACCTGGCCAGGGCGACCTTTTATTTATTTATGTATTTATTTATTTATTTATTTTTGGCACAAGCCTTTAAATTTACAATACTCTGAATTGCTAAGAAAGAGCAATTACCAGCCCAGAATATCATATGCCATAAGAAGAGAATAATGTTCTTCAGCTAATTTTTTTAAACATATGGAGGATTTCCATCCATTTATTTTTTTCTTTTAAGATATGCATGAGACTGAAAGTTCTTATTTTTCTTTTTGAGAATATGAAAAGATATCACTAAATTTTCCAGATCCAGATAACTTGCATCAACATACAAACTAGAATTGATTTCTAGGAAAAGGTGTTTGTAAGAGGAAGGGAACATGCCTGTTTTGAAGATGGTTCATGAAGAATCGAATCCCTTCCTCCGGTTTCTGACATGTGGAGGGGCCAGATGCTCACCCAAGTGAAACAGTCAGACCATCAGCCTTTCAGATTGCTCCCTCTGCCAACATCTCCTCCCCCTTCCTCGTGATGAAGGTACCGATCCGCTGTGGAGCACAGTCACCTGCCCACACGTGGTTCATTTATTTACCAGCAGTCGTCTCTCTTTTTTCCTGAAAAGGCAGTGTGGAGGGAGTCAGCCCCACACTGTAGGTCTGTGCAGCACACCCGGGCTTCACGCTTGAGGGAGTGACGCTTGTAATGTCTAAATAAGTATTCTAAGTGGGCAATTTCGGCAAATTGAATGGCAGTCAATGAACCTTTCTATGACTCCCTTCCTTTCATCTGTTCCCATTACTTCTACGTGGGAGGTTTTAGCTCAGGGCGGAACTTACTGCAGAGATCCGGAGTGACAGAAATGTTAAACTCTCCTCTTCCTAAAGTCCTGGCCAGCGACCGGGGACTCTTCTAAGAAGAGAATTTAAGAAGGAAACAACGTTTTACTGGGTGCAACTTTTATAAAGCGATTCCAGTTCTCAAAAGTGGCTTGCAGACATTGCTCTAGAAAAAATTGATCACGTGCTAGATCAAACATGATGTAGAATCATTTAAGAGGAAAGATGTTTAAGTCCTATGACGTTTTCATGTGGACATGTAGGGCTCATGATCATACTAAATTTTGTAGATGTGAATGAAAAATACATAGATTTGAAAGTGTTATAAAGCTAATTGCTGTTTTTCTATCCCTAGCTCAATATGTCTCTACTGTGTATTTAACTTAAGCCATGAATGGTCTTAATTTTTCTACTTATGTATATCAAATGCTTTACACTACTAAGTTATTTCACGGTGACAAGTACATGAAATGTGTCTAGCTAGCAGTTTTGTGAGAGTTTCGTAGGAAACACCACAAATAACTAAAAATCAAGAGAGGCCACTTTATTGATATTGTTATAATAACTCTTTCGTCCTAACTAGACCATCAACAAATTTCATAAGCCTTTAAGAAAGATGGTTATTGTTATTGCAATGGTTCTTTGTATCAATTTTTTTATTTCCTCGGCAAAGACTAGGACCACTGATGTAGATTTGCAGTTACTGAATTTTGAAATATCAATATATCTAGGTAATTGGATCAGAATTTTATGTGCTCTATGTTTCTCTCACAATCTCTTGAAAATTTTAAAATTTGTACTATATGCATAATCAGATTAAATCATCCACTGTGGTTTAGCTTAAGTACAATGACAAAATAGGGGAAATGTTATATATCTCTTTCTAAAGTTTCTTTCCACTTTAAAATGATATATATATGTATATGTATACACACATACATATATCAATATAAACAGACATATACGTACAACATATACATTCATATGTATGGCCACTTTTTTGATTGTGTCCTTTATAGTTCATTGGTCCCTTGGTTCTGCGTCATCACCTGCTATGTGCTTTTTTTTCCCTCTGAGAATTACAAAAAAACCCCATAAGTCATCTCTTTTCTAATTTATTTTCGGTTATGGTTTTTAAAAATAAATTTCCAACTTCCCCTTGCTGGAGGTGAGTAAAGGGTCTTTTCATTTCTATTTACCTCCTTGGAGTTGAAGTGATGCCCGAGTAGTTAGAAGAGGGGAGTGTGGGAGTCACCTTCTCTGTCTGGTGCCATGACGACAACTTGAAGATGCAGAAGGAAATATCTGGAAGTCCACCTCTGCCTGGGAGATGGGGTTGTCTCAGTGACCCATCCCTTGGAGCATCTTCATCAGAACCAAGAGAAGAACATGGATAGGAGGTAGGTAAATAAATTTGTCCCTTTAAAAAATTACTTAAGTTTAGGTTTGGAATGAGACTCTTAAAGAGAGCTGCCTTTACTCCTTTGAGAAATTCAAGGTTTGCCAATAACAGCAGTTTTTGTGTCACCTATGCATCTGCCCTGCAGGTTTTAGGTTGTTGATAGAAACCTGGTTGCATTTCTCCATGAAACAACACCTTTCATGAGAAGCAGGTGTGAAAGATGTTAAGATAATATAGTTGAGCCTGGCCCTGGCCGGCTGGCTCAGTGGTAGAGTGTCGGCCTGGTGTGCAGGAGTCCCGGGTTCAATTCCTGGCCAGGGCACACAGGAAAAGCGCCCATCTGCTTCTCCATCCCTCCTCCTCTCCTTCCACTCTGTCTCTCTCTTCCCCTCCCGCAGCCAAGGCTCCACTGGAGCAAAGTTGGCCCGGGCGCTGAGGATGGCTCTGTGGCCTCTGCCTCAGGCGCTAGAATGGCTCTAGTTGCAACAGAGCAATGCTCCAGATGGGCAGAGCATCGCCCCCTGGTGGGCATGCTGGGTGGATCCTGGTCGGGCGCATGCGGGAGTCTGTCTGACTGTCTCCCCGTATCCAACTTCAGAAACACACACACACACACACACACAAAAATAAAAAGATAATATAGTTGAGTCTGACCAGGCGATGGCACAGTGGATAGAGCATCAAATTGAGATGCAGAGGACCCAGGTTCGAAACCCCAAGGTTGCCAGCTTGTGTGCAGGCTCATTTGGTTTGAGCAAGGCTCACCAGCTTGAGCCCAAGGTCACTGGCTTGAGCAAGGGGTCACTTGGTCTGCTGTAGCTCCCCGGTCAAGGCACATATGAGAAAGCATTCAATGAACAACTAAGGTGCCACAACGAATAATTGATGTTTCTCATCTCTCTCTTTTCCTGTCTGTCTGTCCCTATCTGTCCTTTCTCTGTTTTTGTCATGAAAAAAGATAATATAGTTAAAGATTTGACCCCCCAAAAATCATATTGAGAAATGAGTGATAAAAACACCTAATTTGCATGTGGCATTTTCTTTCCTAATCTGTTGATTTATACATTTAGAACCCTGTGTTAAGGAGCAAAGGTATATAAAAGTGATTAGTAATGTTTTGTGTCTTCATTTTCATGATTTTATGATTTTTCTCCAGATTGATTTTAGATTCATTGAAAAAAAATCTCATTTGAGTAAACTTATTGATACTTTATGGTTATTTAGCCAATTTGGACGGGTCTGTGCTGTTGTAAGTTCAGATGTGTAGCAATGTTTGTAACTATGAAAGCCTTGGAAAAGGTGGGTCTATGCCTTTGTGCTCCTGGTGGCCTTCATCCTGCCACTACGTGTACTCTGCTCGTTGGTTAATTGTGTAAGCAATGGAATGGCCAAGGACAGGGACACCTGACATCTGCTGGACAAGTTATCTCACCCACTGAGGTGTTGAACATCTTCTCTGCTGAGTGTGTTCTCCCATTGACATCGACGTGATCCACACAAACCTTCCTGCTTCAGGTCCATGCTCATAGACCTGCCCACATCCCTCTCTGCCATACTGCCACAGCTCCATTATTATTCCCTCAAAATCAGCCCTAAGAAAAGACTTTCACTGTAAGCATTTAATACGGGATGTGATACCAGGAAGAAGTGCAAGGGCAGAAGTGGAGATGGTGAGTTCAGGGAGGGTGACACACCGCTAATGGGGTATGCTATCAGGTGGGCTACCATTGTGGGAGACTGGGGGTCAATAACGCTGGGAACATTTTGAGAAACAGATATCACACCTGTCCCAACAGAGGACAGGGAAGCTGGGGCATGTATCCCTTGTTCCTTCCACTGTTGTTTGACGCTGGGCCCAGGAGCTGCATTCCTGGGTGAAGCGGGGTAATCCTCCCTGGATAGGGAGGAAGCCCTCAGGCAGATAAAGCAGAGGCAGGCACTTCAGGAGAGAAGCTGCCCTTGTGCTGGTAGTCACAGCAGCAGATACCTATACAAGGTGTGATGAGGTAGGCGGAGGGCACCCACAGAGCCTGCTGGCTCTTACTGACATGCTGCTGTCACCTCTCAAAGCTATTTGCAAATCTTCCTCTGCAATTGCCCTTAGTCTGTGCAGTCTCTGGGCCAGGCTGTGCTCCAGGGACCAGAGAATGCCTGCACCAGACGAGCGGCACAGACCTCCCTCTGCAAGGGCGAAGGACAGACACTGGTGACTGATAAAACTCTTACTTGTGTGACCTTTTTTTCCCACAAAGGCTCTTCTTAAGTCCGTGTGTTTAAAAGTGACCACATGACCAATATTGACTTTTTTTTGGTGTCAGGAATCATTAACCCACTTTTACTTTAGTGTGCAATTGTGTTTTTCACTCTGGAAGCTTTGCACTTGAACGGTTACAAGTAGGAGGATTTACTGCCTATCTCTTCAGCATGCTTTCCATGTGAATATTGGGCCTTCGGGATGCAAATTAAATGCAAAAAAAGGGGGGGGGTGGAGAATCCTCAACTTCCTGGAGTATTTCATATCTTATAAAAAAAGGGTTGACAGAGAAAAGTAGGAAGAAGGGCCCAAATATTTCTCTTCATCTTCTTTTCCTCTTTGATTTTCTGCAGTTTGAATATGATAGGTTTAGGTATAGACTTTTTGGGACTTATTACCTTTGGTGTTTTCTGTTGTTAATTTTGGAAAATTTTTTAGTCAGTTTTTTTTCTTTAAATATTTCTTTTGTTCCTTTTTTTTTTCTTTTCTTGGTATTTCGATTACAATTTGGGGTTATACCATTCCATCATTTTCATTCTTTTTTTCTCTTTAAGTTTCTATTTTGGGAATTTGTACTGCCACATCTGAAATCTTACTATTTTTTTGACTATATTCAGCCTACTGAGGAGCACATCAACTACATTTTTCAGTTCTGTCAGTATAGTTTTGATTTTTTTTTTTATAATAAATTTTTATTAATGGTAATGGGATGACATTAATAAATCAGGGTACATATATTCAAAGAAAACATGTCTAGGTTATTTTGTCATTAAATTATGTTGCAAACCCCTCGCCCAAAGTCAGATTGTCCTCTGCCACCCTCTATCTAGTTCTCTGTGCCCCTCCCCCTCCCCCTAACTCTCTCCCTCCCTCCCTCCCATGTCCTCCCTCCCCCCCGACCCTTGGTAACCACCACACTCTTGTCCATGTCTCTTAGTCTCATTTTTATGTTCCACCAATGTATGGAATCATGTAGTTCTTGTTTTTTTCTGATTTACTTATTTCACTCCTTATAATGTTATCAAGATCCCACCATTTTGCTGTAAATGATCTGATGTCATCATTTCTTATGGCTGAGTAGTATTCCATAGTGTATATGTGCCACATCTTCTTTATCCAGTCTTCTATTGAAGGGCTTTTTGGTTGTTTCCATGTCTTGGCCACTGTGAACAGTGCTGCAATGAACATGGGGCTACATGTGTCTTCACGTATCAATGTTTCTGAGGTTTTGGGGTATATACCCAGTAGAGGGATTGCTGGGTCATAAGGTAGTTCTATTTGCAGTTTTTTGAGGAACCACCATACTTTCCTCCATAATGGTTGTACTACTTTACAGTCCCACCAACAGTGAATGAGGGTTCCTTTTTCTCCACAGCCTCTCCAACATTTGCTATTACCCGTCTTGTTGATAATAGCTAATCTAACAGGAGTGAGGTGGTATCTCATTGTAGTTTTGATTTGCATTTCTCTAATAACTAATGAAGCTGAGCATCTTTTCATATATCTGTTGGCCATTTGTATCTCTTCCTGGGAGAAGTGTCTGTTCATGTCCTCTTCCCATTTTTTTATTGGATTGTTTGTTTGTTTGTTGTTGAGTTTTATGAGTTCTTTGTAAATTTTGGATATTAGGCCCTTATCTGAGCTGTCGTTTGAAAATATCAGTTCCCATATAGTTGGCTGTCTGTTTATTTTGATATCAGTTTCTCTTGCTGAGCAAAAACTTTTAATTCTGATGTAGTCCCATTCATTTATCTTTGCTTTCACTTCTCTTGCCATTGGAGTCAAGTTCATAAAATGTTCTTTAAAACCCAGGTCCATGATTTTAGTACCTATGTCTTCTTCTATGTACTTTATTGTTTCAGGTCTTATATTTAGGTCTTTGATCCATTTTGAATTAATTTTAGTACATGGGGACAGGCTGTAGTCGAGTTTCATTCTTTTGCATGTGGCTTTCCAGTTTTCCCAACACCATTTGTTGAAGAGGCTTTCTTTTCTCCATTGTGTGTTGTTGGCCCCTTTATCAAAGATTATTTGACCATATATATGTGGTTTTATTTCTGGGCTTTCTATTCTGTTCCATTGGTCTGAGTGTCTATTTTTCTGCCAATACCATGCTGTTTTGATTATCGTGGCCCTATAATATAGTTTTTTTTTTTTTTTGCATTTTTCTGAAGCTAGAAACAGGGAGAGACAGTCAGACAGACTCCCGCATGCGCCCGACCGGGATCCACCCGGCACGCCCACCAGGGGCGACGCTCTGCCCACCAGGGGGCGATGCTCTGCCCATCCTGGGCGTCGCCATGTTGCGACCCTCCTGGGTGTCGCCATGTTGCGACCAGAGCCACTCTAGCGCCTGGGGCAGAGGCCACAGAGCCATCCCCAGCGCCCGGGCCATCTTTGCTCCAATGGAGCCCTGGCTGCGGGAGGGGAAGAGAGAGACAGAGAGGAAGGCGCGGCGGAGGGGTGGAGAAGCAAATGGGCGCTTCTCCTATGTGCCCTGGCCGGGAATCGAACCCGGGTCCTCCGCACGCTAGGCCGACGCTCTACCGCTGAGCCAACCGGCCAGGGCTTATAATATAGTTTAAAGTCAGGTATTGTAATGCCCCCAGCTTCATTCTTTTTCTTTAGGATTGTTTTGGCTATTCGGGGTTTTTTATAGTTCCATATAAATCTGATGATTTTTTGTTCCATTTCTTTAAAAAATCTCATAGGGATTTTGATGGAAATTGCATTAAATTTGTATATTGCTTTGGGTAATATGGCCATTTTGATTATATTTATTCTTCCTATCCAAGAACAAGGAATATTTTTCCATCTCATTGTATCTTTTTCGATTTCCCTTAACAATGCTTTGTAATTTTCATTATATAGGTCCTTTACATTCTTTGTTATGTTTATTACTAGGTATTTTATTTTTTTTTGTTGCAATCGTGAAGGGGATTATTTTTTTGAGTTCGTTTTCTAATATTTCATTGTTGGCATATAGAAAGGCTATGGACTTTTGTATGTTAATTTTGTATCCTGCGACCTTACTGTATTGGTTTATTGTTTCTAATAATCTTTTTGTGGAGTCCTTCGGGTTTTCGATGTATAGGATCATATCATCAGCAAAAAGTGATAGCTTTACTTCTTCTTTTCCGATATGGATGCCTTTTATTTCTTTGTCTTGTCTGATTGCTCTGGCCAGAACTTCTAGCACCACATCAAATAAGAGTGGAGAGAGTGGACAACCCTGTCTTGTTCCTGATTTAAGGTAGAAAGTCCTCAGTTTTATGCCGTTTAATATGATGTTGGCTGATGGTTTATCATATATGGCCTTTATCATGTTGAGATATTTTCCTTCTATACCCATTTTGTTGAGAGTATTAAACATAAAATTGTGTTGTATTTTATCAAAAGCCTTTTCTGCATCTATTGATAAGATCATGTGGTTTTTGTTCTTTGTTTTGTTGATATGGTGTATTACGTTAACCGTTTTGCGTATGTTGAACCATCCTTGAGATTCTGGGATGAATCCCACTTGATCATGATGTATTATTTTTTTAATATGTTGTTGTATTCGGTTTGCCAGTATTTTGTTTAGTATTTTAGCATCTGTATTCATTAGAGATATTGGTCTGTAGTTTTCTGTCTTTGTGCCATCCTTCCCAGGTTTTGGTATGAGGGTTATATTGGCCTCATAAAATGTGTTTGGAAGTATTGCTTCTTCTTCAATTTTTTGGAAGACTTTGAGTAGAATAGGAACCAAGTCTTCTTTGAATGTTTGATAGAATTCACTAGTATAACCATCTGGGCCTGGACTTTTATTTTTGGGGAGATTTTTAATAGTTTTTTCTATTTCCTCCCTGCTGATTGGTCTGTTTAGGCTTTCTGCTTCTTCATGACTCAGTCTAGGAACGTTGTATTGTTCTAGGAATTTATCCATTTCTTCTAGGTTGTTGTATTTGGTGGCATATAATTTTTCATAGTATTCTACAATAATTCTTTGTATCTCTATGATGTCTGTGGTGATCTCTCCTCTTTCATTTTGGATTTTATTTATTTGAGTCCTGTGCCTTTTTTCCTTGGTGAGTCTTGCCAAGGGTTTGTCAATTTTGTTGATCTTTTCAAAGAACCAGCTCCTTGTTTTATTGATTTTTTCTATAGTTTTTCTGTTCTCTATTTCATTTATTTCTGCTCTGATTTTTATTATCTCCTTTCTTCGGCTGGTTTTGGGTTGTCTTTGTTCTTCTTTTTCTAATTCCTTAAGGTGTGAAGTTAAGTGGTTTACTTCGGCTCTCTCTTGTTTGTTCATATAGGCCTGAAGTGATATGAACTTTCCTCTTCTTACTGCTTTTGCTGCATCCCAGAGATTCTGATATGCCGTATTTTCATTTTCATTTGTCTGTATATATCTTTTGATTTCTGCGCTTATTTCTTCTTTGAGCCATTCATTTTTTAGAAGTGTGTTGTTTAGTTTCCACATTTTTGTGGGTTTTTCCCCCTCTTTTTTGCAGTTGAATTCTAGTTTCAAGGCTTTATGATCAGAAAATATGCTTGGTACAATTTCAATTTTTCTAAATTTGCTGATATTGTCTTTGTGGCCCAACATATGGTCAATTCTTGAGAATGTTCCATGTACACTAGAGAAAAATGTATACTCTGTCGCTTTGGGATGAAGTGTCCTGTAGATGTCTATCATATCCAGGTGTTCTAGTATTTCGTTTAAGGCCACTATATCTTTATTGATTCTCTGTTTGGATGACCGATCTAGAGCCGTCAGCGGTGTATTGAGGTCTCCAAGTATGATTGTATTTTTGTTAGTTTTTGTTTTAAGGTCAATAAGTAGCTGTCTTATATATTTTGGTGCTCCTTCGTTTGGTGCATATATATTAAGGATTGTTATGTCTTCTTGATTCAACTTCCCCTTAATCATTATGAAATGACCATTTTTGTCTCTGAGTATTTTTTCTGTCTTGTAGTCAGCATTATTAGATATGAGTATTGCTACGCCTGCTTTTTTTTGGGTGTTGTTTGCTTGAAGTATTGTTTTCCAGCCTTTCACTTTGAATTTGTTTTTATCCTTGTTGCTTAGATGTGTTTCTTGTAGGCAGCATATAGTTGGATTTTCTTTTTTAATCCATTCTGCTACTCTGTGTCTTTTTATTGGTAAGTTTAATCCATTTACATTTAGTGTAATTATTGACACTTGTGGGTTCCCTACTGCCATTTTATAAATTGCTTTCTGTTAGTTTTATATCTAGTTTGATTCTTCTCTTTTGTTTTTCTATCATTTGTTTTTGTTTGTTTGTGTTCCATACTTCTTTCCTCTGTTGCTACCTTTTTTAAGTCAAGTGTTTTTGTGGTGGTTTTTTTAAGGGTGGTTACCATTAAGTAATGAAAAGGGTACCTACCATATTCATTGTAGTACCCTATCTTATAAGTATTTCTGCACTTCATCATCCTTTGCTACTGTTAATCTCCATCCTCTCCCCCCTTTTTTTCCTTTGTTGTCACAGTTTAAGTTTGGTTTTATTGTGTTCTTGGTGGAGCTGTTACTTGTGGTGTTGTTTTCTTTTGTTCTTTGAATCTGGTTGGAAAACCCCCTTTAGTATTTCCTGGAGTGGGGGCTTTCTGTTGATAAATTCTCTCATCTTTTCTGTATTTGTGAATGTTTTTATATCTCCTTCGTACTTGAAGGATAGCTTTGATGGGTATAGTATTCTTGGCTGAAAGTTCCTCTCTTTCAGGGCTTTAAATATTGGGGTCCACTCTCTTCTAGCTTGTAGAGTTTCTGCTGAGAAATCTGATGATAATCTAATAGGCCTTCCTTTATATGTTGTACTCTTCTTTTCCCTGGCTGCCTTGAGAATTTTTTCTTTGTCATTGGTTTGTGTCATCTTTATTATGATGTGCCTTGGAGTGAGTTTGTTGGGGTTAAGAAAACTTGGTGTTCTGTTTGCTTCTTGAATTTGAGGCTTTAGTTCCTTCCACAGGCTTGGGAAGTTCTCGTCTATTATTTGTTTGAGTATATTCTCCATTCCATTTTCTTTCTCTTCTCCCTCTGATATACCTATTATTCTTATGTTATTCTTTCTGATGGAGTCAGACAATTCCTGTAGGGCTTTCTCGTTTTTTATTATTTTTGAGTCTCTTTCTTCTTCTCTCTGTTGTGCCTCAAGTTGTTTGTCTTCTATTTCACTAATCCTATCTTCAATCTGGGCTGTTCTGTTAGCTAAGCTTGTTACCTCGTTTTTCAGCTCGTGAATTGAGTTTTTCATTTCTGTTTGATTTGTTTTTATAGTTTCAATTTCCTTGGTAATATATTCTTTGTGTTCATTGAGTTGTTTTCTGATCTCCCTATATTGCCTTTCTGTGTTTTCTTGTATCTCTCTGAGTATTTTTAAGATTTCTATTTTAAATTCTCTGTCATTTAGCTCCAAGGCTTCCAATATGTTAAGTCTTTTCTCCATAGATTTTTCCACATCTATTTGTGTTACCTCTCTTTCTTTTGTATCCATAATATTCGATTTCCTCTTTCTTATCGGCATCTGAGGGTGGTCTTGTTGATAGCACTAATTAGAATTAATAAAGAGTAAAAAGTAAAAAAACAAAAAACAAACAAAAAAAAAGGTAAAACACCCCACAAAAAAAAAACAGTAATAATTTATTATTTCCCCCTTTTTTCTCTCTTCTCTTTCCCTCCTCTCCCCTCCTCAGGGAAATATCGTGCCTATAATGGAGGGCCTGATTTGGGTTGAAGAGTTCAAGGGGCAAAAAAAAGGGAGTAGGGACCTACTAAATGCAAAAAAAAAAAAAAAAAAAAGGAAGAAAATGTTAGACAAGCATAAGATGATTTGCTTGTAAGTGATGGTCAACTAAGAGATATAATGAGAGGGATAAGAGGGAACCAGAAAAAAGGACCAAAAAAGAATAATAAAGAAGAAAAAATAAAAATAATAAGTAAAAATCTGTTGTATTAAGTGGAGCGAAGACTAAATACAATGGAGACCTTGGGTTGGGAGGACCCAAAATGCCACAAAAATAAACAAACAAGAAAAAAAAAATAAAAACAAAAGCAAAAAAGAGAAATAAAGCCAAAAAAAGCCTTGAGTCCCAAATTAACTAATTTGTTCGTGATTGAGGGTTATATGAGAGGAAAGTAAAATGAGAAAAGAAAAAACGAATAGAAAGGAAAAAATAAAAAGAGAAAAACGAAGGAAGAAATAAAATAGGAAGAGAAAAAAACAAAATAAAGCAAGGCAAAAAAAAAAACAAAAGAGGAGAGAGTGAGAGTTAAGTGTTTTGGAGTATAACCTTAAAGGAGGGTGAGGATGAAGAAGAGAAATAAAATGCAACACTCATGGGTAGTGTAGTTCAAGAAAGGGGAAGCATAAGATGGGCAGAGAATAGAAGGACCGAGGTGGAGGAAATAAAGGCAAAAAGATAGAAGAAACAAACAACAACAACAAAAAAATTAGTGGATCAAGTTGTAAAGTCTGTGGGTTTTTCTTGATTTTGAGAGGTTAACTTCTTCCTTTTTCTTTTCTCTCCCTCTTCCTGGTCGGTGACTCTGTACCCCAGGCTCTGCCCCTGTGTCACACTTAGGTAGGGATTTGCAGTTGATGGGATTCTATGGCAATGTCATATAATTGGCTTTAGTCTTGCTGGAAGTAAAGGCTTGTTGGCGTTTGCAGGGTCCAACGATGAGAGAGTTTGCTTTCCTGGATTCTCTCTCCTAGTCCCCCCTTTCTGAATTAGCAGCCTGGTGATCCAGCTATAAGGCTGCAACTGCTTCTGCCTGGGGAGTAAGAGGCTCAAAGAGCTGGGAAATCCCCACTCTATCCCCACTCAGTGCAAGGCTTTGGGAAAGGCTCTGAGAGTCAGGGCCTCCAGTGTAATCAGGCGGGGGTGGGAGTCAATTGTTGTCAAGGTGACTGTTCAGCGCCTATCATTTAGTTGGACCTCTCAACTCAGGCTTTCCACACTTTGTAGCCTGTTTTTGCAGGGAAGAAGAGGCACTAGTCTCTGCTTGCGACTAGTGTAGTATAGACCTTATTATCTGCCAAGTCCTTCTTGTTAGCGTTTATCCCTGAATATGGAGGCTCTATCAATCAGAAGTTGCCCCCGCCCCTTTAGCGAGAGGCACTAAAAAATATCACGCCTCTTGTCTTGGATCGCTGAACTGAGAGAGATCTTATCAATTAGAACCGAGGGTGCGCAGATTTCATGGGTTAAGCTAATTTCAGTGATTGGGTCGCAGCTGTTCTTCCGAAGGTATTTTAGGCTGCCTGCGTGCGCCCCTCCCCCAACGCTTGATTGTTAGCTTGAATGGCTGGGTGAGGTGCCCCGCCCACGGAGAGAATCTCCCAAGCTTCTCCCGCTCGCCCCGCCGCTGGCGGCTGTACCGTACCAGGCGCAGGATAATGGAGCCCCCTGGGTGTGCGGGCCAGCAGGGCGCAGGGCGCATGGAATGCCCAAGGCACGCGCGCGATGGTGGCCAGCGACCCCCACTCGCAGTGTGGGGGCCGCTGGGAACGTCAGCGATGCTCAACCGGACCGGGTGCGCGCGCGGCTGCTAGCGGCAGCTCGCGGGTCATGGTGGTTGCTCGCCGCGGCTTGCGGCGGCCGCTTGCGGCTCGCGGTTCCCAAGTATGGGCTGACTCACCACAGGTGCACTTCCTCGCGGTTTGAAAGAACGTCCCTGTGGTAGATTCCTCCACACCCTCGTCTCTCAGCTTCAAGTGATAACAGTCCTTTCGCTATCAGTTTGTGTGGAACTCCGGAATGCTCCGAGGATAAATTTTTCTGTTTCTAGTTGATAAATTTGTTGTGATTTAGGGGAGAGCTGTCGGACGTGCTGCTCACGGCGCCATTTCCGTGACGTCACTCCAGTTTTGATTTCTAACATCTAGCTTTGATTGCTTTCTGTAGTTTTTCATATCTCTGTTCCTGTGACCCATCTGTCCTTACACGTTGTCTACTCTTTCCAATAGAGTCCTTAGGATATTAATCAGTTATTTTAAATCACTGGTTTCATAATTCTGAACTCTCTGCTATTGATGAATCTGGTTCTTATTCTTGATTACTGAGGTCTACCCGGCAAGCCCCCTACCAGGTGATGCTCTGCCCATCTGGGGCTGCTGCTCCATTGCTCAGCAACTGAGCTATTTTAGCACCTGAGGTGAGGCCATGGAGCCCTCGTTGGCACCAGGAGCCTACTTACTCAAACTGTTTGAGCCATGCTGCATGAGGAAAAGAGAGAGATAGAGAGAAGAGGGAGGAGTGGAGAAGCAGATAGTGGCTTCTCCTATGTGCCCTGACCAGGAATTGAACCTAGGACTTCCACCTGCCTAGCTGATGCTCTACCACTGAGCAAACCAGCCAGGGCTCAACCTAATTTTTAAATACTGAAGCTTTTATGGCAGAAATAGAAATGTAATTGCAGCATATTAATCAGTAATAACATATTAATTGATATAAACAGAGAATGATACAAAATGGTCCCTAGTTAAAAGAAGACAGGAACAACACATAAGTCTGCACTTCCTAATTCCAAAGGCAGATGTAGCCCAGCCTTTGTTAAAGATGTTGAGCATGCTTCATGAATTTCAGTAACTACAACAGCCTCTTAAGCGCACACGCTGCCTATGTTTTATTCATTCTTTGTTTAGTCATTCTTATCATATTTTATGGCTAAAATAACTTCCTCTTAGATTAAAAATAAATCATTCTTCTTTGATTGAAAGAGCATTAAATTTTTATTTTGTCAGCAGTTTGTGCCTATTAGCATATTTGAAATGAAAGAAAAGTGTGGGCTTTTTCCTTTGATATTGTAAAAAGGTAATTAGATTATTTGCTAAGAAATTACTTTTCCGAATTAACTCTCTTTGTGGTTATTATTTTCCCCTGTGGTGGGACTTAACTGGTCTAATGCGTTTCCATTGCTTGTAGCAACAATATAAAAATTCCATGGTGGGATGAGCCCGTGTTTGCACGAGTAGAACTGTGGAAGATATAAATTTCTGAAAATTGAAATTTTACCAAAACCTTTCCTCTTAAATCACGCTCCTTATTCAGTTAGTGGTACTGCTCTCCTGTGGTGCAGAAGGAAGTGGGTTTTTATTAGTTTTCTAAGCTGCAAGGACGATGCCATATGTATGGGAATGGCAGCAGTCATATTGATGTGACTGTAGGGACATTGAGTCGGGACAGCTCCTGTGTGCGGAGCCACCATGCTCTTCCCTGCTGGCCTTTGCCCGGTGGAGAAGTTGTTGGTATAACATCTCTCCTTATAAAAATCTCAAGTAGATGTAGACGTTTTTTGGCGGTGGTTAAATTGCCACTGTGACTTCCAAACCAAGACTTCTTGCCTGGTGTCCTTGTTGACTCCCAGACATACGAAGTCTCAGTGTCAAAACTAAGAATAAGGAAGAAGTCCCTTTATGGTTTCTAAACACATGGGTTCTACTCCTCTTGGGGTAGAGTGGCTGTACTGAACTTCGAGCCTGCACAACCGCACCAACCCCAGTTTTGACATGTTAGTGGAAGCCATCTGGGTTGTCCCTCAGAGGCCAGTGCTGCATGCATGTCTGGGCATTTGTATGAATTTAAGTATATTGGCTTCAATAATACAAGTGTTGCAAAGGGGCTGGTATCAGGGTCTCCTCCTCAGTGCAGGCATCAGTCCTAACATTTTGGTCTTAACATCTCCTCTGGACTGCCTTCCAGGTCCACGTGGCTGTAAAAACACAGGTAGCTTCCTCTCCATGTTTTTCTTCTGGGCCCTTTTCACTCTCTTAACTCTTCAGCATAACTCGAAATATATTATGTGAGCACGTACAAGATTTATGGGTTTGGACGGGAGTCAGAAGTAAATCTTTGTGTTATTTATCTTCTCACTTGGATACTTTTTTTTTTACTGCAAAGGTGTGGGTGACATTTGAAGTATGGTTAACTGACTTGGAAGAAGCTTTTTTTAATGTAATTCTAGAAGCTTTTAAAAATATGAGTGGGCTTTGCACAGCAGGTGGTGAATGACAGCTGTTTGGGCAGAATACCGAATGAGAATTTCAGACACCTCCACATTATCCTAGTTTCAAAAACAAAATATGTTGGGTCTGGTATACACGATGCATATGAAATTACCAATTACTCTGTTTTCCTTTTTTTTCTTTCTAAAGTTCTGATCATATTTCTTCTGTGGATTTAAATTAATGTAAGATGAGCCATTTAGATAAAGTTAACAGTTTGCATTTCAAATTCTAAATAAGCCCTTTTCACCGATGGTATGGTTGTAGTTTTACATGTGTCAAAATCCATATCTCTCATTTGTTATTTCTGATTAGGAAAGTCACAACGAGGGGACATTGTAACATAAAAGCCTCTAAATTTGAATCTGGATCTGGCTGTATAATCCTATTTCAACCGCTATCATCTTAAATAGTTAGAACAGGGGTGGATATTTAAATAGTTTTTAGCATCAAGTCATGAAAAACATCAATGTCTGTGTGTCAGCTCATTTATTCCTTCATTGAAACATTTTTCAACTTCTACTACATAGGAGGAGGCCCTATGTTGGATTTAAACATACATAAACCATGG
Source organism: Saccopteryx bilineata (assembly GCF_036850765.1). Taxonomy (NCBI): domain Eukaryota; kingdom Metazoa; phylum Chordata; class Mammalia; order Chiroptera; family Emballonuridae; genus Saccopteryx; species Saccopteryx bilineata. Next base: position 235,982,348 of record NC_089490.1, on the reverse strand, counting down.
TTAGAATTTTCAATGGGCCATTTTATAACAAGGATGACAGGATGTTAAGTGAAAACCAAACAAAAACAAACAAAAAACGTATAATCAATGTGTTTTTAAAATTTAGAGCATTTCCAACAGTCAGGAGTTCAAGTGCAAAATTGGGAGGTCCCTGAACTTATCTTGAGAAATGTCTGTTCTTTCTATAAAAGCAAAGAGATGGGAAGTTTCAAAGAATGATGCAAGCCAAGATTTGCAGAATAGAAAGTAGTGAGTACACACAGAATACTGAGCAATTTTCAGTTCGGAGTCAGGGAGAGGTTCTGAGAAAAGGCTGGGAAAAAATATGAGGGTTACACCAGTACATCGCAAAGACAAAATCCAGAGATCTCAAGAAAGCCAGACTATAAAAATACTATTCTCTTTTTTTTTTGTATGATTGATTTTAGAGAGACAGTGAAGAAGGGGGAGAAAGTGGAAAAACATTCATTTGTTGTTCCACATAGTTGTGTACTCACTGGTTGCTTCCTGTATGTGCCCTGACCTGGGATCGAACCCACAACCTTGGTGTTTTGTAATGATGCTAAGTCTAGCAGATTTAGTAACCATCCAGGGTTGCAAATCATATTCTTGATGATAAAATGAAAGAGCTCCTCTGTACTGAGTCCTGTGAGCCTTGAACAAAGTGGATGTCCAACAATTACTCATTATATGAACATCTTATCTCCTTTAACTCCCCGAACAATTCAGGTAAATAGGAATGGTTATGTTCATTTTACAGATGAGAAAACGTAGGAGTGAAAAGCAGTTAGCAACCGGGGCAAATCCACACAGCAACCAAGTTTAGGACAGAGCCTTAAAGTCAGTTCCCTGATACGGTTGTCTCTGTGAGCATCACCGTGACACAGGCTCTGTACTCCAGGAGGGGAATTCCTGTACCATGCAGCTTTCACGCTCAGGGCTGTGCTTCTCACTAACGCACTAAGACACAAAGCACAGAAATCAACTGAGAGAAACAATGGACCAAAGTCAGTGTCGGATCTACTTCAAGAGTTATTGAACGCAGAGGTGACCATTCACACATCTGAGGTTGGTAGTCCACCTGATGATTATAACTGGACTCTGCAGAGGAGACCCTGATTTACAACAGTAATGATCGTTGCAAAAACTTTTCACACTATCTTCATTTAAGTAAATTAATTTGTATAGAAATGAAAGTGTAAGTCATTATTCTAAAAAAGAAGTTCTCCTTACCTGGTCTGTTTGATCTTTCTTTACTAATCTGTTGGAATCCATTTGGTATAAATCTATTAATTTATTCTGACTCATGACCTTTTTAATTAAAAAATTTTTTTTCCCATTCATTTGAGGCAGGAGGGAGAGAGAAGCATCAGCTCATTGCTCCACTAGTTTTTCCGTTTACTTGTGCTCTTATTGGTTGCTTCTCAATGTGCCCTGACCGGGGATTGAACCCATGACCTTGATGTACAGGATGACACTCTATTAACTGAGCCACCCAGCCTGAATCCTGACTCATGAATTGTAAAAGACAATAAAGGATAAGTTAAGACGAACACAACTCACATTAAAAAAATAATAAACTAGATACTGTTACTTAAACAGTTAAACATACATAAACACATAAGTTTATGTCATATATAAAATATACAAAAGAAATAGTCTCATAAACAAATGAATAAGCATTTCAACATGCTCATCCTGAGAAACCCTTGACTCCTCTACCTGGATGTAGTTCATTTAAACTCAGTTACCAATAACCCAGTACAACATGTGCACGATTCTGCTGACATAGTTCAAATACATGTTAAATAGAAGTGTGCATGTTTTGTGTTAAATAGGCTACTCAACAAATTCTGCGACTGGAAAAATCTTAGTTCTGTCAGCGTACAAATGAAATACTGAAATACAAACTGACATACTCTATCTTGAAGCCTCACCTCATCTTTACCACACTTAAAAAAATACTTCAGCAAATATCTTTTTGCTTTTAAATGAACATATTCTAAGTATTCAAATTTTTGGACCACAGTTGACTTCAGGTAACTGGCTCCGTGGAAGACAAAACCGATGGTGAGGAGACCAGTACAGTATGTCTCCTAGTGGGCAAGACAAAATTTTGGTCATAGGATAAAAGAAAAAAAATTTGAAAAAGCTAGAAAAAACAGACCTTTACGTGAAAGATGTTTGCTCCCTAAATGCATGTCTGCCTTTGTGTTTTCAGAGATCATAGAATTCTCAAAAATGTTAATAATTTCAGTGTGCATTAAGGAGTTGTTCAGTAGTTCAAATACCTACTGTCCGCAAGCGACTTATAAGATCGTGTTTACTCAGCATCAGTTTCCAAATCACAATTATAGTAGATGTTTCTAGAAATGTCAACTGCTTTCTGGTGTAGATTCACTTGATAGCACCAGGAGTAGCTTGTAATTGACATTTCACTATTCTGCTTCAAGCTAAAGACAGATGGGTATGTGGATGTATGGTATAAAAAGCAACTGTTTTACTAATATTTTTTTCAAATCAGACCATCATCAGGCTTCAATGGATTTTTAAAAAGTTGTCTGTTCTTTATTTGTAGCATTTTTGTAAGTGTGTTTTTTTTATTTGTTTGTTTTTTGTCTATCTCTAATTGCAACCTGACTCAAGGGCTTGTTTCATGCAGTACTAAATGTGGCAGCTGGCAACTGGAAATTAGAATTTCAATATAGCAATTGTCTCTTGGAGGTGTATAAGAAAGGGTGGTAAAATAATGATAAAGATTTAGGCTAGAAAATACTTCAGTCTGACATCTGTCTCAAGAATTTCAAATGTGAACATTAAAGTTAGAATCAAATATAAGGTTGTATTTTAATTTACTATGCTACTTGAAATTATGAATCCATAATCAACTATGTATCTGTTGCCTACTGAAATTAAGGTTAAGATGATGCCTACAAAATATAATTTAATATTCATTTCTGGCACTAATCATTACCTAATTTTACTTATCTAAACATTTTAAAATTCTTTATTCAATTTATTAGGGATTAACATTGGTTAATCAAATTATGTAGGTTTCAGGTGTACAATTCAATAACACATCATCTGTATATTGTATGGTGTGTTCACCACCCCAAGTGGGGTCTTCTTCCATCACCATTGATCCCTCCTTTACCCTCTTCTGCTTCCCTCTACTCACCTTTCTTTCTAGTGATCACCATACTAGTCTATTGTCTAACATTTTAAAAGATGGAGAAAGTATTGGATTTAATGAATTCATTAAAAGGATGTCTATTCTTAAATAAGACACTATGATGGTATATTCGCATATGGATGATTCTATGAATAAGATCATTAAGATTTCCTTTGGCCTGACCAGGTGGTGGTGCAGTGGATAGAGCTTCAGACTGGGACACGAGGACCCAGGTTTGAAACCCCAAGGTTGTCAGCTTCAGCGCCGGCTCATTTGGTTTTAGCAAGGCTCACCAGCTTGATTGTGGGATTGCTGGCTTGAGCAAGGGGGCCCTCGGTCTGCTGTAGCCCCCAGTCAAGGCACATATGAGAAAGCAATCAATGAACAACTAAGGTGCCACAACGAATAATTGATGTTTCTCATCTCTCTCTTTTCCTGTCTGTCTGTCCTTATCTGTCCATCTCTCTGGCTCTGTCACACACACACACACACACACACACACACACACACACACACACGATTTCTTTTGTTAATAGTGATCTTCTTTTGCATTTATAAAGTATGGTTTCTTCAAGAGGCTTAAAGTGATTTTTAAAAATATCTTTTTAAAAATATCTTCACAGCAACTCTGTGAAAAATGTAACTGAGCTATCTAAAAATGTCATTGCAAAAATAATTTTCTCTGTGGGAATAAATGACCTAATATCGAATAAATAGCCCCCCAAAATCTACTGCTACCTTTGTCTGCCTCAAAATGTACAGTCAGATCAATGGTCCCATTGAACTTTGTACTGGTCTAAAATTATCTGATACATTCAATCAATTTGGGGTGTAGCGTTTTAAATAGGAGCAGTGGATCATATTTAATTTATTATCAGTTCTAGTATGCCTAGCACATCTCATATGTTCATCATGTATAATGGTTATTCAATAAATATTTTGTACCTGAAATAGTATCAGATGATGACTATATAAATGCCATAAAAGTTATACACATAAAGGGTTGGGAGGTTGAGAGAAATTTTTACTGGCGTATATCAAACGACCACAGACTTAGCAGCAGGTAGAGAATTGGGGTGGGGCTCAGCTGGGCCTCTGCTCAGGGTCTCCCTAGGCTGAAATGAGTATTGGAAGAGTTGTGCAGTCAGGGAGTAACCATGCTATGACATATACAGGGTCTACCACATTCAAGGGTAGACGGTTATGCAAGGTCTCTACATGAGAGAGTGATGACCTTGATAGTCTTTTTTTTGTTGTTGTTGTTGTATTTTTCCGAAGTGAGAAGCCGCCGGGAGGCAGACAGACAGACTCCCACATGCACCTGAACGAGATCCACCCAGCATGCCCACCAGGGAGTGATGCTTGGCCCCTCTGGGGCATTGCTTCGTTGAGCTAGAGCCAATGTAGCGCCTGAGATGGAGGCCATGGAGCCGTCCTCAGCAACTGGGCTAATGTTGCTCCAATGGAGCCTTGGCTGCAGGGGAGGGAGAAGAGAGATATAGAGAGAAAGGAGAAGGGGAAGGGTGGAGAAGCAGATGAGCCCTTCCCCTGTGTGCCCAGGCCAGGAATCAAACCTGGGACTTCCATACGCCGGGCCGATGCTCTACCACTGAGCCAACCAGCCAGGGCTGACCTTGAGAGTCTTGAGGGGGCCATCTTGGACATCTTGCAGTTCTGCCAACCGCAGTAAATAAGCATGTGCACACATTCACACATGTGCAGGCAAAGCTGATAAACTCTTGTTTAAATGTCATTACTGTCTCTTTACTGTTACTGCCTTTTAGGAATAGGGACAGAAATAGAGGATTGACAATTCTTTTTCACCTGCAGGTCAGCTGTTGAAAGATTGACCCGTTTCATGGAATAATAGCTAACACGCATTGAGTGCTTATAGCAAGCCAGATGTTCATCTACATTCTTTAGATGCATGGGCTTGTTGGCTCTTCCAGAAACTATGTAAGAACACAACATTATTGTTACCATGTTTATAGTTGAAAACGAGGCACAAAGAAATTAAATTGTCAGTGTCAAAACACTGGTAGTGGGAAGAGAGAATATTATGCTTACCATGTATCATATACTCAATAAATATAGTTATTCTCTGATTGTTATTTAGAATTATCCGAAAACATAATAGTGTAGAAAACCCAAAAGGACACAAGCTCATACACGCATTTCTCTGGCACTGTTGGTGTGTATGTTAATACTGCCCGGGGGGAGGGTAACACCAAGTTGGGAAAGAACTTCTAATTCCAAGTACCTTCTGTTTAATGCTGTCCAGCATCCCAGTATATACTGATGAGGAAAACCCAGGTGGAAAAAAGATAACGTCTTAAAATAAGCATAAACATTAAAGCAGAAGCAAACCATTTCGGGGCAAGATCTCCATTATACAATATTTAAGGAAAAAGATAGTGGGTAAAAAGCATTCAACATATGTTTTATTTAGTGGCATAACCTGACTTGAACCCCTTGGGAAAAAAGCTAATGAAAACCATGTATAAGATGCTCCTCATTCCCTCAAAACTTGGCTTTGGCTCTTCTGAAGGAAAGGAGGGCATTTCCTCTCCAGTTGCAGAGGGCTGGTTGGGAAGTAGCCACAGTATTGTGACTGGTTCCCATCTCTTAACATCATGTCCCCTGACCCCACGTCCTGATTGTACCACACACGTGTTTGTATTCCTATTCTTATTTCAGGGGAATCTGGTAGGGACCAGTTGAGTGATCCCAAGGAAGACAGTAATATCATGACACTATTTGATTGAAACAGAAACAGATCAACAGGTATCTGCCACACTATTGTGGATAAGAGTGCAATTTACTTCCTGTTCAATTAAATAATCATGAAACCATATTCAATAAAGCCATGTATGTTAGTCCCCATGATTTAAAGAATACTAAGATACAAAAAGATAATCAGCATAAATATAAAACTGACATAAACTGCAGGACTTGATTGATAAGATGACACAGGGAATTGCGTTAGTGGCTGACAAATGTGGTCTTTATTGATAAACATTTTCTAAAGCCAGTGGACTCATGAAGGAGGCATTACAAAGGACTGCTGAGTCTTAGAATTTGTTATTTTACAAGACTGTCACTTCATGTCTCTTAGAATGAGAGTATATCACTGAAAAAAAGTTTGTGTAATTGTTGAACCATTTCCTATAATTGCTTTTTTTTAGCCCCAAGGTTGGATCTAAAAGCTTGAATTATGAATCTTTCATACTATATTATTTTCACATTCTGTGTGCATCCCTCATGCAAATTAACTTTCTTATAGCCTCACACTGACCTTTACCTCATTGAAAGAAATTAAAGTGTAAAATGAACCTGCTTAGGAAATGTCTCTTTTCAGAAAATATCTCTTCTACGCTGTTCAGGGAAGCCATTAGCATTTCAAGTCCTCGACCCTATTACTTAATGAAATAAAAAATCTAGGTACTTGGTAAAAAATTAAAATTAAAATGTTCAAATATTTTGTTTGCTCAGGACAAAACGGAATAGCACTGTTTAAAGTGTTGGCATACAGAGGGATTCCAAGATGGCGGCAAGAGTAGGGGGAAGCTACACTCATGTGCTCCTGGTGTCAAAGCTGATTTATAGCCAGATTGTAGAGCAATCAACCCAAATAACCAACGGATGGCTAGCTAAACTGAATATTATAACCAAGGGTTTACAGAAGAAGCCACACAGAGAGTAGTAAGAAGGGTGGAGACGTCAAAAAAGCTGGCCCCCACAGCCATGTGCAGCAGCTGAGAAGTGGAGAGATAGCTCAGTTGCAAAACTCCCTTCCCCCCGGGAATGAGGGGTCTCAACCCAAAGCAGGGATCCCCAAACCAGAGCCACCCAGATGGGAAGAGGAGTCCGCACAGCTGGTGGTGAAAGTGAGTGGGGATTCAGCCCACCTGGGGGAGAAGGGCGTCTGCCTGAGACCGAGACGCCTCCTTCCCAGGGTCGAGCACGCTTATTGTTAGAACACTTATTTTTTTGTGACAGAGACAGAAACAGAGAGAGGGACAGACAGGGACAGACAGACAGGAAGGGAGAGAGATGAGAAGCATCAATACTTTGTTTCAGCTCCTTAGTTGTTCATTGATTGTTTTTGCATATGTGCTTTGACTGGGAGGCTACAGCAGACCGAGTGACCCCTTGCTAAAGCGAGCGGCATTGGGCTCAAGTTGGTGAGCCTTGCTCAAACCAGATGAACCCACGCTCAAGCTGGCGACCTTGGGGTCTCAAACCTGGGTTCTCCGCATCCCAGTCCGACGCTCTATCCACTGCACTGCTCTCTGGTCAGGCTGTGATAGCACTTTTGACCCAGCAGCCCCACTTCTGGGAATATAACCACAGAAACCCAAAACACTAATTCTGAAAAATGGATGCACCCCTGTGTTCATGGCAGTGTTATTTATAGTAGCTAAGATCTAGAAACAGCTCAAGTTCCCATCAGTAGACAAGCGGATAAAAGAGCTGTGGTACACATACACAGTGGAATACTACTTGGCCATAAAAAGAAGGAAATCTTACCTTTTGCGACAGCATGAATGGACCTGGAGAGTATTATGCTCAGTGAAATAAGCCAGTCAGAGAAAGACAAATATAATGATCTCACTTTATATGTGGAATCTAATGAACAAAGAAAGTGATGGACAGAATGGATACAGAGGCATAGACACAGAGAACTGGCTGACAGCTATCAGAGGGGAGGTGCATGAGAAGAATGGATTTAGAAGGTGTCCATATATTGATAGACATTTTTTTGGCTAGTCCTTTATACAAAGCACATAGATCCAGACAACAGTGTGGAGCTACCTAGAGGGAAAGGGGTGGGTGGGGAATGGCGACAGAAAGAGGCTTTGTTTGGGCTGATGGGTTAGCAATGTACTGTGCAGATGGTGTTTTGTTGACTTGTACACTTGAAACTTGTATGATTTTGTGAACCAATGTGACCCCAATAAACTCAATTTAAAAATAATAAAAATAAGAAGTTGGCATACAGCAGGAAAAAAGTGCCTGTAAAAATGAACTATCAATATTTTCAGGGTTTGAGAGTGTTTTATATGCCATATACTGGCATATTTGACATTTTCCTCGGGCTGCTTGAAATTGGTGGAACACATTGAGAGAAAGAGACTTGATTCTGTAAATATGTGAATATCCTCATTTTGTACATCCAATAATATATTCACTTTCTAAAAAATAAACAAAAAAATCTTAAATACCTAGAAACAAAGAAGATAATAGTTTTGCAAATAATAAACTGGTTTCTGTTTTATCAAAGAGTGTTTTAGTATTGTTTTAAATCTCTGGTGATTTCCGAGGAATATAAAACTGCAGGTTGTATAGTTTCTCTTCACCAAATCTCTGCTGCCTCCTTAAATTCACTGGCACCTCATGATGCCCAGGGCACTTATGTCTTGCATACTAAAGATGAAAAACTTTGGGCTGCCCATGCGCCATTTATTTTAAATTCACATAGCATCTTATTTTCAAAACTGTGAAATCATATTACATGGATTTTACTTCCTTTATCTAAACATCCTGATTCAATTTTCATATGAAAGTGCTTTTGAATGTTATGCATGGAATCAGAAATAGAAATATTGCTGTTGATTTTTGCACCCAGGAGTAGTTTAGTTTTTAGGCCTGGTTTAAAGGGGACATACCCATAAAGAGAGAGTTTATAGAACAATCTCAATAAACTATTACTTAGTTTAGGAAGACTGGAGTCTGAGAGAGAGAATAAGTCCATCTGTGAAATCACATGAAACTCGATTGTTTTTTTTTATTTTAATTTTTTTTTTCCTGAAGCTGGAAATGGGGAGAGACAGTCAGACAGACTCCCGCATGCGCCCGACCAGGATCCACCCGGCACGCCCACCAGGGGCAACGCTCTGCCCACCAGGGGGCGATGCTCTGCCCCTCCGGGGCGTCGCTCTGCCGCAACCAGAGCCACTCTAGTGCCTGGGGCAGAGGCCAAGGAGCCATCCCCAGCACCTGGGCCATCTTTGCTCCAATGGAACCTCCGCTGTGGGAGGGGAAGAGAGAGACAGAGAGGAAGGAGAGGGGGTGGAGAAGCAAATGGTCGCTTCTCCTATGTGCCCTGGCCGGGAATCGAACCCGGGTCCCCCGCATGCCAGGCTGATGCTCTACCGCTGAACCAACCGGCCAGGGCCTAATTTTAATTTTAAAAGAAGTAGAAAAGGCCCTGGCTGGTTGGCTCAGCAGTAGAGTGTTGGCCCAGCATGTGGAAGTCCCAGATTCGATTCCCAGCTAGGGCACACAGAAGAAATGCCCACGTGCTTCTTTATCCTTCTCGCTCTCCTTCCTCTCTGTCTCTCTCTTCCCCTCCCGCAGCCAAGGCTCCATTGGAGCAAAGTTGGCCCAGGTACTGAGGATGGCTCCATGGCCTCTGCCTCAGGTGTTAGAATGGCTCCAGCTGCAACAAAGCGATGCCCTAGATGGGCAGAGCATCGCCCCCTGGTGGGCATGTCAGGTGGATGCCAGTTGGGCACGAGGGAGTCTGTATCTCTTGCCTCCCTGCTTCTCACTTCAGAAAAATACAAAAAAAAAAGTAGAAGAAAAGAATAGTAATATACAAAGTAGTAAAATTGTCTGGCTTGTTGACCTCAGGGCTTGTAAAACAGAAGCTAGAAACATTCAATAATAGTTTAAAAAGTCTATCATTCAGTTTACATATTACATGATGTATTAGTATATGCACAAATATTTTTCTTATTTTAGGAAATATTTGCAGTGATTAATTATCTGGTTCTCCACCTGCCTACCCACCACCTTACCCTCAGCAGCCCCCCCCCCCCCGCCACATTTCCGTCAAAGCCTCCATTTCTTTCTGCATGATTTACTGTTTTGGTATGATTTTTAATGCTCTTTTATTCTGTGTGGTAAAATCAGAGATTATAAAAAGACTATATTCATCAAAAAGTTACAAATTGATCATAGTGGTGTTACATTTGAAATCTGAATCCTTTTTTTTTCCTCCTTGAAATCAAGTTTAGTCTGAGTTATCACTTACCCTTGGAAGAGCCCTGACCGAACAGCCCAGTTTATATTTTGGCTAATGACTCAGCCTTAAAACATGGAAGACAACATAAATTGAAACGAATCTCTGAGATCAGTTTCAATTTTCACTTTTTCTAATACTAATTTTAACCTGTATTAAGTCATTTCTGAGTTTATTTTATAGATGTGTTAGAATCTTGGAAGTAAGTATATATAGCATAGAGAAAGTGTTAAAAAGAAGCAATGAAGGTTTTTATAAAACAAAGGTAAGTCAACAGCTTCAATTAAGTCTTTTAAAAATTATCCAAATAAATGTCTAAAAATTATGGAAGCTTCTCTTTAAAAATGAAATTAAGGTATTAAGTCATGTAATATGTAACACATATCTTAAGGATAAATGCCAAAGTCAGAACTACCTAAACATAGTATTTTAATATTGACTATTCATTGAATTAATTATGCAATTTTACTATAAAACTGATTATGAAGTACCTCAGTCCTTCCAAAAATCTGAACATCTAGACCTGTGTGTGTGTGTGGGGGTATGTGCGTACATAAATGACTATAATTTTAATACTGTTATTAATTATGGATAACAAATTTAGATACTATGCCAGTAAACATAGTTATTTTTTCACAAAATAAAATTACCTGCACTTCTATTATTCCAAATATTACCATTCACTTAAACTGTAATGTCTTTAGCATTTTATACATAAAATACAATAAAAATTTGATTTAAAAATTTAGTTTGTTATTTCAACAATTATGTATATGTTTGTTCACTATACATATTTATAGTATCAGCAAAAATAAATTTGAAGGAAAGAATCTAGTTGCATGTTGGGTTCTGGTTTAAGGTTGATTTTTTTGGTCAAACCAACAAAATGACTTTTTTGACAAGCTGGTATATTTTGTATACTCACCTGATATTGTGTTTTATTGGAAGAGGATCTTGAGACTTAGGAGACACTAATACATTATTTTGATGTGATAATTACATAATACTACCTTTAGAGATGCGATTTCTGAATCAGGAATTCAAGAGAAGGGAGGCCCCTATATGACGTACTCTTGAATTTCTAAAAGCTCCCGAGATTCAGGATGGAAAAGGAGACAGAAAAAGTGAAATGATATCTTTTTCTTTTGAGGTAGATACTGATAGTTGCTTGAATAAACACCGTATTTTCAGTATTCAGGGATTAGAAAAGTCTTCTTTTCACATGATTTTTAAAACACAATATTTAGTTTTTTTATTGATTTTATTTCTCTCCAATTACTTTTCATCTGTGATTTGTAATATTAATTTTCTAATCAAAATCATCTGTAAAGTATGAGTATTGTCTTTTTATATTACCTGCAACATTTTTTTAGGGATTTTTCTTAAGGAGAAAGGAAGAGTATAGTGTGGCAGAGAAATTATACTTACTCAGTAGACTGAAGAATAATTATAATTATTACTTACCCCTTAAAAATCAAACTATGTGTGTGTGTGTGTATGTGTGTGTGTGTGTGTGTGTGTGTGTGTGTATATATATATATATATAATTACCCTAAAAACATGTTAGCTTAAATTCTTAGAAACATAGCTGCCTATAGAAGAAAACAAACAAAAAATGGAAAAGGAGAAAATATGCCCTAAATCAACATCCAAAAAATAAATTAATAGATTAAGTTGTTAAGTTCTTGTTTCCTTCATGATCATATGATTCTTTTACAGAATGTATTTATTGCATTTCACAACAGATAGGCTTAAAAATAAGACAAAAATAAAATTTTATGAATATATCTTGATCTTTCTATGAATTTACTTCCTAGTTCCCGTTATCAAATGTATTATTTTTTGTTTGATAATTCACTTATCAGTGTCTATTAACATCTACTTTTCCAATTCTGAATGAAATAGAGTCAAGTGGAAGATGTTACAGAATGTATTGGCAGATACAGTATGTATTGTTAGAATAAAAGTTTTGATTTGCAATCTTAAAATCCTTTTATATGACGTATTTTATTTTAAGTGACGTACCCATTTGTTAACATATGCTGTGTCTTAGAAGCAGATGTACATACACATTTGCCACCAAAATGTGCAAAATGGATTTTCTTTATAGCCAAATGGCAACATCCGACTTTACATCTTGGAAGTCATTGTAGGTAAATGAGCGTGATCGTCTTCTAAGATTGGTGGGTCTCTGAGGTCTTCCTTCTGTCAAGCCTAAATAGATGTCAGATCTCAGGAAACGCATGTAACTGTCTTGTTCCATAAGCTGATATACTCTGCTCTGTGCAGCATTGAAACTATGCAGGGTGGGTTGGGTGATGCTCTCAGCAATGAGTTCTTTGGTGTGAAAGTCAAGGTTAACCTGATAATAATTAAAAAAATGTAATTAAGGTCAGTCAATCTACTGTAGTAAACACCTTTGAGAAACAGTGTAAGACTATTCAATGTTGGAGTGGGCACAGTGCCCGGGTACTTGGGTGCTTTTCCTGTTACGGGTCTAGGAGTCTGATGACTGACTCTGGACTGACATTCCATGGGACTCTTCTTCCCCTGTGCTGTGATCTTTCCCACTTCCTGCTAATTTAGAATAATAGAACATTGTTATAGCAAGAATCATAGATATGATCATTAGGTTCACCTCATCTTCAGTCATTAACAAGATAATTTCCAGTGATCGCAGTGAGTTTGGAGCTGATTTGGGATTTCAGTGTGGGGCTTTTGTTTTATCCCAGCCCATCATATAATGGAAAAATGGGCTATTTTCCATTATATGATGATGCAATCCTACAAGCCAGTGTGTGCTGAAAACTAATATAGTTTAAAGCTATAAAATCTTTTAATGCTTTTTTCAAAGTATTGTTGACATATCTTGTTCTGGTTCTGGTGGTAGTGAGTTTTCAGGCCTTTATTTTTTGGTCTGTGTATAACGTTGACCTCGAGGAAAACAGAATAATGTACTGAATCACAGAACAGCATGAAGCATATCGAAGCAAGGAGAACAAGCATCATTTTGTGCCGACCAGTTTCCACACAGGCAGTTACCTGAAGGATATACTAATTCATAGTCAAGCAGAACTCTTAACAGTAGAGACTACCCATTCTACCAATTCAGTGAAGAAACACTGTGTATGGAATGCATAATAAAAGTATAGAGATCTTATTGAATTCATATGTGAGGATAGATAATATTTACCAGTTTTATAGCCATTTTAGCGATTGTATGACACATTAATCCAGGGGTCTCAAACTCGCGGCCCACCGAACAATTTTGTGCGGCCCGCAGACTAATCCATGAAGTTCAAAATATTTTGGATAAAATTAAGTAAGCCTAGGGGCCTACTTGTATTTTTCATTTCTCTAGCATCCTAGCTAGATATTAGCTTAGTTAACAGCAGTTGTGATGCGAACTACAGTTTCTGGTCATTTTGTGACACTGAGTAAACTGCATGTACGACTGTGCTTGTTGTACTGATTTTTTTTGTTTTCAACTGCAGTGAGAAAAGTGTTGTGTAACAGTTGCCTTTTGTAGACCTAGTGCGGCCGGCCTGCTCTGCAGCCCACATGCTGAGTTGAGTTTGAGACCCCTGCATTAATCTCACATGGAACTTGCCATCAAAGAAAAGCAACATTGTGTTTTCTTTGCTAAATTAGGTTTCCCTCATCTCTCTATTATGAGTTTTTAAAAGTCTGTCTGAAGGTGGAAAAATAATCATTTTGGGGCAAATAACAGGTAGATGAGCTAACATTATAGTGTACATGGTACAAACTTCTTGATTTCTCTTGTCTTCTTCATCAGTTACCGAAATCTTTAGTTTCTATGAGAGTTTGCTTATGCTAAAGTGATTAACATGAATAAGTGACTGAATCTAAATGTTGCAAGTAATTGTATTCATGTTTAGTCTAGAATTAAAATAACCTTGAGGAGTGACTTTCATGATTCCTTTAGTTCTATGGCAATGTCTTACCACACATCTGTTTGTAGGTAGAAATCTACAGATACTCACTTTGTGTTAACAAAATTCTAACCTTTCTTGTGGAATGTAAGGAGGTACCAATTTGATGAAGGCAGATTCTCTACCAAAAATTTTTTTCAAACAGTTGTATATTTTCCCAATCATCTTTACCTCCTGTGGAGCATCATTCTGGATAAATCTCTCGTATATTGCTTTTGCTTTAAACGTCATTTGTTGAGGGTTTTTGCTTTTCTTGAAATCTTCACACGCCATCCAAAATTCAATGTTTTCCTCACTGAATTCAGTTTTAAGAAACCTGGTAAAAGCCTCCAGTCCATCTACCAAGAAAAGAAGGGGTACAGTTTAACTATAAAATATTAATGCTGAGAAAGTGTACAGATGCTGCTCTCTACTAAAAAGGATAGCTGAAATCATGACCAGAAGAGCCATGCCTTCTCTCAGAAGTGGTGGGTTTAGCTCCTGTGGGCAGGGTACTTAGCAGAAGCAATCAATGAGCGCACAACCAAATGGACCAACTGAGTGAAACAACGAGTTGATGCTTCTCTCTCTCTCCCTTACCCTCTCTCTTTTTCCCTTCTTCTTTCTCTTAAATCAATACAAAAAAATAATAATATGCTATGGTTTGCAAGATAATCCAAGTGCATTAGTTACTTCCTGTTTCTCCTACTTTGGACAGCTGCATTAAGTCATGTCACAATAGAACCGTGTGTCACATGGAGGCAGTCAGGGATCGACTTAGAAGGCAGTGGTGGTGAACACAACTGCCAAAACTGCCAGACAGAACCCGAGATCAGAACGCACACACAAAGAGCAGGCTCAGTGTGTCACCCAGGGTAGGAAGTGCTGGGAGTTGCGTGTTTCTGAATGGAAAGTCTGGCATGGGCCGGGGTGTTATTCTGATGCCAAAAAACAAAATGAAACAAGTCATGCAACCCTGAGGTTGGAAACCCACCTATGGCCTCATATCCTCAGTTCTAGGTTGCACTGTTCCCCTTTAGATATTTAGTTTCATAGAGCTCTCAACCTGCCCCAGAATGTAGTGCTTATGTTTGCAATCATTATTCATTTACATGATCCATGTATAAGTTAGGGCAGATTTTTACTGCTTTTTGTCCTTGAGATGATTAAGGAATCGAGTGCTTGTTAGTGGTAAGCTGGATTCCAAAATTCAGTTTTGCAGAACGCTGGATTCCCTTATCTTGCAAAAAAGCCATAACTGAAAATTGGGAAGAGCAACTTAAAAAAGCCAGTAGGTGAAAAGCATCAGAGGAAGTCCTCATTTCCTTCCCCAAAAGAGAAGTACGGCTTCCCCACAGCCTTCACTCAGTGCCAGGAAGAAGTATTTTCCACAGCCTAATCAGCTTGTATTTTTAAAATGCAGTGACATACATATTTTACTTCTAGCTTAAGTAGTGCACATTATTTTCAGCCTTAAGCTTACTAGAATCATGATCCAGGGTGTAAAAAAGTCCAAGCAAATAATCATTAATTAAAAGGTTCAGAATGTTGGGAATTATTTGCAACAAGTGAAAAAAAAGGGTGCACACGGGAAAATACACAGGGATGTAGTAGTTGGAAGATGCTTTTGGGGACTGGGACACCCTTTGCAGGAAATAGTGTTCTCTGTTGATAACATCTTCAGTTATCAACAATGTGGGGTGGCTAAGAATCTCTGTCAAACCATCTTCTATATTCTAGGTGCATGCCTCTGAAACCCTGCAATATTTCTAATAAAATTTCCAACCGCTAAAGAAGGTCAAACTCTAAGTTGGTACCTTCTCACAAATATTGTTTCACCTTGAGTTCTCATTTACAAGAGGCACTGCCATCTTCCTCTTAATATGAAATAAAATTTGGGGATCTTTGGCTCATTTTTGTGTGTGTCCTATTTCTTCATCGCCTCGTTTGACGTCATGCTTACACATACTTTCAGTCACCCCGTGCGTCTGTTTTCTTTGCAGAACAGCCTGTGCCTCGAGGTTAGCTTGTATGTTTGTAACAACCTTGTGGGCAGTTCATATTTCATGCATAAAATTCTACCTTTTCATCCATCAAACAAACTCTTCCAGAGCTTGCACACATCTAAATAATTTCTTTTAATGGTTTTCTAAAGTCTATGTGATACATTGTAAGCTCTTTAGCCTTTTTAATGTACTTAGCTGGTAGTTTTCAAAATTATATATATTTCAGCACATATTTTACTTTCAAAGTTGTCTTACACAAAGCCATATACATATATGTACACAAACACACATATGGATGAGTATAATATACACATATCAATAACTTTATTGGGTTTAACTTGTTAACTTTATATGGCAGCATTTACTTTTATGAAGTCAGTCAGTGAGAAGACCGATGACTAAATTTGAAACTTATAGTTACAAATCACAGAGATAGTCTGATATTGGTTTTTTATTTATTCACACTTTTTGTTTTTATTAAAGAACATTTAGAAAATATTAATTATATATGTAGTTATAGATTTTTAAAAAAATTTATTTTTCAATTTCAGACAAATTTGCCAATAAATAGGGATGGCAGAAAAATTTATTCTAACATTTCCGTAGAAACAAATGGGAAACAGCAATTAAATTACTGAGGGATTTCAGTAATTTACTTCAGTAACATGTTTGAGCTTTTTTAAAAAAAAATTATTTTAGAACAGATTTAGATTTACAGAAAAGTTATGGAAATAGTATAGTTGCCATGTAACCACATTCAGTTCCCTCCTGTTACAAAATATTGATACATTATTATTATTTAAAGTCTATACTTTTTTTAGATTTTCTTGGATTTCTGCTGTGTTTTCTTAAATTTTAAGAGTGAAGCTACATTTTAAGGATGAAATTTGAATAAAGTAGTAGAAATAACACCCCTCAAAAAAAACTCCATGGGTTTGGTCACATCTGTCTATTGTCTGTTACTAAGCCACCTTTTCTTCAAATTTTGTTTCTTAGTTAGGAATTACTTTGTAATAGTTCCCTAAATTCATTCCATTGGTTAGTTCCCCAGGCCTATATTGACTCTCTGCTTGGTTGTTCTCTTTTTCTCCTTGTCCAGATGGTGAACTTTGATGAATCCCCTACAGTCTAGAGTAAGAACCATCTTTTCTGTGGCTCCATTCCTAAAGATGCTCATAATCAGTCTCCAGTGGTTTTAATATCAGCCATTTTGTCCAACTGAAGACTCAAATTTCTACCCTCTTTTGTTTTATCATTTTGTGTCTCATTTGACTACATTTACTACAATTTTCATTTCCTTCTTATAGCTATGACATACAGAATTTGAGAAACTTACACATCTAACCAAAGGAATATTCTATAAAATTTGATAGGTAGAGATAGAACAAGGTCTCTCTCTCTCTCTCTCTCTCTCTCTCTCTCTCTCTCACACACACACACACACACATACACACACCAGGATAACATCTTTATTGTCTTTTTTCTTTTCTTCCTTCCTTCCTCCCTCTTTCCCTCGCTGTCTCCTTCCTCCCTCCTTCCTTCCTTTCCTCTTTCCCCAACCTCCTTCCCTCCCTTTCTCCTTTCCTCCCTTCCTTACTTTACTCTTTGTTTTTCTTTGTTTTTGGCCAAGAGTTAAGTCAGTAGAAATGTGCTGACTTTACCCCTTGCCACCAACAGACTTTATGTGATTATTTTAAGCTTTATAATTTAATATTCCAATAGCTTTGCAATTAAAATAATTGGATTTTGAGACCTGATTAAAAGAATACCAGTCAAATAATTATTGGTGAATTCAATGTAATTTAATGAACACTTGGATCGTGAACACTGATAATGGCGTCCAAGTGGGTCAGTGCTGATTTTGTGTTATGTGGGTTACAGCCTCTTGATTCCAAGTGCTGCTATTTCATAGCTCTTTAGTATTTCCACCAGTAAAAAAGAGCAGGTTTATTTATTTTTTCTCTTTGGTTTTGACTACTTGTAAAGCAGAATGATTGCAGACAGGTAGGGGAGGGTTTCCTATAGGACTAATGACCCTGGCTAAATCTGTCTTCTCTCTGAGTGAGTTGTGAGAGTTTATGATGAAATTATTACATACCAATTTATTGTTAAAGAAATAAATCTAGCTTGTGTAGTTCTTTCACTTGACATTTAACCCTGTCAGGGATGTTTATCCAGTGAGGAGTGGACTGGGAAACAGAAAAAGGTCATTAAATGTATTGTTGATGTTTTTCAGAATAGCAGTAAACATGTCCCTCTGTGTAGCAGCAAGCAGTCATTGGTATCTCATTTACCACCTCATTTAACCCTGTTCCCATTGAAGATAAAGACATGCTTATTTCCATTTGTCACAAAGGAAGCTGAGGGTCCGAGTGATTAGAACACTTCTCTAAGATTATACAACCCCCATGTGGCAGAAGAGAACCCAAACTCAGATCTCAAAGGGACCCTGGGCTGACGTTCCTAGCAATGCATTTGTACTTCATGTTAGTTGAGCACTTAATATTTACCAGGTGATGTCCCGGGTCTGCTGATTCATGGCTGAAAAGACATCTTTATAATCAATAGTCAAACTGTAAATGAATGAATTCCACTCCCCCTTTTCCCTTGCTCTGTGTGGTTCACAAGTTAAAAGGCTAAAATATATCAAACTATTGCAAATAATGGAATTTTTTAAAAAAGAAATTTGGGGGGCCATAAAAAATGGAGGGAGGTTTTATACAGATCATTGTAATTAGTCTTAAGAACAAATAAATTTAGTGACAGAAGAATTAGTGAATATGGATGAGCCAGGTTTGACATATATTTGGCAAGAATTTTAACTGTAGTTCAGAAATGATTGGAATGAAGGAAAGTGAGGACCAGAGGAAAGTGCTTCTTACCCTCCTCTTCTCTGAAGGGTATGATAGAGTGTTAGGTAACAGTGAAGTACAAAGGAAAGAGTAACAAGCTTTGTATCCTCAGCATAAATGTACTGTCTTACTACTATCCTCTGTCTCATTGATTACATCCTTGCCTAAAGCTTTTTGTTTTGTTTTTTGTTTTTTTAGTGAGTGAGGCAGAGACAGAGAGAGGGACAGATAGGAACAGACAGGAAGGGAGAGATGAGAAGCATAATTCTTCATTGCAGCTCCTTAGCAATTGTTGTTCATTGATTGTTTTCTCATATGTGCCTGGACCTAGGGGGTTCCAGCTGAGCCAGTGACCCCATGCTTAAGCCAGAAATCATGGGGTCATGTCTATGATCCTATGATCTAGCTGGTGAGCCCATGCTCAAGCCAGATGAGCCCGCACTTAAGCCCAGCAACCTCTGAGTTTTGAACCTGGGTCCTCTGCATCCCAGGCTGGCTCTCTATCCATTGCGCCACTGCCTGGTCAGGTTCATTCTTGCCTAAAGTTAAGCCTTGATTTCTCAAAAATTTTTTTCTTGCTATGAGTCAATATTACAATTCAGAGGCAGAATCTGTTTTCATTGGAAGAGGGAAATTTTTTTCAGAAATAGTCCGCAGAAATAGGATTCTCAGATAACTACATTCAGGGGAACGTGAACAGGTCACCAAAGCCTTACAGATGGAAAGACAATTGAGACAGACACAGACAATGAAGACAGACAAGGAAAGTTGGGGTTTCATCAAATGCAATGTATTCCCTGAGGCCGAGTCACTGGCCTCCCAGTGCCCCAGCAATGGAAATTCCTTCCAGCAGGTGCCCTGGGGTGTGAGCCCCACTGGCAGTGCTGTGGACAGTCTCAGAGCAGGCTGGTTAGCTTCACCCGGGAAAATGCTGTGCAAGGTTTTGGTTTCAAATAAGGGGCGAGGGACAGGAAAATTCTGAGATGCGAATGAAAGCTGTGGTCTGGAGGGAGTGTGTGGCTGTTCAGACTGATAAAGCTCTCCTTCTGATTCAGCGTGGGAAGCAAGGCACCCTGTGGTTACTCAGCCCCATTACTCAGTTCCGTTCTCCCTTTTTCTACCTGGAAGGAACTATGGGCTGAACGAAGACAAAAGAAGCTCACTCACCTGCTGCCTTTTGCCAATTGTCCTAAGCCTGTCCTCTAACCCACACTTCGTCACAGCGTAGGACAGTCACATGGGAGGCTCCGTATTAGCCCCAACCTCTCATCTTACCTGCCAAGCTCCTCCTTAACCATACCCACCTGATTTTTAACTTATAGAAAAGTCTGCTTTAAAAACAGATGATGGATCTGAAGAGTAAAGCATGCATAAAATGAAGAACCATTTTCATGAGGGTTTCCTGAATGTCTATCAAAAGAATGACTTTAAATTTTAGCTCTCTTAACAATAAAAATATCACGGACAATCTGGGGTTTTAAAATGTGAAACTATTAACCACAGCACAAAGAAATAACATTTCAACCATGATACAGAATTCTTAATAAAATGAGACTTTTTTTTTTAAGTCTCCATTAGTTGACTCTTCTATTATTTAGTTATTTCTGTTGATGAGAAACTCAGATGGCTGTAAATGACTGATCAGACTCAATTGTGAGGACAGCCTCTGGTGTACAGTTACATGCATTCTTTGTATAATTCTCCATTAAGGAATCAAGTATTTGGTGAAAAATAACACTAACCTTGATGGGAAAGCAGTTTGTCAAGTGATTCACCCCATCTTACTGCTTCTTCAGGGCAGAGTCTGTTCAAGACACAACATGTTTTGTAATGGAGTGCGTGGAGTCCGCTGACGAATCTGCTCTGGCACATGCTACTCTACTGCTCTCTCAGTCCTATTGCAAGGGGCTCTCTTTTTTCTTGCCAAGTACATAATAAAAGTTGGATTTACACTGGACACCTCAAACACACTGGTCAACATCTTTTTCAGTTTTGCCTTTGATTATTTTCTAAGGGAAAATTAATCGGGTACTACGTTAAAAATCAAGAGAAGAAAATCAGGCCAACTATTTCTTAATTCAGCAAATAGAAGACTGTAAACTGACAATGTCTTCCAGTCAATTTTTTTTAACTGCAATTTCCTTGCAACTCTTACCACAAGATGCAGCACTTTTTTTTTTTTTTTTGACAGATACAGGAAGTTTGACTAATGAAGTTTTAAAGGGATAAGAAATAGGAAACATTTAAAATAAAACAGATATCTAAGCAGCATGTATAATTTAGGGAATTGAATATATTTCTCTTGGATCTTTTCTTGGTCCTGGTCCCATTTGGAAGAACTTATACTATACAAGTATATAAGGCTATTTTATTTTCTGTTTGAATTAAAGATATAGCTAATAATTACCAAATATCCGTTTCCTGTGCTTTACTTGCCATGATATCTACAACAGTTTTTCAAACTACTGAGGAAAGATATGCCTAGCTTTTCTTTACGACAGTATTATATTGTGAAAACCCTTAATGAGTATTTCATCAGTTTATAAGGAATGAAATATATCATTTAAAATTGACAGGTATATCATTTTGAAAGAGCTTTTATATCTTTATAAGATTTTTTAATTCAAGGTATCAAAGTGGTTCACTTTCATAGAATATTCTATATTTTTGGAAATGAGATCTCTAACCTTCTTATATTATTGTGTAATTTTCAGTAAAGTGGAAATCCCTGATTTCCTTTTTCTTAAGTCTTTCATGATAGAATCAGCAAAATCCCCCCCCCCCCACACACACACACCAATAATTAAAATCTGTTCACCTTGTTTCTCTGGCCAAGTGCCCAGAACTCCTAGAAAGCGCCTCTTCGTGCATCTCGGGTTTCTGCAGGAGAAGACTTAGCCGATTTCTTTTTTCCTTAGCCCTGTAATGAAAAGGTATTAGCTTCAGGAAAATTTGGATGACAGACCTGTCAAGTTTGGAATTAGTAATTACCTGAGTATCCATTCTCACTCACCTTCCACACTCACGGGATTTTCTTAAAGACTTTCACTATAATGCTACATTTGTGGAGAAATTTGCTTAGCCTATGTGAAATAGATTTGCTTTTCCCCCCCTCAGTGACTGCAAAGTAGTTAAGATCTATTTTACTAAAGATTGTTACTAGTTAGTCTGTGTGGTTAAAAATGTGACACTTTTTATTTTTTGAAAACACTTTAGATTTAATCAGTTGTTTATTTCTAACAAAGATCCCTCCCCCCCCCCCCCCGATTATAACAGTACAATCAATATATTTTCAACTGGAATTTTAAGAGCAAGTGCTACCAAATATTCATCAATCGTGTTTTTAAAAGTATAAGGCAGATTTAAAAAATTGCAATTTTACCTGATTTTGGCATCTTTGCTTGCCTCTTCTTTTGGTGAGCCATGTATTAACTTGAAAAATGTTTTTTCCTTTAACTCACACATATTCAATTGAGAAAAGAAAATCAATGATGTCTTCATTTTTTCTCTAAGAAGAAGAAATATCTAATCTGTTACATCCTTCACCTGTTAATTTCATTCCATAGTTACACATGGTAGAAGAAAAAGTTATCTCAACCCTGTCAGCAGTGGTTAAAATTGAAAAAGAAAAGCAAGTTCTAAGAACTGTGTGTCTGCCTCTGTGGAGACAGAGACATGTAGAACAGAGGAACCAAAGTACAACTCCGTCCTGAGTTGTTTAGGGAAATGATACTACAAATTTGCAAAGTGACTCTTGGTCTCTAAGATAAGGACGAAGATTACCACAGCACAACTTCTCTTTCCAGTTTGTGCAACCAGAATGACGCTTTGATAGACCCAGGCAACACTGTCATTTCCCACTTGAGCATTTTGCAAGGTTCTCTAGTGTGTAGTGTGTATGCAAATGTGTTGTGGCAAAGTTGCACGTCACGCCTAGAGATGGTGGTTTGTATGTTAGCTTCTTTTATGCCCTCATTAAAAAAAGAAAGAAAGGGTAGTTCCCAATTGGTTCAGCCTCCATTTTGGTAACTGTGTCATGAAACTCAAATATCTGAGGAATACTGATTTAGTCCCTAACTCGAATTTTAAGAAAAGGAAACCAAGCGTGGTTTATTCTTACAACATTGCAGAGGTCAGTGGAAGACATGAAATTATCAGAGCCTTTGATCACCAGCAGTGAATGCTTTAATTTCTCTACAATTGTACAGAATAAAAAGCCAGTTAACAAATCTAAAAAAGAATTTCTTTTCAGTCTTTTCAAGTTACTGGTTTTAAGAAAATAGTTCTTAAAACCAAATATTTTGAGCTCCTAACTCAGGGATATGAGTGAGGAGCTCAAAATATTTGCAGAGTTGAAATGAAAGAATATTAATGTGCATTTATAGACACACCTCCCTGACTCTATCAGTTTTATTTTCAACATATTTTTAAATTTACTTTGGCTGGAAGTTGACTTAGATTACACATGAGAGCATTTCATGGCAAGGTTGGCTAGAAAGAGATTCATATTACACCTGCACTGGGATGTCCTCTAGGATTTATTAGCATTCACTATCTTAGAATGTTTAATTTGTAAAGATGAATGAAGACAAGGAGCTATCATGAGAGTTTGAACATCATCCAGTCCCTAAGGTTCTGTTTGAGTTACTATACCCTGAGAAGTGAGCGACATAAACTTACTGAACTATTTTTTGTAATATTTGTTGACATTGTGTACAAGAGGTAATAGAACTATGGAGAGAGATATGGAAATACGGACACAAGGAAACTCCATTGGAAGTCCGTACAAAGGTCTGAAAGAGAACTGGAAGGGACATATGGGCTTTCCTCTCTGTGTCTGCAGACTGGAGCGGACAGAAGAGGAAGAACAGAGTGGATGTTATACCTTGGATTTAGTTATTGGTTCTTTGGGGCACAAGTATTGTGTAAAGGTCTTTTAAAAGAGAAAGGATAGTCTTTCATATTTTCATATTTGCCCACCTATCTACCATTTCCCGCTGCCTTCACTCCTTGGTGTATGTAAACCTGAGTTTCCATCTGGTATCATTTTTCTTTAGCTGAAAGATCTTCTGCAATTTGCCTTCCCTTGGGAGGGACAATCATGGACCCTCCCAGTGCTTCCCAAGGCCACTGGCATAGCCCACAATGTGTCATGGGGCGGGGGAGGGGGGTGGTGGTGGTGGTGGTGGTGGCCTGAGACCTGGCCCTCCTTCCTCATATCAATAAAATGAGTCCATCACGTGGAGGACGTCATGTTAAAATGTGAAGACCTGCCTCTGCTCCGGGTCACTGGGGGCTCTGTGGGAGCATCCATGAGGGAGAAGGTGGGCAGTGAACCCAGAGTCTGTAGGTCAGGTAAGATGTGTGTTGTCACAGAAGTTGTGTTTGAGATGATGTAAGCCTATCCCACCCCCCAAAATGTGAAGGAGGTGCAAGTCTTGGCAAGGCTTGGTAGGATTTAAAGGATTTGCATTCCTTCTGTGGCCCGACATTCCCCTACACTGCCTGGTGGAGAGAGAGTATGTGTAGGCCGGGATCAGACACTCTGGAGAACACAAATTCCTAGGGAAGCCCGTAAGCTCTGGGCCTCCCCCAGGCAGTGCCACTGTGAGTTAGATGTGTCTGTGACTCCGGAAGACATGGGTTGGGCACAGTGGCAACAGCAACAGAAAGGGGGAGTGCCTCTAGGATTTTGGTCCCAGCTCTGGAAGGGGACAGAAACCAGGTGTACCTGCACAGAGCAACAAGTGCCGGCGGCGTCCATAACACCACCCCGCCAGGTGGAACCTCTCAGGAAGGAACATCAGCTGGTGTGGCTGCTGACCACCTATGAGCCCTGGCCACTGGCCCTTTGCATCGACAGTTGGGCTGTTCCAAACAGCTTCAGCTTTTGGCTTGGACCATAGGAAGCCAAAGGGCGGATGATTCAGGGGTGGGCTCTTATGGATCAGGGTATGTGGAGAGACATTTCTCTCCAGTGGATGAGAAATAGGAACCTTGGGGGTGTCAGGAAAGCCACAGGGAAAGAGGAATGCTGGGCATGGGATGAGAGCATAGCATTTTCTCGGCCCTGAGCTCCCTGCCCTTGCAGATGACTTTGGGGAAGCTCTGTGGGTTGTAAAGGTCATGCTCCAGTTTTAACTCTGCCGGGAACATGCTGACAGGGAGCAAGCGCATCATTGTCCTCGTTCTCAGTCCCCTCCACTGTGGGTTGAAATTCAGCCGTATCTTTGATTCTATGAATTTACAAAGGCAGGCTTTGCAACTTCTTTGGATCAATTGAATGAGGCTTTTCTATTTGATGACATAAAAAAAATAACAATAAAAATGAAACATATCGCAATACAAGGAGGGAACTAAAAGTAGTTTGGGTCAGGACATAAAGAAAGCCTTAAATTTCCATTTTGGCTAATTCTCGAATACGGTAATCTTAGGGAGCTATAACATTTTCCAGGCCTGTCATTTATGATCTCACCTGATGACCTGGGGGGGGGGGCATGTTGACTTACCTTACATTGTTTTCAAGTAATTTTGTTAAACAATATAACTGCGAGTCTCTTCTGTGTCGCTGCTGGACACAGTAAACCTCATATGGAGCAGAAGTTTTCTATGACATAATACATTCCTCAATATTTACACGCTTAGCTTCAAATGGGAGAATTCCAAGCAATGATTTTTTTTACTACATTTTTTTTACCTGTTCAAGTTTTCTTACTCATATTTGTATGAGATCTTATTGCTTTTCATCTGTTTTCCTAATGTCAGTAATTTTTGCTCTTGGGGGAGGTAGGGCCCTGAAGACTAGTTGGGGCGGAGGCTGCACCTAGTTTCACTCGTGGTGATATTTGTAGCACGTCCTTTGCCTTGTTCATCCACCTACAGCAAAACCGCCCAGATCTCTCAGCAAATTCCGACGGTCCAATGAATATGCAACGTGCATCTCGCTTACCAGCTGATTGATTGTGGGAAAGACACTCGATATTTATATCGACACCTTTCTGTGCTTTCTGTGCTGGAATTCCTGACCACCAGGGCTGTCCCTTTGTCAGAGCAGAGCATCACCGTGTCACCTTCTAGCCATGGCCCCATCAATCTGGGAGAGTAGATGGGGGTGGTCCCTGGCATGGTCGGGAGAAGAAAACAGCGCCTCTCTCTTAGCATATCCACACAGCAGACTTAGTGCTAGGTGGTGACAGTCTGCGCTGTGTGGAGATGTGTGTGTTTCACGTTGTTTCACTGCAAGCTTGCACACGGAAGAGAACATCCACCCTCCCCCCAGCCCAGTGGAATTCCTAACGCCCTCCCTACTTTTCCAGTGACTTGATGGAACTGAGTGATGGAGGTCTGAGGCTGAGAAAAGGAGCAAGTCAGATCCTTGGGGTAAAGATAGAGGACTTAAGAGACTAAGAGGATGCTGAGGAGAGTGCAGGAGAGACAGAGAAAGAGAGAGATGCAGAGACAGAGAGCAATACCCTGGGTTCTCTTTTGCCAACTGAGGAGGTGGATGATAACCTGATAGGCAAATATGTATGTATGTGGCATCTGTGTGTATTATTATTTTACTCAATATAAACAGAGATCAGGACATTGCACCCACTGCGCATCAATGACCTCTCAATCATCTTGCATAGAGTTCCACATTTAATCTTCAAACAACACTGAAACAAAGCTCAATAATCAGCCCCCGTTTGAAGACAGGCAACGCACTGTGAGAGGTTACATGACGCGCCCTAAGCCACACCCTACAACATGAGGATGCCCACCCTAGTCTACTCTAGTAAACTAATTGCTTGAATTTAAACTCTTAAAAAAATCTGGGGTGAGGGATAGATAAAGTTATTACTTTTTAAAAAAATGTTATATGTGCTATTTACCTAAAGACCATACTTTTAATTTTCTTTCTCCTCCCCAAATCCCTCTCCATTCAGCCCTATTTCGTGTGCACCCACGGGATTACCAATACAGTTTTGCTAGGCTCGCGTGCGTAAATGCAAGTGAAATGGCTTGGAATTAAAAGCTATGCACGAACATTTTCCTGAGGTATTTTGAAATTGCATATATTGTCAGTCCTTTATGGATCTGTGAGAAGTTATTACGGTAACCGAGCCCCACTCTGTTTTTATTAAGGAAAGAAAGTCTCTTTCCTCTCACCTTCTCACATTAAAAAAAAATGTTCCCCTTACAGACAACCATTCTCAGCGAACATCCTGCCTTTCCAAAGGCTTTTCAAAAAATGCTGAAAAAGCAAAAGCTGTACTCGAGTAAATCCTAGATGTAATGAATACGGTAAATTCGTCCAATTGATTCTCGCCTCTCACAGGACCCAGGGGCTGCCTCTAATTGCCGGCTTCTGAGGGTCGCACATCCTGACCTGGCAAAGTCATGCTCAAATATCCCATCGGATTCTAGAAATTCTACTTTCTATCCCGATTTTATTAACTGAAACCCTTCACAGAAGTGGTCTTCTCTATCAGAAAATAATTGAAGCAATTTGCAAGACACCTGTGATGTTCGTCACAAATGTTTGCGCAGTGATTATATACCCAGCTATTTATAAATCTTAAGCAGAAAGATTGACTTGACCTAACTACTTTTTAAGACTGAACTTCCTTATATCTTTCAAACTAATACCCACTGTAGTAAATACGTATCCCAGTAGAGCCCGAGCTGGACGTCGATCAGGCATCCCCAATTCGACTTCCCCGTGCAGTGGGACACTCCTGCTTATCAGCAGGGCTGGTGGCCTCTTCCAGACTACTCTTGAGGAGGCTGTGAGGGTTCTACTTATCAGTACTGAGACCAATCACCACATAAATAGTCATATATTTTTGTGTGTGTATGTGTGACAGAGAGAGAGAGACAGAAAGAGGGACAGATAGGGATAGACAGGCAGGAAGGGAGAGAGATGAGAATCATCAGTTCTTTGTTTTGGCACCTTGGTTGTTCATTGATTGCTTTCTCCTATGTGCCTTGACTGGGGACCTCCAGCAGAGGCAGTGATCCCTTGCTCAAGCCAGCGACCATGGGGGTAATGTCTATGATCCAAAACTCAAGCCAGCGACCCCATGCTCAAGCTGGTGAGTCTGTGCTCAAGCCGGGGGCCTTGGGGTTTCAAACCTGGGTCCTCTGTGTCCCAGTCTGACACTCTATCCACTGCGCCACCGCCTAGTCAGGCTAGTCATATATATATATTTTTAAATGGTGGATATATAAATTCTGTCTATAAATAAAGGTTAAGTTGATAAAAACATCATTCTAATATATATAATTTTCTTAGATTTTGAGGGCAATCTAGAAATATATATATTTCTGGTTAGTATACTCTCAGAACTAAAGCGAACAGTGTGATTGATCAAACTTATTTTGAGCATTAATTTTAATACTTTAAAAAGTGTCTGGGCACTGCATGCCTTTAGAAAAATGCATTTTTTTCTTGTTGTACTTGTGGATCTCTCTAGAAATTGCTGCAAAGTGAACACGTAATTCTCTTACACTTCAGGTTGGCCACGTAGATATTATTTCCAATCAAAGTCTACCTGACATGTGCAGTTAAGATTCTGACCCTTGGTGGCAATGTGTCCCTCTCACCTGGTGTCTGTTTTTCACATGCAAAGATGCATATGGATCATTCAAATGATTTATTCCAAACTAATGGTTCTTGGTACATGATTATACCCTTTGACATAATTAATATACTTAGTCTAATGTAAAATAAAAAGGCCAGGCAAGAAAAATAAATCAATTACCCCTATTTTTTTCCACTGTGAGTTATTATTATAATGTTGGATATGCTTCTCTATTTTTTTTTGCCTTTTAAAAAATGTTTTTGTTTTAACAGTGTATCAGAGACATCTTTCTAGGTCAATACATATAGTTTGCTATCTTTTTAAATATCTGTGTTGTAGCCTATTATATACACACAATGAAATTCACACAGCTCTCCTCGGCTGCTGGGGAGGAAGGCCCAGGTTGGCCCCTGCTCCAGGCCTTCATTTCTCAGTCTTTCTGACCAGAGTGCTGTCATGTCTGCTCTCTCAGCCCCAGAGTCGCCTTTTATAAGCATGTTAGTTTGTAAGAAGGCTGTTGCATTATTTTGTAGCTTCATTTTCTTTTTTGGGGTATAATGCCATTTCTTCCACTTGGCTCTTGGGAATTTGTTGATGTATCTATTGGAAACTTTCTACCAATAAGGTGCTATTCTCTGCTTTTGGTACATATCAGTGGCAAAATTAAACATACACTCTCCTTATTTTATAGGAGAGAAAAGGAAGTAAACAGAAGTGATTTTAGAAAATGAGTAGTGTTGTTAAGAAGTTTAATAAGAGAAATGGTGTACTTTATCTCTGACAGGCAGGGAATGTGTCACTTTTCTTAAAAAGTGACACTTTCTAAGTTGCACAAATCACTATGCTGTACCCCTGAAACTAATATAATATTGTATGTCAACTGTAATTGAAAAACTTTTTAAAATTTGTATTTACTGATTTTAATGAGAGAGAAAAGGAGAGAGAGACAGGAACATCAATCTTTTCCTGTTTGTGCCCTGACTGGGGATTGAACTGGCAGCCTGTATATTTCGGGCCAATCTTCTAACCAACCGAGCTACCTGGCCAGGGTAAAA
Source organism: Saccopteryx bilineata (assembly GCF_036850765.1). Classification (NCBI taxonomy): domain Eukaryota; kingdom Metazoa; phylum Chordata; class Mammalia; order Chiroptera; family Emballonuridae; genus Saccopteryx; species Saccopteryx bilineata. The sequence continues at coordinate 235,952,738 of NC_089490.1, read as the reverse complement.
AATTAAAAAAAAAATTACAGTGTGCTAAAAAAAAAGACATTTAAGCCAAGAGGAAACAGCCATGCACACACATGTGGAAACCCCCATACCAAGGGGACAGCAGGTGTGAAAGCCCAGTAAGCATGTGGGGGCATCAGCCAGGAGGGACAGACAGAAAGTGATGGGGCATTTTAACAATTGGTGAGGGAAAAAGTAAGGAATAAGCTCATGCTGTGAATCAAAATAAGGGTATGGATGATGGGGCAGGGTCCGATCGTCCGGGTTGATAAGGCTGAGGCGTTGATAAGTCAGGATGCTGGGCAGAGTGTCTCACAGGCACTGAAACCTCTCAGAGTAGTGATGAGGGCATTGGTGGCGACATGAGGCAGAATTAGGTTTGTCTGTCCACCCAGCGACCCACAGGCCTCCCCTTCCTCCTCAGAGGTACATCACCCTCAGGTTCCTGCACTGGAGAGTGAAAGAGCTCTCATCCTGAGCAGGAAGGGGGGAGCAGCCCTCCGGAGGTAAACACAAGTCTCATCATCTCTCCTATCAAGAGACGCTTCAGAAGCATCTTCTACACATTTATCTTTCAGTGTAATAATTAAAAATAGGTACTGGTTTGTGTCTTAATATTCTCTACTTCAAAATGAATGACTGAAATATGTTAGGTGATCAAATATAAAAAAAACCCAAAACTAGATAACCATTACTATCAATATAAAAAAACCTCTACTTAAAATTTCTAGCACTTTGGCAATTCACGTAACAGGGTTCCTACACAGTGCATGCCCACAGAAGAAAGTGTGGTGCAGTGGACGGCATGTGGGTGAACCAGGTGTGAGCTGTGTTACTGACTGACATCCACTGAGGCCCACGACAAGTTCCTGAACCTCAGAGAGGTTGAGCTTTGTTCTCTTCCGTGTTGCAGATCAGTGCTCCATACCCAGACTAAAATGTAAGATCAGTGAAAAAGCCTAATATACCCTTTTCACATCACTGGCTTTGATGCTATGTTACAGGGCTATCTTAAAGATTTTATTTCTTCAAGGCATTGAATAGTTGATGACTTCTACACATCTTGTCTAGCTGTAGGCTTTGAGGGAGTCATTGGCTGGAGGACTTAATATTCTTCGAAATAGGGTAAGATTGCCATTCTTGGTCTCCTGTGGTCCAGTGGAGCCATGAGGCCAGTTCTAGCCAATGTGTTTTGAGCAGAAGTCAACTGTGGGCTGGGTATTGAACAGCCAGTTAAGACCCTCACACATTCACATGCTCCTTCTTATGATATGTGGGGGCAGAAATCAAGTGCGGCACTCAAGATTGCTGCCGTAAGTGTCCCTCCGCATATAACTCTCCTTTGAAGGAGACAAGACCTGTGGATAACAATGAGATATCTGTCACATTGGAGATTAGGTTGCTTGTAAGATAAGGGATTTTGCAGATATAATTAAGGTCCTTCATCAGTTGACTTTCATTAGTATTATTCTGGGTGATCTCTTAAAAGAGCTGAGCTGTCATGTTGTCTGTGAGAAGGGCATGTGACAAGGAGCCAGGAGTGGCACCTACCTTCTGACATCAGGTTCTGGCTTGCAGCCAGCAATCAAAAGGGGACCTCTTTCCCACTTCCACAAGAAGCTGTATTGTGCCAACAGTCATGTGACTTTGGAAAAGGACTGTGAGTTTCATAAAAGATGTAGGCAAACTAACACCTTGTTGCCATTGTGTGGTATGCCAAGGAGAGGACCCTGCTAGGTGTGCCCAGGTCCTAGCCCACAAACAGTATGAGATAACGTATGTGCCTTGTTTTAAGCCATCAAATTTGTGGTGATTCTTTACAAAGCAATAGAGAGCTAATACATAAGCAATACTATTAAAGAGAGTGCTCCGGCCAATTAGTACCCTTAAGGAAGGTTATGTATACATACAAGGGGAGCAAAAACTAAACCTCTTCTTAAATTTTTGAGATTTAAGATTCTTTTCTTTTTCTTTTTTCCTCCATTTCTCCTTCCCTCCCTCATTCTTTCCCTCCTCTCCCTCTCTCCCTTCCCTTCCTTCCATCCTCCCTCTTTCTTTCATCCACAACCTAGTCTATCCTAACTAATACAAATTTGGCAAGAAGCCAAATGCTCTAATAATAACAAATCAACATATTTTAAATTGCTCTAAGGAATTCACTTGGGGAGGAAACCATTAACAACTAAAATGGTTTTTATCCATGTTACGTAGTGGAAAACACATGGTACCACTGTCACATGTGATCACTTGCAATGCAGATAATTTATCTTCTGTCCTTTAAGTTCAGAGAAAGAGTCTGGGAACAGAATGTTTGTAATGTGCATTGGGGACTGTTTGGCTGCATTTGGAATGCGCAGAGATGAAGAGATGGGTTCAGAAATGATTGACCCGTTTGTATGCAGGAATGAAGGAGCTTAGAGAAAGTCCAAAATGTGAGGAGTTGTAGGATTGGAAAAAGAAATTGCTTCTCAACCCTGCCTAGTAAACAACAATATTGTGAACTTCCTTGAACAACAAAGGGTAATTAAAACTCAGCCATGCAGCAAGCATGCAATCAAGGGTTTGGCCGTCACATACCCTGTTCAAACCTCCTGATGGATTAAAGTGACAGCAGGTATATCCATTTGATTGGAAAAAAAAGTCTAAGGGATGACTCTCCTACAAAGCCTGAGAATCTCAAGGTACCTACAGTTAAGTCAACAGAGAACCTTATTTAAAAAGTAACTCCGGACGTAGCCCAAGGCATCTGGGACTGGCTGGAATCACATGGCTTTGAAGCTAGCTTTTTGAGAGAGTTAAATGGCCATAGGAGTTTGAACTAAAAACGTGTGATTGTTTGAAACTTAACTCTTGGATCTCCAACTTTCCACAGGTGAGAAGCAGGTTGGGAAAACTGACCAGTCCCTAAGGACATCAGAGTGCTTGATGTGCACTTCGGATGTGCTAGGACAACAGAAGAGAGAAGACATCTTTGGAGGCAGAGGTAAGAGTCAAAAAGTCCAAAGACTAACACTTAATGGTCATGGTATTGGGGGCCAGTTGAGATGCATTTACCTGCACCAGGATGGGGTCTCCTTTAGCTTTTGCCCATGGGAGGTCAGAATTTCTGTGCACATGCACCAGTGATATTTCTGCACTTTCCTCTCTTCTCATTTGTGAATGGGAGTACTTATTGTATCTTTTTAAAATTGGATTTATTGGAATCTTGACTGTCCTGTTTTTGTTGAGTCACTATAGATTTTTTGGAGGTGGCACCTACTGTTTTCTGTTGTATTCTCATTTGCCATTGGGAACTTCCACAGGGAGAGCTCTCAAACCAACTCACAGATTCTAACTTGGGGATGGTGAAGTTGTGGAGTTAGGAACAGGGAGAGAGATTGGGGAGAAGAAAGAAAAAAGAATTGCAAAAAAAAAAAAAAAAGGTTCTCCAGGGTGAGAGAGAATAAATGAGCAGTCGGCAGGAAATATTCCCAGCCAGTAAGGCTCTATTAGGAGGGGACCTGGGGATTATGATGACCGGAGTCACATAGACACATAGTGCAAGCTACAACAATGTCATTCAAGGTGTCAGTCACAGAGTTTGGGCGTTACTCATTAGCACAACACAACTTTGCCCATCCTGCGTGACACAGAAAGGAAGTCGCGGTCACTTCCCCAAACACACCTTACTGGGAAAGACAGCAGAGTATCCATCCACCCACCAGTTAAAATCCTTCAAAATCCAGATATTCAGCATGGCATTTTGGTACTCAATTTAAAATTTGTTTGCATAAGAAATTATTGTTATCAACCTGGTAAAAGTTCTACAGTGCACATTATTCTTAAATATTATTACATGTAAATGAAGGAGAAGTTGGTAGAGCTAGAATTAACACAGAAACGGCTTGTGGATGTAAGTGGTTCTATTTATAATGTTAAGAAAGATGAGCTTAAATATGCCATTTTTGCTGCAAAGTGAGATGAAGTACTGAAAGTTAAAATTATTCATTTTGAATGAATTTACCTATGAATTAAGCCTACCACTCATAGGAAATGTTTCAGCATTTTATCAAAAAAGAATCAATGAATATTCATTATAAGTTTACTTTTCCTAACAACCTTCATTGTGCCAACACTTTTACGATGATATGATCATGATGAAGATCCAGCATCGCATCATTTTATTTGTCAGAGAAAAGCTATGTTTGTCTCATCAAGAAATTTCAAGACAAAAGTAATTTTTAGAAACTACATAAGGGAAAAAATCATAACAGTTGAGTTAGAATAAAGCTTTTATTTTTCTTTTTGCAAAGAATAGCATCTTCCTTGTTTAAACCTGTATAAGGACCATGTTTCAGTGACTTGATTTTTAGTAAGTGTGACATTTAAAAAAACTCTAACATTTGTTGTATTACAACTTAGAAGCAACGTGGTTTTTTAAATAAGGGACTTAATTTGCGAGGTCTGTCTGTCATTTTCTGGAACCTTGAGAAGGTCACTCAACCTCTTTTTCTTCTTTCAACCTTTATAAATGCAAGAATGACTTATGAAGTATGTAAGTAGCATTTGTGAAGGAACAAGAATGACCAGTTACTCCGGATGTTACATTAGTCCAAAGAGGCAGAGTCGGAGTGGAAGAGAGTAAGAACTGGGTTTAAAAGTGATGCAGAAGCAGGTGAATAGATAAAGGAAGTGACGGTGATGGAGAGAGACCCACGAGAACTGGAGACCTGAGCTCGGTCTCCCGCCGCCCCTACCGCCGCAGGGTAGCAACGCTCTGAGCCTCTAAGTGGAGGGACATTAGAGAAGATTAAAAGCAAAAAAAAAAGCCCCCAACTTTGCTTTGGATATAATGGGGGGAATGTGAGGGCTGACGGAATGGAAGTGATGAAGGAAGAACAAATAGAACAGGGATGGGAGGCAGAGAACGCAGACTGAGCAGGGTTTGGGAGGTGTCTAGTTAGATCACTGTGCTGCCCTTTCGAGGGGGTTTGAGAGGAGTCGGGCTGCCAGGCTCTTCTTTCTTCTTTTATGTCACTCACTGTAGAACCAGGGACAGGGTGCTGTTTTTGAAATCACTGGAAATGAATTCCGCGAGCACTTCAGGTCTACAGAAAGGACGGATTTGTTTGGGAAATGGTACCAATAAACGTCCAGGTTGCACACTGGGTGGGAAGAGTTTAAAATTTTTACTTGGTACTTTTTGTTGATTTCATGGGGATGACCAGTCCAAGACAGAGTTGCCATGGCGACAGAAGTAGATGAGAGAACAGCTTTCACAGGATGCTTGACGGTGAAGGAAGGCGGTGTCTTAATAGCTGCAGGGGGCAGTCATGTGGGTGAATGTTGGGCAACAAGGAACAAAGAGATGTGCATTTGATGAATTTTTAGGAGCACTCAAGCTCCTACAAGAGTAAACCACTTCTTCATCTAACAGCATTGTTTATGAACAAAGACTTTAAGGCTTTTTGTGTGTGGGGGGTCCTTGTTGATTTGAGTGATGTGTGAGAACAAGATGAAATGATCAACCCAATGGTACAGAGGTTGCTAACAGTGGCATTCAATGTAGGAGAGGGCCACCATTCAGATGGTAGCCTCTGGCATTCTTTAACACCAATTTCGAGAATGTTTACGAAAGTTCTGCCACAAGACTCTCAGAGGTCCAGATTCAGTGAGCGTCGTGGTGCATCACAAGGACTAGGCTCTCTGTAGAGCTCCGGGGAAATAAAAACATGGAAGGAGCTTAGAGTAGTTTTCTTTTTTCAGATTTTTAAATTAAATTAAATTAGCTTTTCTTAAAATTATGCACAAACAGGCATTTCCAAAAGCAAACTTCTGGGGAAAAAAAGATGATATCTATTATGCTTAATACACCACTCTCAGGTTTAAAAAGAAAAGGAGTGTTTTACTGAAGAGAGATTTTTCTATAAAACACAGGAATGACCTATGAGAAGGGTATTTCAGGACACAGGATAAAGGACAAATCCTGGGAGAAATAACCTGGAAATTATATTAGACAAAGGTCAGCATTCCACTGAGACGAATGACGTGAGGACAGATCCCAGGGACAGCGATGGCGGCCAGCAAAGAGAACGCTGCAGCCCCATTGCAGATGCTTCCTCCACAAAACTAGTCAATCCTCCAGAAGTGAAGACCAAACTAGCAGCATTTCACTCATAAGGAACAAAGTCGAGCCGTGAAGACTTTAAAGGCATAGATATACCCTTCAGAGTCTGAATTTGAGTGTATCATTTGTCACACAACAGTACCTTCCAAATGGATTCAGAGACCATTTTCATTTGAAATAAATTCAACAAAGCATTTAAGAATTTTCCTCAATTAATCATATCTTAACTTGGCCTTTGGAACTGAGATTATATAACATGTTTAAAAAATGGTTTCTGTTTTTAGTGTTCATTCCTGGCTCATAAAAATCCCATCATTGAACTCAAATCCTTCCAATGCACACATGCATCACTGCATAATTTTATGATATGCGTTGGGACCCATCATATATTTAGATCACTTACATATTTTCATCAGCTTGAATCTTAAAGTATTATGATGATGGTGGATAGTGTGTCTTCTTTGGTTCCTTATAACTCCCAAGGCTCAGATAGAAAGAAGGAAAATACATTTACCTTTAAAAAGAAAACAACAGAGAGAAAGCTTTTGCAATAAACTTGAATTTCTTTAGCTGTATGTATCAGGTCATTTGTGACTGACTTTCCCCTCTCTAAATGTCACCTTCTGCCACCAGACGTGTTTTCTGTGGCCTACCCTTACACCAAATACTCAGTTATTTGTTTCTGTCTCTGGTCTGTGCACCGGGTCTCGTGACTACGGTCCTCTGCCTAGAATGTGCCTACCACTGTCTCCAACTGCAAATAAACAGAGATTATGTATGTGGCTGTCTTTTTTTTTTTAATGAAGTTTATTGGGGTGACACTGGTTAATAAGATTACATAGGTTTCAAGTGTACACTTCTAAGGTACATGATCTGTCCATTGCATTGTGTTCACTGCCCCCGCCCCCCCAGGCCAAGTCTTCTTCTGTCACCACATGCTAGACCCCATTTACCCTTTACTGTCGCCCCACCTGCTCCCCTCTGTTCTCTGTGTCTATGAGTTTTTGTTTCTTTGTCTTATTTGTTCATTTGTTGCTTTCAATTTTCTATCCCACAAAGGAATGAAATGCTGTGGCCCTTCGCTTTTTCTGTCTGACTGATTTCACTAGCCTGATTCCCTCAGGGTCCATCTATGTTGTCGCAGTTGGCAGCATCTCGTAAAATTTTCTGAGGGCTGAGTCGTATTCCATCTTATATTGGTACCACATGACTTTCTGTTCTTTCATGAAAGTATATAGTTGTCAACTGTCTGACAGAACAGGAAGCCACAGGACACTAGGTTCTAATGCACACCTCCAGGATTACTTCCCTCCCACAATCCCCCAGATGCAGAGATGAAGGACGGGACTAGAAGGAACAATGGTCAGACGTCCTAGTTGCCTGGGGGAGCTGTGGGCCCTGGGCAGCCCAAGAAAAGAGCACTGGAGTCCCTGTGCAGGCAGCAGGTGTCCTCTCACTGTGTGCCACTTTGCACGAGGTGTTTGCAATCAGGACGTGATTCTGCATCTTCTTTCATTATGTTCATTTCCTGAAGGCCAGTTATTTCAGCTCTTGTGTGTTTGATGAGCTCAGAATTGCACGCCTCTTCTCTGGGTTGACCAGTTTATCTTTAGGAAACTGTTGTTTCCCCAAGGTCACAGGGAGTATCTGCTGTGTTGTTAGCAAGCATTCTTAAGGGAACACAAGAAGTCCCCTTAACAAATTTTTAAGTACTCATGCTCGATAACTCAACGATCAAGCAAGATCCATTCTATTTTGTTTAGCTGGTTCAAAGGGAACCAGCTCTGGGAGCAAAAACATTAGCCTCAGTCAGCCTCTCCCCATCAGGGTTTATTCCTGCTGGCCCGAATCTCCACGCTGTCTGCCTGCAATGATGGTGATCGCAGTATGCTCCTTTATTACATAACGACAATCAAATGCTACTCAGTACAACATTATACAAGCCTCCTTAGCTTCTAGGCTCTTCTGTAATATCCCCTACAGCACTGTGTGTTTCCAAGCCTACATTCTGGTCTGTTGCAAATATTAATGGAAAATAATTTTACCCAGTGCTGCCAGATAGACCATTATCCCAATTCCCTTTGAACCAGCTAAACAAAATAGAATGGATCTTGCTTGATCGTTGAGTTATCGAGCATGAGTACTTAAAAATTTGTTAAGGGGACTTCTTGTGTTCCCTTAAGAATTGATCATAAATAAAAAAAAATATTAGATCTTCCACATTGGATATAGTGTAAGACTAAAATAAATAAAAGACCATGGGGGGGGGGGAGCAGATCTCATTATCAGCATATTATTTGCAAAATCTCTTGCAAAATATTCACTAGCCATAAAGGCCAGAACTTCACTTTATAAACTGCTTCATCTGCAGAAGACTGTCTGGTAGTTAAGAGGAATTCAATAAAAGCTGCCGAATGAATAAATGAAATTGAACTTAATCAAAAGCTGAAGCCTGCATTTAACACAATTCTGACTTTTCAACTTGACATGTAGAAATTGAACTGGAGGAAAATTTGTTTACTGTTTTTTTTTTTTTGTGTTGTTGGTTTGCTTTTTTTATTTTTTGCTTTTGATTTAACAGTAAAATGATAAAATAAGCCACGGATCCAGCAGCACATTTTCTGACTTGGTTTTGCCAGTAGTGCAATGTGTTCAAAGGGCTCAGAAGCAGCGCCAGCCTAACTGGGCTGCTCGGGACTCTAATTACATCATCCCACCGACAAGGAGGCACTGGACGCCCATTGTGCATTTGTCTCTGAGTGAAAACACAAAAAAATAGAAGCTTATCTGTACCCTCAAGAATGTGGCCCACGCAGGAGGGACTCCCCCACCAACATGACAACACAGTATAATATGAAACACCAGCCAGTTAATGAATTAAAATCCTAATATAGATTTAAAAAAATAACACAAAGTGTTTCTCTCATTATCAAGAAATGTAGGGAGACCCTGCCAGCCAGAGCTGTTGAGCGGGCGCCTCAGACAGGACTGCAGATCGGTTTTGCATTGCCTACAGCCAAAGTGCTAGAGAAGGAGTCAGTACTTAAGAGTTTAGATTTAAAATATTTTTATTGCCTCTCTTGGAAAATCAGAAACCCTAGCATCATTGGGTCAGCTGCTTTTATTGGGAGATGACCAATGGCTGTCGCTTTTAAGAGGGACAAATGCCTTCACACCAGATGTGACCCTTTTACACGTTTCCGTTGTTCTGGAGGCATGTGAGTGTGCCCCCTGGTGCTGGCTCCCACAGGGTCCCTGTGCTCTGATGCTTCCCTTCATCTCTCCGATACAAAGGACAGGGATACCGATTTCAGAACAACCAGAGCAGCAGGGCTTTTCAGAAGGTGGGTTCTTAAAAGTGGGGAGTGGGCATCGTCCACTTGTGCCTTCTAATCACAGACAAGAGGCAATGAAAAAGCCAGACCTAGAACCGTCATTAATCTCATGCTTGGCGCTTTGTGACTTCTGCTCTTACTTCAGTTTCAGCAGTTCATTATTTTATTAATCATTTTCCCCAGCAGTACTGGGGTCCATGCTGATAGTATCCTGATCCTGTTCGCTTCCTCTCCAAAGCCATGCAGACCACACGCGCATTCTGGGTTTTGCTATCTGTATAGTCCCTCCATTATTTATATATATCTAGTCGGGTTATTTTTTATTTTTATTTTATATTTTTAGTTTTGGAAACTTTGTTGAAATAGAATCATTTGTAAAAGCCAAGTCTGTGAAGTAAATGTGGTGTGGACAGGATGTGGATTTTGCCTTTTGTCATCTGCCATCATTCCCTACTGCATGCAGCACCTAGATTTTTTTGGGAGGGAGGTGCTTGCTTTGTTTCTTGTCACGTAAGCAGATGGAGAGAGAACCCTATAATATGGTTCTTTATAAGACAGAGGTATGCTATTTTACAGTTGGGGGAATTCTAACTTTCAAAGGAAGCCATTCAAGTTCAGTCAACTGATTTAAAAGTTTCTTCCTCTCTCTCTCTCTCTCTCTCTCTCACTCTTCCTCTCCAGATATGATAGCACAGTAAGTAATAAATGCTTCCAAACATCCTAATACCTTTCAATTATTCAACAAATGTAGTCAATCAACCTTATAACCACTGTCCCGGTTTCTGAGCCATAGAATCGAGACTCTTTACTCTATTAGGGGCTCATGCCCCAGGGGCTATCCAGATGCCTGAACAGGGAGTTCACTATTTAGCTATTTAGTGCTGTCCACAGTGGAGTAGACACTAAGGGGATATATAGGACGTGCACACACTTGACCTGGAGGGATATGAAGAATTGAGTCTATTGAAGTATTCAGGAGAGTGGCAAACATGGCTGTGTATGCTGAAGAATAAATCGGCACTTTATAAAGGAGTTTTGGGTGTGTTATGATATGTGAAAGCGGTTGTTTTTGGCTTACTTCCGAGGAAGTCTCTATGTATGTATCTGAGAGGAGAGCCATTCACGTGATTCTCTGTTGCTTGGGGGCTGAGGAGGAAGAATCTTGAACTTGTGAATCTGAAGAAGTAGATTCACATGAACAGAATGAGACAGTGCTTCTGGAAATGACTTCAGTCTGGTTCTGGCTGCCTAGCTGCCCTTTCTTGGGCCCTAGCTTCCCATTCCTCCCAGAAATTCTATACACTGCTTCATAGCCAATTGGGTTTTTGTTTTTGTTTCTCCCCCACTCTTGCTTAAATCAGCCAGGGCTTGTGTTTATAGCTTGTGAGTCAGCACGATGATTAATATCTGACAATACTGATCATCTGTGGCAAACATTGTGCTCGCTGCTAAAGAAATGAAAAAAAATAAGGGTCGTGATCATGATGAGTTAATGATATCCAGAGGTTTCCTCCAGGACAGTTGGTCAGCTAAAGTTTCTTTATTCTCAGTCAATATTTTAAAAATAAACAAAAACCCAAAAACCCCACTAATTTGTTGAGTGCACATTTATAGGGTCTGGGGAGAGAAAATATTCCTACTTAACTAGATCAAGAGACTTTAACAGAATTGGGGGGGGGGTAGGAATGTGGGCCAGAGAGGAGCCTTCACATATTGCTGAACAGAGTATAGCATCTTCAATGCTTAGAGTGGAGGTGACCCTTAGAGGCCATGTAAATCCAAATTCCTACTTGACCCACAGAACATAAAAGATTTTCATGCGCAATGGTTGTAGGCTGGTAATTGCCCAGGGTTGAGGCCTATCACTGTTTTTGTTTGTTCGCTTGTTTTTTTTTTTTTAAAAATCAGCGCAGACTTTTCTCAATATATCACAATTAGGGGAATACCCCAGCCTGGGCTGTCTGCTTGGGGAGCCTGGGGTGGGGGGCAACTGTGCTTCATTAGGGAGGCACTCGAGCATGGAACAGCGACTTCGGTCACTTAACTGTGCTTCCATGAGTCATTGCCGGTTCTCACACGTCTGCGGTTTTGGAGCTGCACGTGTAATGGACATTCATTGAGATCGCACTAAAAGGGAGTTCAGCTTAACCATGCCTCTGTCTCACTGGCAGTGTAATAAACTGGGTTCAGATTCTCTTGAATGGTCACAGCATTTATCATCATTAAAGTCCCGGGGAGAAAGAGAGATTTAATTGCGTCAACATGTGAGAACAAATTGCCTCGCTTTCTCCTCCAGCACTCTACATTACCTTTGGGCTGTGATGGTGAAAACACCTGGTGTGGAAACCGATGCTGGTGTTCTAGCAGGTGTGGGGTGATTCTAACCAGCTCACGCATTGCATGTACATTTTTAGAAGACAGTGAATTCATCAACGGCCATATTTTGTTCTCTTCAAGAAGGAACTTGTTGTAGAAGCAGATTATCCTCAGGTGATAAGTCACACTCCTGGTCACTTTCCTCTCCCTTGGAGAGCTCAGAACTTTAGTCCTTTTAGATTGTGAGGTTCAGGGTAGCCTTGCATATTCTAACCAACACTGTAGAGATAACCTCAGTGGCTGTGTTTTCAAACTAATAAAGCTGCTATTGCTTGAGTGGGAGCTTATTACTATGTCAGATTTCCTGAAAGATGCTTTTTTTATATATAGATCATCCCCTTGCAAGATTGTTAGCTTAGGAATCATAGTCGAATGACATCAGCGTAATGGCGTGGTAGGAAGTGATACCGATAAATCTCCTCCAAAACTTAACAAGATCTTCAACCAGAAACAGAAAAACCTATCCTTGGAGCCTCCAGATGTTTTGCAATACACCTGAAGGTATGGTCGAGCGAAAAATTGGCTAAATATATAATCAAGCCCCGAAGGAAATAGGGAGTAAGAAATGCTCCGCTTTCCTCACTAACCTAAACAGGGCAGCTTTCACTGGGAACTGAGAATGTAGAAACTGAGGCGGGCAAAGGAGGTGAATAGATCCAGGCTGCGGCACAAATGGCCGAACCAGGCTGTGGCATGAAGATTGTTAGCTTAGTTCGAGTACTTAGTCTTGAAATTCATCAGGTTTAGCCAAACTCAAACCCTATTCCTTCTTCCTTTCCACTGGTTTTCCCATTCCCCTGTTCTGCCCATTGCCTTTATCATTGGAAACTTACACATGAGTTGTGAGAGAGAGTAAAAGCTCCTCTTTCAGAATTTCACACTGTGAAATCCACCTTGTTGCTCACATATCATATCGGGCACTGAGCATGTGAGGTTTAGTTTTGAGAACAGAGTTGCTGCACAGAGTTGGAACCAGCATGTTGGGCAGCACAGGGTTAATGTCTCTGGGTGTAAACCCCGTATATCTGTATTTGATTCCTGGCTCTCCTGGGGTTATCATTTTTTTTTCTTTACAGAGACAGAAAGAGATAGTCAGATAGACAGGGACAGACAGACAGAAACGGAGAGATGAGAAGCACCAATCATTAGTTTTTCGTTGCGCGTTGTAACACCTTAGTTGTTCATTGGTTGCTTTCTCATATGTGCCTTGACCGCAGGCCTTCTGCAGACCGAATAACCCCTTGCTGGAGCCAGCGACCTTGGGCTCAAGTTGGTGAGCTTTTTTTTTGCTCAAACCAGATGAGCCCACGCTCAAGTTGGCGACCTTGGGGTCCCAAACTGGGTCTTCCGCATCCCAGTCCAATGCTCTATCCACTGCGCCACCGCCTGGTCAGGCTCACCTGGGATTATCAACCCAACAAGTCACTTTTACTCTGTATTTGAAGAGGTTACTCTGAAAAAAGCTAAAGGCTTCCTCCTCATCCCCCGTGCCTTCACCAAGGTGATTCCCACGCATCCTTCAGGATTCGGATGAGAAGTGGCGCTTCTAGGAAGAATGAGCCGGCTATGTTAAGAGATCTTCCTCTCGCTTCTCCTAGGACCCTGTCGTGGCTCCACTGCTGTCCTTCTCGCACTGCATTTGCTTATTTACTGACCTGTCTTCAGAATGTTTGACTTTCAGTGGTCTGGACACTGAGGACCTTGTCTTCATCCCTGTCTTTGTAGTGATTGTGAGCACATGGTAATTTACTGGTGAAAAGACACTGTTTTAAGAAGGAATATGCCATGAGTATCTCTAAGATCTTACAGTAGAAGGTGCTGAGAACAACACACCACTGAGTTACTGAGCATCCAGAAATCTGAAGACAAAACCTGAGGGAGTGTCCCCTGTGATGGTGGGCTCAGCATGTCGCTCCCACCGACCAGAGCTATCAACTCTGCAGAACACAAAAGCGATTCACTGAGGGACTGGGAAGTCGGAACAAAAGCCAGTGACTTGTGGAGGAAAGTTAAAAAAAAAATTTTTTTTTCTCAATCTTCTTAAAGTTCTGTTACAAGAAGGTCCCAGTGAGGAAGTCATACCATCCTAGAGATAAAACACAGACAGGATCATGTCATCCTTTGGTCTAGAAGACAGGCAAGGGAGCCCCTACGGTTTGGAAAATGAGGGGAGGGTGGTAGAGGGAGAGAACCAGCCGAAGAGAGCCCCCAGTTCTGCATGTAAACCCTCAGAAGTTCCAGATGAGCCTCTGATCTACACACACATGGATCAGACCCGTCCAGTGTGACAAAGGCTTGGAGGAGCACAATAAGAATGGGACCAATCCCCCACCCAGACCTTTCCTTGTATGACCAACAGGATTGACTGCCTCCCAAACCAAAAGCCTCAATATTTTGCAGAGATTTATGACACAATCCAGAGTAGACATAATACTTGCACAAGGTGAAAACTGAAATTACTTAATATGGGAAGAACCAGGAAAATGTGATTTATTCTCTAGAAAAAGCAATAAAAAAAAGTCAGCTGCAAGCTATTTTGGACATTGAAATTATTGGCTAAAGAAAAGTCTTAAAGCAGAACTTATAATTATGCATTGTGAGATAAATGAAAAGTCGTTTGCAGTAAAGGAAAGGCTAAAAAAATATATAAGACTATAAAAAGCTATTTGTTTGCTCCTTAAATTCCATAAGTTTCCAAATTTATTAGTATATATGTGTTCACTCTGTTCTTTTATTAAGCTATTAATCTTCTGTTGTGTTTGAAGTTATTTCTCTTTTACATTCAGAATTTATTTGCATGTTCCTATTAGTTTTATCCTGTTGGCAGAGATTTGGTTATATATTTTTTCTTTCCTAAAGCAGTATTGTTTGTTTAATTTTGTTAATCTTATCTATTGATTTCTCTCTGGTTATTATTTATAACACTGACCTCTACTTTTATAGTTATTATTTTTCTTCCCTCTGTTTCCCTCCAGCTTACTCTCTTGATCTACTAACTTTTAAAATTAGATATTTTTATATTTTTTTAGAATTTTTCTTGTTTCTACCAAATATATATATATATATATATATATATATTATTTCTTCTTTTAGTCCTGCTTCATCATCGATTCTTTATACTTTTGAAATGTATTTTCATTTTCACTTGGTTCTAACTAGTTTTAATTAATCTTTACATTTTATTTATATAAAAAATAATGCATAAGTAATAGCAGTCTGTACCCATATAGCACAAAAATAGCTTTATATTTTTTCTTCAAACAATTTATGTATAACTTAAATATACAGTTATGTTTAACGATTTCAATTTTTATCTTATTGTCATCAGCAAACATACCTTCTAAGTTGTTGATTTTTGTCAAATTTGTTTCAATTTTCTTCTGGTTATTGCATTGTGAAAAAACAAAAATTCACTAAGTTTTAAAGACCTTTTATTTAAAAAAAATTATGAACTGGGTGGCAAATCTCATCTGGCAAATAGAAAGGCACTCCACACAGCTATATAAGATGTACAACTTTTATAGGTAGAAGGTGACAGGACAAAGAGGTTACCAGCAAAGAGTGAATTGTTTGTGGCATGGTCACTTTCCTTTAGGGAAAAACAGGGGTCTGTCAGACAGATGACCTTACTAGTTAGTGCTGACCATGTCATTCCAAATGGGCTAGTTTAAGATTCCACTCCTGGGAAAGGTTGAAACTATAATTAAGTGAGATATAAAGTCTCAATTTGGGGCTGTGACCTTAGTACAACTGACTCCATTTTGTTTTCCAAATTTGGTCAAAATGAACATTTTTTTTGAGATGTAAAATACATTTTGTGGACAATGTCCAAATGAAGGGCATTAGGGAAGTGACAGAACAGCATACAAGTTCTCCTTAGCATGAAGTCTCCTCTACCCTGTGCACTGACCCTCTTCCCTTCTACCCTAACGTTCCCCTCAGGTCACATCTCTTCAGTTGGCTTAGAGGTCCCTCATTTTTACATTAGTTACTAATCGACAAGTCTGCAAGTCTCTCCTACTCTTATAACCAAAAGAGGGCCAGCACCCAGATGTTTACTTGTTTCAGGAGTTATTGGCAATCGTAGTTGTCACTGAGAATGAGATTGTTTAATTGATACAATGAAATTTATGACCACACCAACTTGAAGCACTTAAGGTTTGCCTTTGTGTAATTTTTAAAAAAGATTTTATTTATTCATTTGAGAGAGGAGAGAGAGAGAAGGGGGAGAGGGAGAGGGAGAGGGAGAGAGAGAGATAGAGATAGAGAGAGAGAGAGAGAGAGAGAGAGAAAGAAAGAGAGAAGGGAGACTCAAGGGGGGAGGAGCAGGAAGCATCAACTCCCATATGTGCCTTGACCAGGCAAGCCCACGGTTTTGTACCGGCAACCTCAGCATTCCAGGTCAATGCTTTATCCACTACACCACCACAGGTCAGGCCTGCCTTTGTGTAATTTTTAAATTAATTTTCCCCTGTATTATATTTGGCTTTAAAGCGAATAGTGTAGTTTAGGTAAAACCATTATACACCCCCCCACACACATGTGTGTGTGTGTGTGTATTAGGTACAAAGCCCACTGTGAGAGATTGCTTAACTTCTCAGCTCCGTGGTTTTGTGATACTAGTGACAGCTTATACTATTAGTTTGGGCTATTTGTTTCTTGAGGCAGCTGTGAAACTTACAGTCATGATCCACTTGCTGATGAATCAGTACACATCATCAGAATTGTAGTTGAGTTAATTGGTGCACTGGCTGACATATTCTGCAGGGAGGCCAAGCCCTGAGCCAGCCCGGTATTACTTATACTGCTCTGTTGTAGCTGTGATGGCTAATATCACTGAGAAGGCTGAGCTTCCCCCAGGCTTAAATAAGGCACAAATTGAGGACTTTGGTATCCAGGGATGTCAATCTGACACTTTTCATAAGCATCAAACACTTGAAAATTACAAAAACTAAAAATAAAGCTATGCTCTATGAGAATATTTTATAAATATCAAGTGATGATATTATATTGCTCAGAAATAATAGCAAGGAAACTTTCTGGTAACCAGTTGGAGAAAAAGTCATAGGTGAGATGAAAATCTACCCATTTTTAAGTTTAGAAATTTTTTTATACATTTTTCTAGGGCTTGATATTTTAAAGTCCAAGAAATTTGGCACTTTTTTTCTCATTTGACCCCCAAGACCTTCTCAGCCACTCAGGGGAAGTAAAGTCTGAACTCGTTTTCAAAAGTTGTCTACTTTGAGTATTCTTGTAAAGCAAGAATTCCTGATGTATTTACTTAGAAAGCCCTTTACCAAGGACAATAAATGCACCAGGATAATTATTCTTAAACCCGGATGCTTCCGCTTCAGGGGAGTGTGAATAGAACCCTACACAATTTTTGTCATCTACAGTGAACGAAAGAGAGTATGTCTCAAAGCGTACTAGGGATATGAAACATTAAAAATATGTAAAATACCTTAGAATTAAATAGATTATTCTAAGTAACTCTGAACCCTCAATTTTTTTTTTTTTTCAAAAAACTGTTCTGAAAAACAATATACAGGGTGGGACAAAAATAGGTTTATAGTTGTGAGTACTTGAAACACAGAGTTTATTCTTGGATAATTTTTTATTAGTTATATTATTTTCCATACAAACAACTGTAAACCTATTTTTGCCCAACCTTGTATTATTATTATTATTATTATTATTATTATTTTAAAGAAAGAGAGAAAGAAATAGAAGTATCAACCTTGTTTCCTACTTAGTTGTGCCATAGATTGCTTTTCATTTATGCCTTGTCTGGGGCTCAACCCAGCAACCCCAGGCTCAAACCAGTGACCTCAGTGCTCTAGACTAATGTTCTATGCACTGTGCCATTGGCCAGGACCCACCTTGTACTTTTCAACTCTAAAGCATTGGCCATCGGACATATACAGTCATTTAAAACATTATTCTATTAACTATACAACAGTAAATCATTGAGTATAACCTTGAATGAATTTTTTTTTTTTTTTTTGCATTTTTCTGAAGCTGGAAACGGGGAGAGACAGTCAGACAGACTCCCGCATGCGCCCGACCGGGATCCACCTGGCACGCCCACCAGGGGCGACGCTCTGCCCACCAGGGGGCGATGCTCTGCCCCTCCGGGGCGTCACTCTGCGGCGTCCAGAGCCACTCCAGCGCCTGGGGCAGAGGCCAAGGAACCATCCCCAGCGCCCAGGCCATCTTTGCTCCAATGGAGCCTTGGCTGAGGGAGGGGAAGAGAGAGACAGAGAGGAAGGGGGGGGGGTGGAGAAGCAAATGGGCGCTTCTCCTATGTGCCCTGGCCGGGAATCGAACCCGGGTCCCCCGCACGCCAGGCCGACGCTCTACCGCTGAGCCAACCGGCCAGGGCCTTGAATGAATTTTTTTAATCTTATTTTTATTAATTTTAATGCAGTGACATTGATAAATCAGGGTACATATGTTCCGAGAAAACATCTCCAGATTATTTTGACCTTTGATTATGCTGCATACCCCTCACTCAAAGTCAAATCATCCTCTGTCACCTTCTATCTGGTTTTCTTTGTGCCCCTCCCCTCCCCCCACTACCTCCCTCTTCCTCCCCGCCCCCTCCCCACCCCTCCATCCCACTTCCTGTCAGCATCACATTCTTGTCCAAGGCTCTGAGTCTCATTTTTATGTCCCATCTATGCATGGGTTCATATAGTTCTTAGTTTTTTTCTATTTACTTATTTAACTCCGTATAATGTTATCAAGGTCCATCCATGTTATTGTAAATGATCCGATGTCATCATTTCTTATGGCTGAGTAGTATTCCATAGTATATATGTACCAAAGCTTTTTAATCCACTTGTCCTCTGACGGACACTTGGGCTGTTTCCAGATCTTCGCTATTGTGAACAATGCTGCTATAAACATGGGGGTGCATTTCTCTTTCTGGAACCGTTCTATGGTGTCCTTGGGGTATATTCCTAAAAGTGGGATGGCTGGGTCAAAAGGCAGTTTGATTTTCAATTTTTTGAGGAATCTCCATACTGTTTTCCACACAGGCTGCACCAGTCTGCATTCCCACAAGCAATGCAAGAGGGTTCCCTTTTCTCCACATCCTCGCCAGCACTTATTCTGTGTTGTTTTGTTGATGAGCACCATTCTAACCGGAGTGAGGTGATATCTCATTGTGGTTTTAATTTGCATTTCTCTAATGATTAGTGATGTTGAGCATTTTTTCATATGCCTATTGGCCATCTGTATATCCTCTTTGGAGAAGTGTCTAATCATTTCTTTTGCCCATTTTTTGATTGGATTGTTTGTCTTTCTGGTGTTGAGATTTACAAGTTCTTTATAAATTTTGGTTATTAACCCCTTATCAGACATACTGTCAAATATGTTCTCCCATTGTGTAGTTTGTCTTTTTATTCTGTTCTTATTGTCTTTGGCTGTGCAAAAGCTTTTTAGTTTGATATAGTCCCATTTGTTTATCCTGTCTTTTATTTCCCTTGCCCATGGAGATAAATCAGCAAATATATCGCTGCGAGAGATGTCAGAGAGCTTACTGCCTATGTTTTCTTCTAAGATGCTTATGGTTTCACACCTTACATTTAAGTCTTTTATCCATTTTGAGTTTATTTTTGTGAATGGTGTAAGTTGGTGGTCTAGTTTCATTTTTTTGCAAGTTGCTGTCCAATTTTCCCAACACCATTTTTTGAAGAGGCTGTCTTTACTCCATTGTATTTCCTTACCTCCTTTGTCAAATATCAGTTGTCCATAGAGCTGTGGGTTTATTTCTGGGTTCTCTATTCTGTTCCATTGATCTATGTGCCTGTTCTTATGCCAGTACCAGGCTGTTTTGAGTACAATGGCCTTGTAGTATAGCTTGATATCAGGAAGTGTGAACTTCCCCCTTTATTCTTCTTTTTTAAGACTGTTGAGGCTATTCGTGTTCTCTTTTGGTTCCATATAAATTTTTGGAATGTGATCTATATCTTTAAAGTATGTCACTGGTATTTCAATTGGTATTGCATTGAATTTATAAATTACTTTGGGTAATATAGACATTTTAATGATGTTTATTCTTCCTAACCATGAGCATGGTATATGCTTCCACTTGTTTGTATCTTTCTTGATTTCTTTTATCAATGTTTTATAATTTTCTGAGTACAAGTCTTTAGTTTCCTTGGTTAAATGTACTCCTAGGTACTTTGTTTTTTTGGTTGTAATAGTGAAGGGGATTTTTTCTTAATTTCTCTTTCTGATTGTTCATAGTTGGTGTATAAAAATGCCTCTGATTTCTGAGTATTAATTTTATATCCTGCCACCTTGCTGAATTCATTTATCAGGTCCAGTAGTTTTTTGACTGAGACTTTAGGATTTTCTATATACAATATCATATCATCTGCAAATAATGATAGTTTTACTTCTTCTTTTCCAACTTGAATGCCTTTTATTTCTTCTTCTTGTCTGATTGCTGTGGCTAGGACTTCCAGGACTATCTTAAATAAGAGTGGTGAAAGGGGGAACCCCTGCCTTATTCCTGATCTTAAGGAGATTGCTTTTAATTTTTGCCCATTGAGTATGATGTTGGCTGTGGGTTTCTCATAGATGGCTTTTATCATATTGAGGTATGTTTCCTGTATTCCCACTTTGCTGAGAGTTTTGATCATAAATGGGCGCTAGATTTTATCAAATGCTTTTTCTGCATTTATTGAAATTATCATGTGGTTTTTCTCCTTCCTTTCGTTTATGTGATGAATAACATTGATAGATTTGCGAATATTGTACCAGCCTTGCCTCCCCAGAATAAATCCCACTTGATCATGGTGTATGATTTTTTCCATATATTGTTGGATCCAGTTTGCTAATATTTTGTTGAGGATTTTAGCATCTATATTCATCAGGGATATTGGCCTATAATTTTCTTTCTTTGTGTTGTCTTTGCCTGGTTTTGGAATCAGAATTATGCTCGCCTCATAAAAGGAGCTTGGCAGTCTTCCTTTCTCTTGAATTTATTGAAATAGCTTGAGAAGGATAGGAGTTAGTTCTTCTTTGAATAGTTGGTAGAATTCACTTGTGAAGCCATCGGGCCCTGGACTTTTCTTTGTTGGGAGTTTTTTGATAACTGTTTTGATCTCATTTGGTGTAATCGGGCTGTTTAGGTTTTCTGATTTTTCCAGACTGATTTTTGGAAGATTGTATGTTTCAAGGAATTTGTCCATTTCACCTAGGTTGTCTAGTTTTTTGGCATACAATTCTTTATAGTATTTTCTTACAATCCTTTGTATTTCTGTTGTGTCAGTTGTTATTTCTTCCCTCTCATTTCTAATTTTAGTTATTTGAGTCCTCTCTCTCTTTTTCTTTGTGAGTCTAGTTAAAGGTTCATCAATCTTGTTTACCTTTTCAAAAAACCAGCCCCTAGTTTCATTGATCCTCTGTATTGTTTTTTCAGTCTCTATGTCATTTATTTCTGCTCTGATCTGTATTATTTCCTTTCTTCTACTACATTTAGGCTTTACTTGCTGTTCTTTTTCTAGTTCTTTTAGATGCAGGGTTAAGTTGTTTAATTGAGCTTTTTCTAGCTTCTTAAAGTGTGCCTGTAGTGCTATGAACTTCCCTCTCAGTACTGCTTTTGCTGTGTCCCATAAATTTTGAGTTGTTGTATGCTCATTATCATTCGTTTCTAGGAATTTTTTTTATTTCTTCTTTGATCTCATTCTTAATCCATTTGTTATTTAACAACCTGCTATTTAGTTTCCATGTGTTTGAGAATTTTTGAGCTCTTCTGTTGTGGTTGATTTCTAGTTTCATGCCATTGTGATCAGAGAAATTGTTTGATATGATTTCAATCTTCTTAAATTTGTTGAGACCACTCTTGTCCCCTAACATGTGGTCTATCCTAGAGAATGTACAATGAGCACTTGAAAAGAATGTATATTCTGCTGCTTTAGGGTGAAAGGTTCTGTAGATATCTATTAAATCGAGTTGATCTAGTGTGTTCTTTTAGTCTGCTGTTTCTTTGTTAATTTTCTTTCTTGAGGATCTATCTAGTGATGTTTGTGGGGTATTATATTCCCCTACTATTATAGTTTGCTGTTGATCTCGCTCTTTATATCCATCAAAGTCTGCTTTATATATTTAGGTGCTCTTATATTAGGTGCGTAGATATTTATAATAGTTATATCTTCCTGTTGGATTGCTCCCTTTATCATTATGTAGTGGCCTTCTTTATCTCTTACTATATTCTTTGTTTTAAAGTCCATTTTGTCTGATATAAATATTGCTACCCCAGCTTTTTTTTCATTTCCATTTGCATGAAATGTTTTTTTCCATCCTTTTACCTTCAGCCTATGTGCATCTTTTGTTTTAAGGTGTGTCTCTTGTAGACAGCATATATATGGGCCCTGTTTTCTAATCTATGCAGCTACCCTATGTCTTTTGATTGGATCATTTAATCCATTTACATTTAGGGTTATTATTGACATGTAGTTGTTTATTGCCATTTTATTCTTTAAAGCTGTATTCCTCTTTTGCTATATTCTTTTCTCACTTTGATCTGTTTACACCATGCCCCTTAACATTTCCTGCAGCATTGGTTTGGTTGTAATGAATTCCTTGAGTTTTTTTTTTTTTTTGTCTGGGAAACTTTTTATTTCTCCTTCAATTTTAAATGATAGCCTTGCTGGATAAAGTAGTCTTGGTTGTAGGTTCTTGTTCTGCATTACTTTGAATATTTCTTGCCATTCCCTTCTGGCTTCAAGTGTTTCTGTTGAGAAGTTGGATGTCATCCTTATGGGGGCTCCTTTGTAGGTGATAGCCTTTTTTTCTCTAACAGCTTTTAATATTTTCTCTTTATCACTTAACTTTGTTATTTTAATTATGATGTGTCTTGGGTGTAGGTTTCTTTGGGTTTCTTATTAGTGGAGTTCTCTGTGCTTCTTGAATTTGTGAGAGTTTCTCCTGCATTAATTTAGGGAAGTTTTCAGCTATGATATGATTGAACAAAGCCTCTATCCCTTGTTCTTTCTCTTCTTCTTCAGGAACCCCTATGATGTGGATGTTATTTCTCTTTATGTTGTCACAGAGCTCTCTAAGAGTTTCCTCAGACTTTTTGAGTCTCTTTTCTTTTTTCTTCTCTGCTTTCATGCCTTCATTCCAGTTGTCCTCCAACTCGCTGATTCAATCCTCAGCTGTATCCATCCTGTTTTTAATTCCTTCCATTGTGGTCTTCATTTCTGATATTGTATTTTTCATCTCCGACTGATTCTTTTTTAATATTTCAATATCCTTTTTTATACTTGCTATTTCTTTATTTAGGTGTTCCTGATGACCATCCATTGTTGTTCTAAGATTCCTATGCATCCTTACAATCATTATTTTAAACTCAGCATCCGGAAATTTGATTATTTCCATATCACTCAGTTCATCTCCTGAAGGTCTCTCTTGTGGTTTCATTTGGATTGCACTTCCTTGTCTTCTCATTGTGCCTACCAGGGTGTTTTCTTTGTAGAGCTGGTTGAGTCTAGGCTTGGTGTTGTCTGCCTCTAATTTTTACTTGTGTTGTTTCTAAGTCTTCTTGGGTTGGCATCAGCTATTATTTGTAATCTACTTTAGGATTTGGGCTGCTTTGAAGTCCTGATTTGTTTGTTTTCTTAACAGGTGCTTGTCTTGTTTGCTGATCTCAGCAGGGGGCTTATTTGAAACTGTATCCAGGAATGTGGTGGGTGTGATCTGAGGCTCTGAAATCCTCTTCTGCCAGTTAATCTCTCTGGGGGCGGGTTGCTTTCTCAGCTTCAGTAGGGGGAGATGTATCTCAGATCTCCAAGGAGACCTGAGTTACTGCCCCTCCTCCCTACTTCTTGTTTTCAGCTTTGTCTTGTTGTGCTGATTGGAGCTGGAGAGATGTCTGTATCTCTGTGACCTGGAAGTACTTTTGTATTTTGCTTTGTGGAAGGATCAGCCCCTCCCCCAGTTATGGCCGCCTCCAGCACTGAATGAGTCAGCGTTTTATGTCATCACCTATATTCCTTTCCCCCTCACCATCCATCTCTCTCTTTCTTTTCTTTTTGGAAAAGAAGCAGGCCCTTTCAACACACCTCGTTCCCTGGTCACCAGGTAAGTGGCTGTGAGCAGTACTTACTGCTCTCCTCCTTGGAATTAAGAGCCCAGTCTCACCCCCCCACCCCCCGTTCTTGTAAGCAGTGGAGATTCAGGTGCTCCCTACCAGGTTTTTTGTGGCTTCTTCTTTGCTCCTTGATTTTTGAAAGCTGTTCTTGTAGTCCAGATTTGGTTTTTCACGCTGATTGTTCATAAATTAGTTTATAATCCAGTTCGGTGGTGTGAGCTCGGAGTCTGTGCGTCTGCCTACTCTGCTGCCATCTTCCTACCTTGAATGAATTTTAATGTAACATCCAAGTGCTTGTGGCATGACAATAGTCATTTCTTGGTAGATTCAGATTGATTCAAACATATCTGTAGATTAGCGGGGACACTGGATTTGTCATCTTCTTCCAGGAGATTTTTACCTGTCACATGTAGTAACGGGAGGTGGATTTACAGAAAACCTTAAAGTGGTTAAGCCTCAGCACCTTCTCCTTCATCGCCTTGGGGAGGGACCTGGGCCATGTGTTCACACGGCCATCTGTAAACTTTTGCAGAAGTAAGATATTTTTACCCTATGCATTCGGAACCACTGTGTGTTTCCGCTGCAGCTTGTCTGTCCTACTTCCCCTCGTGATGGGTGACACTGGTGTGACTCAAGTATTTGTGGCATCTGGTTAAAGGGACTCAGTTTGGGGTTACATTCAAATTCAATTATCAGTTTTCTGATCTACACAAATATCTGCATTTATTTTTAATTTTATTTTTATAATGTATTTTTTATTAAAGAGGATTCCCAAATTAGCAGTGCTTTGGAGCCTCAAATCCTGGATCTGCTCCCAGAAGAAACCCTGCTATGAACCTTGGGGACAATGCAAATATACTAGGCACCTCACACTTTTCAGGGTGACAGCTTTTCTCTCCAGTCTTCAGAAACTATTTCTTTTCAGTGAACTGCATTTCTTCTGGGCTACACAGGTCCTGCCAACACTAAATATGGACCCACTCAGACATTTCCTGCACTGGACATACAGGGTGCACTTTCTTAAAACAGACAAAAAAAAACAACAAACAAAAATACAAAACCTGCCACGTCATTTTCAAATCTCTGTCATAACTCTAGCATACAGTCCAAAGTCCTGACTATAACTTGCAAGGTAATGAATATTTTCACTCTCCGCTCATCAACCCCACTCCATCCTCCACTCCCAACTGTCATCCTCTCTGCCCGGTTACAGAGGACCTTCAGTAATCACTTCCTAACACGGCCTCAGGTCTGGCCACAGTGTCCACTTTATGGTTTCCCGGTGCCTTTGTAACCCGCGCCGAGTAGGGTCAGACAGAGCACAGACTCTGATCCCATGGGAAGTCACCAGGATTTGGGGAAAAGGACCTCTTGTCAGGTTTCCCGAGACTGTGAGATGAGTAGAAGTGTCACTATGGGACTTCGAAACCAGGTTTAGAAACAATAAAGCAGAGTAGAAACCACAGGGAAGGTTGAGACAGAGCTGCAGGAGGAGAGGTAAAACTCCACGTGGCCCTGAAGCACCAGACAGAGAACCGGCTCCCGAGGGCTGGCCTGCGACAGACACCTGTCCCTCCTGGGCTCAGCTGCCCTCCCCTCCTGGGACCCTGTTAGAGACCCCTCTATACATACATGCTATTTGACCTTAACTTACATTATTTGCCTATTCCCAATAAATATGCTAGCTCAGTATAATAATTATCTGACTTCTATTTGTCAATTCAGGGAGATGACAAACATATTACACCCACGCCCCCAATTTAAATTACTTTTTTACATCAAGGCTTGCCTATGACCTTCTAACAGATGAACAGCAATTCCAAAGAAGCAATCAGTACAATATGTTATCCTAATTCTAATTTCAATCGAGGTATATTAGATAAATTTGCTTAATAACTTGATTTTTAACTTGCTAGTGAGGGTTGTAGAACAGTGGCACCTAAGACACTCTACACTAGAGGATTTATTTTTTCTTCAGGAGGTATTCTTCTGATTGTATTACTCTCCAGAAAGTAAATCTCAATATGAGAATAACTTGCCAGGGGACTTTCTTCTCCAATAGCTTTTTGATCATTACAGGAGTCTGTGGAACCCCACAATGTACATTTTAAGTTAAACCCATACAAAGGAAAGATGGAGATCATGAATGGTAAACGTCTTGGTCAGATGCAGTGCTGAGTGAACGTGACTTTGGATAGCTCCAACCATTTACTGTGGCATCATTTTTCCTGATTGCATGGTCTGTATCTTGCCCAGAAAAACATACAAGTCACTCATTTTCCCTTACACACAAATATGTGAAGCCATCCTCATGGATAGATTTTAGATGCTCGCTTGCTGGAGGGACTTCATTAAAGCTCCAAGCAGAAAGGAGACTGCACAGAGATGCGTCCATTCTTCATTTTGGCTGTTTGGCAAAAATTAAGAATTGCCATTTTATTTTTGGAGAAAAGCTCCTTAGTTAACATTTGTCCTAAAAGTTTATGTCCAGATTTATAGGACAGTGCATCTTCAGGTCACACTCATGTGTAGAGCACTTTGTACTGGTGTGAAACTATGGCATTTTGTCATCCTTATATTTACAGAAGCCAGTGGATTGTCTGGCTTTCAGTAGATGTTTATTGAAGATGGAAAGGAAATCAGCTAAGTGATAATAGGTGCCAACTAATGGAGCATCTCATTTCCAAGTTTCTTATAGTGTTTCTAGCTATGAACACTGTTATACTCGCCCTTGAAAAACCATACATGGAATAATTAACTTCTTTTATGAACTATATGCATATACAATAATACCGTTTATATAGTTTCTTATAACATGTGGATTTGTATTTGCAGAAACAGCATTAAATGTGGGGGGACATGCATATGATTAAAGTGTGTGAGGGGAAATAAATTACCTTATAAACTTGTATTCTTAGCTTGGCAAATGTTTCTGGCATTTTTAAACATACTGATAACGAGCATGGCTGCTTGAATCTTGGAACAAAGCTCTAAAAATAGTTGACATTTTGCTGTTTCTATAGTAACAAAGAAAATGGCTTCATACCCTAGCACTGATCCCACAGAGCTTAATGCTCTCTCTCGAGTACCTGTGAATCATACTGCTATGTTCTCATAGTAAAAAACTACCCTTAGTCTTTTCTTCCTGGCTTTGATGTGCCATATAACGATCTGGTCACTAGTGTGACAGTCTGAGTGTTTACCTACGTGGTTAAGACAAACATTTCCGTTGTCTTTCTAGGGAATTGATCTAGACATGGAGTACTGAATAACTTTGTTTGTTGAGATCCTTTGGTCCATCAAGGGATAACGTGATGAACATAGGTAGGAGAAATGTACCGCCTATGGAGAAGTTGCTCTAGCATTGGTGGCATCAGAATCATATAGCAGGGAGCAGAAATGGAGAGAAAAGGAGACATTCAGCATTTCAGGTGTAAAAGCATTTCAGGACGGTGGTGATGGATAACGTTGCAAACAAAGCTTGCGATTGTACCCTTGGTTACACATCCGTTGCATTTTATGTCGGTCGGAATTTGATGCTCATCTCAGAATATTAAAGCCTGCAGTCCGAATCCAGTCCTGATAGGGAACTCTAACTGACTCCTGGGCTGCCTGGACAGATTAAACAATAGATTTGTTAATTTCTCAGTATTTAAGACCAAGTTTGGGAGACTGTATCTACAGGTGTTGGAGAACAAATCCCTCATGGTTATTTCAAAAGTAGACACAGACGTTATCAATTGAGCATTTCAGTTATTTCAAGAGTCCGAAAATTTATACCCACAATTCTACTTGGCTTTCTTATAACTGACAATTTCCCCCAATTTACTACTTTGAGGAATAAAGGTTCGATCAGCTTCCGAGGTAATTTTCAGAGAGTCTCAGACAGGCTGGTGGAAGTGGATTTGACCCGAAGCTCATAGTTTCTACACTGACTGCATGAAGGTTAGACAGTAACTGTGGTCTGAGGGCCATGATCTCAAGTGGCCCTTGTGGACACTTCCTCCTGACAACAGTATTATGACCACATAACAGCATCCCTGCTCACTTCCAAATCTAACCACTGCATTTGCAGTTACTTCTTTCCAGACCAACCATGGATTGCCTGAATTCTGTATCCACAAAACTCATGTTCATGGAGGTAGTTCACGGGATATGAAAAATTTGGAAAGTTATTTCATTTTACATGTCTGATTTCGGTGGAGAATTATAACATACTTTGAAAGAAAGTATGTAGTTCAGAGTAATTGTCTGAGGAGTTGTCATTTGTTTTCAAACTTCTGTATTCACTACAATAAAATAATCTATTTTATGCAGATTTCTCAAGTTGGTGAAATAAGGTAGGTCAGTAGTCCCCAACCTTTTCTGGGCCACGAACTGGTTTAATGTCAGAAAATATTTTCATGGACCAGCCTTTAGGGTGGGACGGATAAATGCACAAAACAAAATTATGCGACTGGCATAAAAAGTATGGTATTTTTAAATATAATTGTTGAACTTATGATATTTATTGGGCTAAGTTAAAGGAGGAATGAGCATGTCCTCATTATTCAGGCTGTATTTAAATTTATTATTCTGACAATGTTTTATGTGTGACGTCAATATGTAATATGATAGGTTCGGCTCGCTACCAATCATAAACTTATGACAATAAAAATAAACATGAATCCACTGTGTACTCGTATGCAACTTTATTAGAAGTGTCCTCTTAACATTGCACCAACAACGTAACATGAGTAACATCCTCTCTGCCTCCAAACACTTTCCAGTCGCTATGGTAACATTTAAACATGCCTTAAAAATAAGATACAACACAAAAACAAATATAAAGTGCATGAAAAATACAACTCACCATTGTTATGAATATTGTAAGTTAAGGGTTATTATAATGTTTATATAGAATGAGAGATAGTAGTCTCTCTCTCAACAACCATAACGCTAAATCAGTGGGAGCCCTGAGCTTGTTTCTCTGCAACGAGATGGTCCCATCTAGGAGTAATGGGAGACAGTGACACCCGAAGTGTGTTGCTTATGTCCAGTCTATTCCGTAATTTTGTTTTGGTTGCTGTCACTGCAGAAAATCCTGCTTCACACAAATAGTATGTCGGAAATGTCACCAGGGTTTTTAGTGCTTTTGTGGTGATCTCCGGGGTATTCTTTAATGACTTTAATCCAGGACACCGGCAGAGTTGTAGTCTCGAACATACTATTTTTAAGGCCACCGTCATTTGTGATCTCCAGTAGTTGATCCTCTTCTTGCATAGACACGCTGGATTCACCTGGTTTGTTGACAAATGGATCGCGGATCCATTCCTTGGCAATTTGTGGCTGGGAAGTAGCATTCAAACTCTTTTAAAAGCAAATACAGGTGATTGTTCACCAGCCGGGACAATGAAGGCTTGGGCTCAGTCTCTTCCAAAATTCCCGCGAATGTTTGAAACATGTCAAATATATCCCTGTGCACGCGTCGTCCCCACAAATCCAGTCTGGCTTTAAATGCAGCTACTTTATCTGTCAACTTGAAGACAGTTGTCATTTTCCCCTGAAGTGACCAATTGAGTTCATTGAGGAAGTTAAATATGTCGCACAAGCAAGCGTGTTTTGCGACCCATTCCTCGTCACTGAAATGTGCTGCTAGCGGTGACTTTTTTTCTGAGAGAAATTTCTGCAGCAGCTCTCGTAATTCAAACACTCTGGCCAGGGACCTCCCTCGGGATAACCATCTTATTTCTGTGTATAAGAGAAGGTGTCTGTGCTCCACGTTCATTTCCTCACAAAGCTGCTCGAACAGGCACGAGTGAAGGGCGTGTGTTTTGATGTGGTTAATAACTTTAACGACATCATTCAATACACTGTTAAGTTCTGGTGGTATATTTTGGCTAGCCAGCATTTCCTTGTGAATGACACAATGCGTAGACTCGCATTCAGGTGCAACCTCCTTAATCCGAATAATTAAACCAGACATCCTTCCGGTCACGGCAGCAGCTCCATCTGTGCATATGCCGACACAAAAAGACCATTTCAGTTTTCCTGGTATATAGTCATCCAGCGATTTAAATAGTTCTGCGACTGTGGTTTTGGTTGGCAATGATAGTGTACATAACATATCCTCATGCACATCCTCTTGATAAAGATAACGCATGTAAACAAGTAGCATTGCCCTGTTGTCTATATCTGTAGATTCGTCAACCTGGAGAGTGTACCACGGTGATTTATTAATCCTTTCCAACAATTGTGATTCAATGTCCTCTGTTATTTCCTCAATGCGCCGTGTGATGGTGGTAGCCAAAAGAGGCATCTGTACTATCTTTTTAACCACAGCCTCTCCTAGAAGTTCACGACAAATGTCTTTAGTGGCTGGAAGGATCAATTCTTCACCAATGGTGAATGGCTTCTTAGCCTTAGCAATACCATTAGCCACCAAGTATGATGCTCTCAGTGCACTCGCATTTATTGACGTAGTGGCCACCAGTAATTGTTTCTGTCCTTCTTGTTCATGCTTTTTTCTTTTGAAATACTCAGAAGGCTTGTCTTTTAAAGTAAGGTGCTTGGTCTTCAAGTGGCGAGGCAGCTTTAAAGGCCTCATTGCCTCATTACTTAGCCGGTTGCCACATATTATGCAGAGCAGCCTTGGTGCACGAGAATCACCAGTTGCGATAAATCCATACTTCAAGTAGGACTCCTGGTATTGTCTGTTAAATGAAGCCTTCTTTTTCTTCGAGGTCATAAGTTCTTCTTCTGTCTCCTCACTGGCCCTTTTCCACTTTGCAAAAAAACTTTCGGCCCTGGCCGGTTGGCTCAGCGGTAGAGCGTCGGCCTAGCGTGCGGAGGACCCGGGTTCAATTCCCGGCCAGGGCACACAAGAGAAGCGCCCATTTGCTTCTTCACCCCTCCGCCACGCTTTCCTCTCTGTCTCTCTCTTCCCCTCCCGCAGCCAAGGCTCCATTGGAGCAAAAATGGCCCGGGTGCTGGGGATGGCTCTGTGGCCTCTGCCCCAGGCACTAGAGTGGCTCTGGTCACAACATGGCGATGCCCAGGATGGGCAGAGCATCGCCCCCTGGTGGGCAGAGCGTCGCCCCCTGGTGGGCGTGCCGGGTGGATCCCGGTTGGGCGCATGCGGGAGTCTGTCTGACTGTCTCTCCCTGTTTCCAGCTTCAGAAAAATGAAAAAAAAAAAAAACTTTCGATAGAATTTTGTTTTTCACTCATTTTGCTAGTTTATGGGTTTAATTTCAGTGGCAACGTATCACATGACTGAGACAAGCATCAGGAGTGAGTCTTAGATGGATGTAACAGAGAGAATCTGGTCATTTAAAAAAATAAAACATTGTTCAGACTTAAATATAAATAAAATGGAAATAATGTAAGTTATTTATTCTTTCTCTGCTGACCGGTACCAAATGGCCCACGTACCGCTACCGGTCCGCGGGCTGGGGGTTGGGAACCACTGGAGTAGGTCATTAAAAGCAAATCATTTAAGTTTACATTTTTTATATACAATAATTAAAAGAGTATCCTAAACTTGTAGATATCTATAAAGAAAAATCTGTAGAGGACAGGATATATTTTTAAATTATTCAAAACTTTAATGGGCATGTTGGCTTGGAGAAAATATAGCATAGCTTTTCAAACAGAGGTAAATTACAATTTGGCTTCTTTCTAGGAACCAGATAGTTTAACCAGAAATACAATCATGAGCATGATGCATAGAAACTTCTCATGTCTGAGGTAGCACTAAAAAGAACAAAGACTGTTGCAGCAGATACATCATTTGGGGAACTTAGTTTCATTTTTTAGCCTTAACAGCTAAATTCAGAAAGTTTTAGTAGGATTTAATGTTTTTGTTTCTTAGTGAAATAAGAATTGTGCTAATGATTTCAATTAAATAAGTTCCAGGGTAGCTCTATTTCTGTTTCACTTGATCTCACATTATTTTGATCTTTGGTTTTCTTTCCAACCATCATCACACCCAAAGCTTTTTAGTTTTGCCCAAATATTGGACAGGAATTAGTCATTTTAGCACTTTTCTGAAATCTTTATTGCGGTGCTACAAATGTTCTCTCAGATCAGATTTTCATCTTTTAACGACTCTGAAGTGACCACTGTAGCGTGATGGAATATCAAAGATGTTACAGTTTTAATAAGTCATGTCCCACCGAGTGTGTTTTGAAAGGGTGGTTTAAGGAGTGATCAGGGTAAGAGTGAAGCCTCTGTCTTGTCTTCAAGTAACTCCTAGTCAAGTGTTGGTTGAAAATATAATAAAAGGAGTAGAAAATAATAATAACAGAAATAGTGCCTATCTTATCAGAAGGCTAAGAGAATTGCTATAACAAATAATACAGCATGGTAATGGCACATGTGATAAAACTAGTTACCATTCCACCAGTGGTCCAGGTTCCGGTTAGGCGAGCCTCCCAGTTGGAGAGCTTCTTCTGCCTGGTTTCTCATTGTCAGGCAGAACCTTAGCTTCTCTGTCTCTGGACTAGCCAAAGAACCTGGGAACCCTGTATTTGCAGGCCCTGACAGGGAAGGAAAGAAAGGAACAATCTCATGGTTGTTTTTTTTAAAGGGCATCAGACCAAGAGGGATAAATATACCTTCCCCTTTATCTTGTTGATCAGAACTCAATCTCATCACTTTAGCAGGCAAAACTGTGAAATGCAGTCAAGGCAGGTGTCCGAAAAGAAAGGTAAAGCACTTAAAAATCTAGCCTGTCTCCGCCACTCTATGCCAGTTTGGTCACCAAATATCCATTTCATGCCTACGCCATACGTAGGACTCATCGCCCGCTTCCTAAGTGTAGTAAGCCCAGAATCCCAACCAGTAGCCCCATCCAACTACGAGTGCACGTTCTCTGGGAGATGAGCAGGTGTTTCTGTCTGATCTAGATGTTGTTTGCTGTGCGAACAGAAAATACACGTGATTAAAAATTGCATGCACCTCCACTCCCAATAGATCACAATAAAGGGAGGACATGAGTGCGGCAGTCAGCTAGGCCCGGAAAGGGCAGGATGGCCAAGCCCTAGGAGCTGCTGTGTCTGTGAGGTTATTAGAATCTACAGGGCACTCATTACAAAAGCCTCCTAATGTGGGCAAGGCAAAGACCCTTCTGACTCCAATTTTGTTCTCTAACGATGCTCCCGTACACAGTATTTTTTTTTTTTTTCAGGAACTGTTTCTGCTCTTTGGAAAGTTTTTTTTTTTTTTTTTTTTTTTTTTTTTTTTTTTTTTTTTTTTTTTTGTCTATGACCCTCCATGGCCCAAGCTGCTGTGGAGGAGTAGGGACCTGTCCTCTGGAGAAAATAGCTGTGGCTCTGGCTGCTTCTCAGGGGTGCACCAGACAACCCTGGCACATCAGATACCCTTGAGACTTGAGTTTAAGACGCAAGAAGCAGTCACAGGCTATTTCTAGACTGTGATACCATTCCCTCAAAAACTTAAAAAAAATGCTCTTTATCTGTTTGTTTCCAGGCAGTTCCACATGGCAATAAATGTAAATGTGTATGTAAGATTATTTTCTGAGCTCAACTTTTTCTTTTATTATCTCTACCCACCTCCTCTCTGATCGATGACAGCCACTTGAGGCTACGGAGAAGAAGGGTCTTGAGGAACACTTCTAACTGGGTTTCTTTTTCTTCCTTGCAGAATGGAGTCACTTAGTTTAATTTCAAAGCTTTCTTAGATTTTTGTTGCTCAAGGCTTCCCCCTGCCTTTTCTTTCTTTCTTTTTTTTTTGTGTTTGTTTTTCCATCTTATCTCTTACTCTTTATGGTCCAGAGCAGTTAAATTTTCCAAACCTATAATGCCCTTAACCTGGCAGACATTCTCTTATGCCCTTTGACCTCTCCCTGAAAAATCTCTGAAGCGAGATTCCACATTGGGGGCTCTGCTTGAAGGGTACCTGACCCAGGACCTGATGACAAGGATGGCCATCATTCTGCATTTTAAAATTTAGCCAGCAGACAGCAGTGTTCAGTCACGCAGAGAGAAGATAGTGTGCAAAATTAGGTTTTCCTCTTAGAAACAGTTATTGCGCGTTGGTGAAATTAAAATTCTGCTAGGAGATCTCTTCCAGTGGAATTTATGTTTATAAGTCTTATAGTCTGAAGACATCTGGAGAGGATTGATCTTATATTTCCTTCTCCCAAGCTTCTTCCTCTAGAAACGACTGAGTTTGTGCCATGTCTGTAATCTGGTACAACACTTGGTACCAGGTTAGAGGAACATAATTTTGCCTTGAGGAGTTGCTCTTGAGAAAAGAGTTAGCGTGTTTTGTTCTGTTTTTTATTTGGAGAGCGTGGGACTGATTCTGTATTATTCTATGTATACGAGTCTCTTTCAGAGTTCTTTAAAAGGAAGGCACCTCGGAAACTTGACATGAAATTAATTCAAGTTGTGAGATCATAAACATTTCATGATGAATCTTATCCCGCTGAGAGAGAGCCTAACATGTCCACACAAGCATCGTGAGCTTCTGGCTGGGACTGAGCAGAGTAGGAAACAGAACAGGGTATTTTCAGCTCTAATTTGTTTGGACTTTTAACTCATGGGTGGGTGGGGGTAAGATTTTGATTTGGCTAATTATTTCAGATGTCAATTTATGCAGAGGTTTACTTTTTCAACTTGAAACAAATTTGTATTGCACCGAGGTTGCAGAATTGGATGTGTCTCTGCTTTGCACACAGTTCTTACTCTGCACAGAAAGGCTGCTTCTTGCCTTCTCAGCGAGTGACGGCAAGCACTAATTTCGACCACCTCCATCCAGGTGTTTTCCTCTCGCCATTGAGCTCACTACAGAATTTATGCTAGATTATGTAGGGCTACATGGAATATCAAAATGTAGGGTAAGAAATAAATGGAATGTCTTGGAGTTTTGTCATTTCTTGTTTTTAGACCTCTGATAGTAAAATCTGTCTGTCCATCAGTTGTCCCAGGAAAAACACGAAAGGAAAACTGAGTGGCATTGGAGGAGCTGGTGGTAATATGGGTAGAGGGCTTTGCAATGGCTCTGTCTGTCTCGTTCTCCCAGGGGTGGGCATACAGACACAGCTCTAGACACACAGATCTATTGGGTGTAGAGAAAAGCAAAACCTGTCTCCCTGTGTCTGTGACAGTACTAACTGAACAAATTGGATGTTTAATTTTACAAAGTTTTGGGGATACTATTCTTATACTGCATTAAATAACTGGAAACCCCCAAATCAGGCCCTGCCCTGAAGATGTGTCAACCAGTCTGTATGAATCTGGGATTCAGGGAAATCACATACTTAGAATTATGTCATATGCTCTTTGTTATAAAGGGCTATTGTGTTTCATTTTACACATACACACACACAATCTTCCCCTGGCCAGATAGCTCAGTTGGTTAACATCACCGTCATACACAAAAGTTGTGGATTTGGTTTCCAGTCAGGGCACATACAGGTACAGATTGATGTTTCTGTCTCTCTCCCTTCCTCTCTCTCTAAAAATCTATCCATATATTTCAAATAAATAAATAAATAAATAAATAAATACATAAATGCATAAATAAATAAATAAAAATAACATTTTCTTTTTTTTTTCAATTGTGTCAAAACTCAGACAGAGAAAAGGGATGCTATTTATTGGGGAGTTCCTCAAGGATTTCTTTTTTTTTTTATTAAATTTAATGCAGTGACATTGATAAATCAGGGTACATATGTTGAGAGAAAATATCTCTAGATTATTTTGACATTTGATTGTGCTGTATATCCCTCCCGCAAAGTTAAATTGTCTTCTGTCACCTTCTATCTGGTTTTCTTTGTGCCCCTCCCCTCCCTAACCCCTCTCTCCTTCTTCACCCCCTCCCCCCTTCCCCAACCCCCCGCCCCTGTTGCCATCACATTCTTGTTCATGTCTCTGAGTCTCATTTTTATATCCCTTCTATGTATGGATTCATCTTAGTTTTTTTTCTGATTTACTTATTTCACTCCGTATAATGTTGTCAAGGTCCATCCATGTTATTGTAAATGATCCGATGTCATCATTTCTTATGGCTGAGTAGTATTCCATAGTATATATGTACCAAAGCTTTTTAATCCACTCATCCTCTGACGGACACTTGGGCTGTTTCCAGATCTTCGCTATTGTGAACAATGCTGCCACAAACATGCGGGTGCATTTCTCCTTCTGGAACCATTCTATGGTGTCCTTGGGGTATATTCCTAAAAGTGGGATGGCTAGGTCAAAAGGCAGTTCGATTTTCAGTTTTTTGAGGAATCTCCATACGGTTTTCCACAGTGGCTGTACCAGTCTGCATTCCCACCAGCAGTGCAGGAGGGTTCCCTTTTCTCCACATCCTTGCCAGCACTTATTCTGTGTTGTTTTGTTGATAAGCGCCATTCTGACTGGTGTAAGGTGATATCTCATTGTGGTTTTAATTTGCATTTCTCTAATGATTAGTGATGTTGAGCATTTTTTCATATGCCTATTGGCCATCTGTATGTCCTCTTTGGAGAAGTGTCTATTCATCTCTTTTGCCCATTTTTGGATTGGGTTGTTTGTCTTCCTGGTGTTGAGTTTTACAAGTTCTTTATAAATTTTGGTTATTAACCCCTTATCAGACGTATTGTCAAATATGTTCTCCCATTGTGTAGTTTGTCTTTTTATTCTGTTCTTGTTGTCTTTAGTTGTGCAAAAGCTTTTTAGTTTGATATAGTCCCATTTGTTTATCCTGTCTTTTATTTCACTTCCCCTTGGAGATAAATCAGCAAATATATTGCTCCGAGAGATGTCGGAGAGCTTACTGCCTATGTTTTCTTCTAAGATGCTTATGGTTTCACGGCCTACATTCAAGTCTTTTATCCATTTTTGAGTTTATTTTTGTGAGTGGTGTAAGCTGGTGATCTAGTTTCATTTTTTTGCAGGTAGCTGTCCAATTTTCCCAACACCATTTGTTAAAGAGGCTGTCTTTACTCCATTGTATTTCCTTACCTCCTTTGTCAAATATCAGTTGTCCATAGTCAAGGATTTCAATAATGCAATTTAATTAACAAAGAGAAGCCTGAAACTATAAATTTCAGCAATAGGAAGTACAGGTAAACCCTGTTCTTATTTTTAATGCCTCAAAATTATGCGGTCCATCCTAAAGCAGCGAGAACTATTCAATGCCATGCGTATACTTCATAAAGAGCTGCTTTTATAAATTATGCATTGTGAAACCACCAAGCCCCGTAGTGATTTAGCCATATGCTTAAAAATGTTAAAATGTATTACTGAGGTCTAGATTTTCATGATGAGGGTAAAAGGTAAAAGTGGTATATAATCACATGATAAAAATGTAGGTCATTGTTAGTTACCAAAAATAAAAATAACAAAGTGTGTTTTTCTTTCAAAAAAGAAAGCTATTGTTAAATTTTTGGTATAGCAATTGAGAGCAATGTTCTGCAGAATTAGTGGGAGTTTGGGACAAACTACTATATGCATTTGAATGCATGGTTTTATATAGATCCAAGCACATTGAGCAAAGGTTAAGTAAAAGCTTCAGAATTGGACAGGCCTGGTTTACCTATTTATGTGAAACAGAGCAAAGCTGATAAATTTATTTTCTTGAAGTGGAGCAGTAGGGGAAGCTTCAGATATACAGTTATTTAAAAATTTGAGAGAAAGGGAGGGAGAGGAAATTAATGGGAATTCACCAAGCAAATATGACAGGAGACTGAATCAAGGTAGAAGAGCCCTGTGCTAAACCTAACACCGAAAGCATGTAGGAAGAAACTAACATTAAGACAAGGACAATCACTGAGGAGGTCGTTGGAAAAGATGTGTGGAAAATTAGTACCCTGTTGCAGGAAAAGCGTAGATGCCTAGACTAGATGGTGAATGTGAGAACAGGGCCAGCCTCAGATACAGAGAGCCCCAGCGTGGAAGGTCCCTATACTTTGGCAGATGCAGGATGCTGTCTGTCTTGAAAATTTTCACTTTTGAACACAGGACACCTCCCTTCCTTTAACACTGAGCCTTGCCAATGATATGGCTGGTCCAATGGGCAAGTGAGCTTGCTAGTGGGGGTGGGCAGTTGCTGGATATGCTAGCCACCGCTGCCTTCTAACACACAGTTTGCTATACTAGAGGGAGCACAGGACAGTTGAGGATCGACTTGTGCCTTTGTGACTTACTGTATGAAAATTTTAGACAAATTATGTCACTCCTCTGATCCTTAATGGTCTCATTTTTCATACAGGAATAAGTTGTTTGTGTATCTCATTGAATACTTAATATGCATATATGTATTTATATACTGTATAGATACACATACATATATATTTTTTATTATAAATCACAAAATCACAGGCTCCAACCTGTTGTATTGCCAAGAAAGATCTTGAATTTCTCAGTAAGATGTGTCCGGGACATTTTCTGTACAAAGCCATAACAAAACTGAAAATAATTTTGGCTACTTTGCCAATGCAGGTTTGCTTACTATGTTTCTTCTTTTAGACAAGTGCTTCTTAACTGTGGCTGCAATTTAAAATTATCCAGATGAGCATCTTTTCGTATATCTGTTGGCCATTTGTATTTCTTCCTGGGAGAAGTGTCTGTTCATGTCCTCTTCCCATTTTTTTATTGGATTGTTTATTTGTTGTTGAGTTTTATGAGTTCTTTGTATATTTTGGATATTAGGCCCTTATCTGAGCTGTTGTTTGAAAATATCATTTTCCATTTAGTTGGCTTTCTGTTTATTTTGTTATCAGTTTCTCTTGCTGAGCAAAAACTTCTTAGTCTGATGTAGTCCCATTCATTAGTTTTTGCCTTCATTTCTCTTGCCTTTGGAGTCAAATTCATAAAATGCTCTTTAAAACCCAGTCCATGAGTTGAGTACCTATGTCTTCTTCTATGCACTTAATTGTTTCAGGTCTTATGTTTAGATCTTTGATCCATTTTGAGTTAATTTTAGTACAGGGGGACAAACTGTAGTCCAGTTTCATTCTTTTGCATGTGGCTTTCCAGTTTTCCCAGTACCATTTATTGAAGAGGCTTTCTTTTCTCCATTGTGTGTTGTTGGCCCCTTTATCAAAAATTATTTGACTATATATATGTGGTTTTATTTCTGGACTTTCTATTCTGTTCCATTGGTCAGAGTGTCTACTTTTCTGACAATACCATGCTGTTTTGATTGTCGTGGCCCTATAATATAGTTTTAAGTCAGGTATTGTAATGCCCCCAGCTTCATTCTTTTTCTTTAGGATTGCTTTGGCTATTCGGGGTTTTTTATAGTTCCATATAAATCTGATGATTTTTTGCTGTGTTTCTTTAAAAAATGTCATTGGAATTTTGATGGGAATTGCATTAAATTTGTATATTGCTTTGGGTAATATGGCCATCTTGATTATATTTATTCTTCCTAACCAAGAACAAGGTATATTTTTCCATCTCATTATATCTTTTTCGATTTCCCTTAACAATGGTTTATAGTTTTCATAATATAAGTCCTTTACATATTTTGTTATGTTTATTTCTAAGTATTTTATTTTTTTTGTTGCAATCGTGAAGGGGATTATTCTTTTGAGTTCGTTCTCAATTGTTTCATTGTTGGCATATATTGATAGAAAGGCTATTGACTTCTGTATGTTAATTTTGTATCCTGAGACCTTACTGTATTGGCTTATTGTTTCTAGTAGTCTTTTTGTGGATTCTTTGGGGTTTTCGATGTATAGGATCATATCATCTGCAAAAAGTGATACCTTTACTTCTTCTTTTCCGATATGGATGCCTTTTATTTCTTTGTCTTGTCTGATTGCTCTGGCTAGAACCTCTACTACCACATTAAATAAGAGTGGTTAGAGAAATGCAAATCAAAACTGCAATGAGACACCACCTCACACCTGTTAGATTAGCTATTATTAACAAGACAGGTAATAGCAAATGTTGGAGAGGCTGTGGAGAAAAAGGAACCCTCATTCACTGTTGGTGGGAATGTAAAGTAGTACAACCATTATGGAAGAAAGTATGGTGGTTCCTCAAAAAACTGAAAATAGAACTACCTTATGACCCAGCAATCCCTCTACTGGGTATATACCCCCAAAACTCAGAAACATTGATATGTAAAGACACATGCAGCCCCATGTTCATTGCAGCATTGTTCACAGTGGCCAGGACATGGAAACAACCAAAAAGCCCGTCAATAGATGACTGGATAAAGAAGATGTGGCACATATACACTATGGAATACTACTCAGCCATAAGAAATGATGACATCGGATCATTTACAGCAAAATGGTGGGATCTTGATAACATGATACAAAGTAAAATAAGTAAATCAGAAAAAACCAGAAACTGCATTATTCCATACGTAGGTGGGACATAAAAGTGAAACTAAGAGACATTGATAAGAGTGTGGTGGTTACGGGGGGGAAGGGGGAAAGGGAGAGGGAAAGGGGGAGGGGGAGGGGCACAAAGAAAACTAGATAGAAGGTGACAGAGGACAATCTGACTTTGGGTGATGGGTATGCAACATAACTGAATGACAAGATAACCTGGTCTTGTTATCTTTGAATATAAGTATCCTGATTTATTGATGTCGCCCCATTAAAAAAATA
Source organism: Saccopteryx bilineata (assembly GCF_036850765.1). Lineage (NCBI taxonomy): Eukaryota > Metazoa > Chordata > Mammalia > Chiroptera > Emballonuridae > Saccopteryx > Saccopteryx bilineata. Next base: position 235,912,261 of record NC_089490.1, on the reverse strand, counting down.
AAATTATTTAAAAAAAATTATCCAGAGAACTTAAAATCAAAACCCAAGAACTACCTTAAAACAACGAATCAAAATCCGTAATGCAGTGGCGAAGTCTGAGAACTTGTCTCTTCCAAATGACCACCCTCTCCTGCCACAAGTATTAAATTGAAGACAGATTTTTAGCATTGTGTCTTTGAAGACTGGTCTATCATCAAACTACTTTTCTCCATTTTCTGTATATAAATTTGTCCTCTCTCTCTGACTTCTGCATTCTGCTCGTTTGGTGATAATTATCAGCTTAGGTTATAACTCCCGCAGACCTGAGCAATTCTAACCTATTTCTCCATGACTGATTATTGAGTCTTCGTACCTGCCTGGTTTTATCCTGCCTTCATCCAGGTAACTAAATTCACTGAGGCTCAAAATATTGCTGGTGTTTTTTCCAGTTTGACACCTGCTGACTCTATGGAAAACCAGCTCTTTGAATGTAATGGTGTCTAGAAAATCATTACCAAATATTTTATCTGGACTTCTTTCTGATTTTGTTGACCCTCTGCTCCTTGAACACCAAAAATAATGGGCAGAAGAAGTTTCATGGTTATTATGCTGAAAATATGTTTGGGAAATTAAGGGGAGAAATAGTTTTGTGCTTCTATCTCATAACATGCGCCCATGCCAGCTTTCAAATCACCTGCCAATGCTCATTTAGCCAAAACCATATTTAAAGAGTCAGTTAAGTGAAAATGTAGGCGGACGTGCCAACTGTATTCTTTTTAAAATACTGTTCAGGATATTATAACTCTTTTAGGAGTACTATTTTTTTTTTAATAGCAGCATTGATTCTAAAAAATTTGTGAAAACCTTCCACTTACCTCTTTTCTTTTCTCCCCTCCCTCCTTCCCTCCCTCCGTCCTTCCCTCCCTCCTTTCTTTCTTTCTTTCTTTCTTTCTTTCTTTCTTTCTTTCTTTCTTTCTTTCTTTCTTTCTCTTTCTTTCTTATTAAGTGAGAGGAGGGTAAGCAGGGACAGACTCTCATTAGCACCTCAGCCAGGATCCAGCCAGCAAGCCCACTAGGGGGCAATGCTCTGCCCACCTGAGGAATTGATCTGTTGCTCAGCAACCGAGCTTTTCTTAGTGTCTGAGGTGGAAGCCACAGAGCCATCTTTAGCACCCAGGGCCAACTCACTTCAATCGAGTCCTGGCTGTGAGAAAGGAAGAGAGAGAGAGAGAGAGAGAGAGAGAGAGAGAGAGAGAAAGAGAGAGAGAAAGAAGCAAGAGGGGAGGGGGTGGGCAAGCAGATGGTTGCTTCTCCTGTGTGCCCTGACCAGGAATAAAACTCAGGACGTTCACATGATAGGCAGATGCTATACCATTGAGCCATCCAGCCAGGGCCTTATTTTCAAAATAGGTTCTTAGCAGCCTACACTTTCATTTTGGGCATAAGTTGACTAAAATCACTGAATTAAATGAGACTGGCTTTCTTTGGTGGGGTGCTGTAAGTCAGGAGGCAGACTTCCAGGTCACAGGGGAAGCAGGTCACCTGTGTCACCTGGAAGTAGAAAGGAGTGGATTGTTTATGAAGAGGGATCTTTTTAAATGCAGCCTGTCTCACTGCCAAAGTTTAGAGAGTTTTCCTTTGACTCCCAGCAGTGTGGGCATGGACATCTTAAAGTAATTACGTGAATTGACAAGTCCTCACTCCTAATTCAATGTAAACAGTTGATGAGATTGAGTTAATACCGAGATACAATCTGTTTGGATGACTTCCCACCTGCTTAGGAGTCGAAGGGCCATAAGGAGTAGAGTGAGACAAGAAGTTTGTTTGGCATCTCCCTTGTCCTCCCTCTCCACTTTCATTGCCACACAAGACAGATCTGCTTTATTCAGGTTTAAATCTGCATTCCCAGCATTATTGACTTTGGGAAAATATAATTTGCATGTCACCATCTGTGGAGAAAGATTATTAAACAACAAAGGATTAAGAGATAAACAGCACAGCCTGGTAGCAATACATGGAGTCCAAAATTTAAGTGCTGAGAAGCTGAAAGATTTGTTTAAGAGCTTTTGAATTGTTTGAGGGTGCTGACTCTGTTCTTGGAATAGAAAGACACATACAACTAGGCAAAAATGCTTTGTTGTTTGACTACCAGCTCTAGGAGTTTTGCTTATTTTTTTGATTGAGATGGCTATATTTTAAGTTTCAATTTATGCTATGCTTGTTTGGTTTCCTCCCTTACTTTAATAATGTAATTATTCCTAAATTCAGTATGCTTTTTATGGGACAATTAGCAGCCATTATCATGCATGAAATGATACTGTATTTCTGTTTAACATTTATCCTCAAAATAATACTTTCTCTATGGCTTAACAATAATGGTGATGGAAAGAAACATGACTTGAGGGCATGAACAAACACTACAATATATAGATGATGCGTTATAAGATTGGACACTTGAAACCTACATAATTTTATTAACCAATGCTACCCCAATAAGATCAATAAAAAATATGTTAATTACCTTAACATAAAGTTCATTAGTTTTGTTTCTTTTCAAATTTCTGTTTTCAAATTTATTTATTTTTTTTGTCTATACATCAGTTTCCATTTGAGGAAATCCATTTATTAAAAAATAAATATGGGCTTGCCTGGTCAAGGCACATATGGGAGTTGATGCTTTCTGCTCCTCCCCTTTCTCCCTCTCTCTCTCTCTAAAAAAAGAAAAACAACAACAACAACAAAAACAATAACACTTGACCTATGGTGGCACAGTGGATCATCGTAAACCTGGAACACTGAGGTCGCCAGTTCAAAACCCTGGGCTTGCCTGGTCAAGGCACATATGGGAGTTGATGCTCCCTGCTCCTCCCCCTTCTCTCTCTCTTTCTCTCTCTCTCTCTCTCTTTCTCTCTCTCTCTCTGTCTGTCTCCTCTAAAATGAATAAAAAAAATAATTAAAAACCTGCAGTAATATACTCCCAAAAGAGTAAATTAAAAAATAATAAATAAATAAATAAGTAAATGTTTTTATGTTTCAGAATTTTTCTTAAAACATGGAATATATTTTTGAAACAAACAAACAAAATTGTCCAATATGTTAAACTATGAAAAATCTCAGCTTCCCTGGAGAAATGCAAGTCTTCAAAGTTGACTCTTTACATTGCACAACTGTTCTTGACAAATGATTCTTCATGTGGTTTCTGTCTCAGGGAGTCAAACAGAGGTACTAGTGAGGGCATCTTGTTCTGAATCCTAAATTAATTACTTGGATGGGATATGTGAAATACTTCCTTAATAATCAGGCATTTTAAATATTTTTTATGGTCTATTTCCTTAAATGTTCTAAAGTTGAATGGTCTAGTTAAAAGTTTAGGGCCAGCTTGATTTTCCATAATAATAATATTGTGCTAAAAAACAAAATACTCCACTCTAGTATGCGCATATCATTGCAAAAAACACCGGGCTTAACAAAAGCACATTCATGTTGCTGTGTTTAATATCACTTTCTGAGGAAACGATTTGCGTAATATTAACATCTGCCCAGGTACCTTCATGCACGTGGACACTGAGTGATGGGTTATGTACAGGTTACTGTTCCCTGGATAATAATAATAATTATACCTTAAGCTAGTTCTGAGCCCATTGGGGGACTCTAAGGGCATCTTATCCTCACACAGTGCAGGGGCCTGGGCTCTGGCAGGGTTCTGGGGACCAGGAAGGGAGCAGGGAGGGACTTGGGCAGCTGGCATCAGTGAAAGCAACTTTCTGTGGGGTATAATCTGCAGCTTCACAGCCATTAGTTTCCCAGGGGTCAGAGCTGCTGGGGTCGCGGAAGGTCAATAGGAACCATGGCACCTCCTCTTTGCCCACACGTCCCTAGCCATCCCTGTACTGCTAGGCTTTGACTGTCTCTGGATGGAGTGACACTGACGTGGGACCTTCCTGCCGCACCCTAAAAGGCTGGGAACCAGCCACTCCCCTCTCTCTGCCTTTCTCTGTGATGGGAACTCTTCCGTTGCTGAGACAAAATAAAGCTATCTGTCCTTCCTTCCTTTTCTACACCATTATTCTCAGGTGTTTTATTCTTCCTAATTGCTAAAGGTTCTTAGTGGCCTGCAGAGTCCTCCCAGGACTGTTTTCGCTCCTGGGTAGCTGTTTAGGCATTGCTCTTTGGAGGCGGGGAGGCTGAGGACCCCTACTCCACCATCTGGTTGGCAACACTTTTTGTGTTTGTTCCTATACGCTAGTGAGTACCTGGATATTGATAGATCATTTTATAATTAAATGTCATTTGATTTTTTTCTTTATTCTTAACCAAGTGTGGGTCCCTAAATAGTGAATGTAAAATTTTCTGGATAGCATCTTTTTAATTCTATCTGTGGAATGAAAATTATTGGATAACTCTGGCATCTTGGAATGTGCTAAGAGGCAATTCAGACTGTTCTTCAACCCACGGTGCCATTTAAAAGAGCTTACTGATCCCTAATGTGACCAAGGAAATGTTAATTTCCCTTATTGCATTTAGAGAGAATCTACGTTCTTTTCACTGTCCTAGTAAGCTAGTAGAATTTTTTGTTCAGTGCATAAACCACTTTTAATAAATAGGCACTTTTGAGTATACTGCAATAAGGTGGGGGTTTTTTTCACTTAACGAAGCAGTAATTTACAAAATGGTGAACCAAATCATTAATTTGCTAAATGATAGCAATGACTCAAAAGAATAAACTTAGCTTCCCAAACATCCTACTTCCCTAATTCCCAGGGTATAATTTATGTAATAATAATAGACTGGCTTTTTATATAACTTTAGATTGATCATCACTGCATGCCCAGATTTATTTCTCTTTGTTAAAAACAAACAAACAAACAGAAACCACAAAAACGATAATGCAGAATACTGTAAAGAGAAATTATTGTATGTTTACATTTGAAAACTGCTTTGACTGTCATTTCCATTATTATCCGTTATTATGCAGGTGTGTATTAACCTACTGTTTTTCCTGTGGAAGAAGCTGAGATGGGGGCGGGGGTGACTTTTCCAAGTTTCTTGAGTGCCCTGATTAGGTGGGAGAACAGGACCCTTCTCAGGAGTCTCAGTCCGCGTCTCTGTGCACTGCATCACTTAGCATTTCTGCTGGGCTTTGAGGCTTGTTTTATGTTAATTCAGGAGTCTGACAATAAACACTCATTAACTCATTTTTGCTCTTTATTATGAAAAATGTTGTCGAATTGAATATGGGAAAAAGAAGAAAAAAAGCCTTTACTTTGGCATTCGCATGAGCCCAAAACAGCTGAACTGGATGTTTGTCAAACTTGGCAAGGACGGAAGTCTGACAGAGAGCAAACTCATGCCAAGTTCCATTTGAAATGAAATGTCCTGCCAACATTATAAACTACTGAAAATTAGAACTTTACATTAATCTGCCATTTTGGTAGACCCTACCAACATCTCTCATAAAAGTGCTTATTCTAACAAGTAATGTTGATGATGTTACTGTAAAACTTGCATCCTATAGTAAGCGCAGGACTTCCCAGAGAAAGGGCCTCCCCTATGTCAAGTCATTTGGACACCGGTTAGACATTCCATTTACATTTTATGTTTTTTTAAAAAATATTTTCTTTGCTCATAAGCAGCTTTCTCTTTCCATGTATATTTTGACCTTATTTTCATATTTAAATCTAGTTTAATGAGTACTCTTCATTTCATTTTTAGACGAAATGCTTTTCAAATAAGCAGGTATTTCTCTCTTTTGAGCAACTCTAGGTATGTGAGAACTTATGGTCTATGTCTTGCTGTTCCCTGCAGGGAACATTTCACGAGTGTCTAAAAGCCATGGCTATTCCTGTCTCTGCACTAGAGGAAGGAGCACGTCTTCACCTGGAATTTCTCCCTTAGACTGAAAAAAAGCTGACTGAATATATGCAATTTATTTGCCAAGAACTTTAAAATCAGAATAGACTCCTTTTAGATTTTTTGGAACTATTGAAAGTCTAACAGGTGAGAGCATAAAATAATGTTTTCCTAATACGAATTTAATGCTTCATAATTCATTTCTCTGCCTAATGCTGCCTGTCACCTAATGACTTGAAACTGGATGTCCCATCCACTTCCAGCTGCTCGGCCTCACCTGTGTCCTGAAGTAGTGGCCTCATGATCAATTCCGGTCCCCTCAACGCTCACACTCCAGCCCCCCGATTCACTCCATGATATCCCTGTTTTCTTCTCCTGCCTCTCTGTCCCTACTGCCACGTCCATCCTCTTAATCAGAGTCTCACTTTTGGTCGCCGCAACAGATGTGGTCTAGCCTCTGCACACACGTCTCTCTGGTACAATTTTTGCATGCTTCCAGGATGATTTTTTTATTTTATTTTATTTTATATTTATTTATTTATTTATTTATTTATTTTAGAAAGGAGAGAAAGAGGGAGAGAGAAAGAAAAGACAGAGAAGGAGGGAGGAGCAGGAAGCATCAACTCCCATATGTGCCTTGACCGGACAAGCCCAGGTTTTGAACTGGCGACCTCAGCATTTCCAGGTCGACGCTTTATCCACTGCGCCACCACAGGTCAGGCAGTGATTTTTTTAAATAGGAAAAAAGTCTGGTTCTCTCTTTCTCTCTTGATTAAAATCTCTACAGTTCCTACCACCTTCATAGTGGACTCTAAACACCCAACTCAGTGATACAAGACCTTCCACTAGCTGGCAGTCATTTCCTCCACAGATTAATATTCTGTATTAAGCTTTTCCTTGGCAGTTCCCTGTAGCTCTTGAAGATCCTGTCCTATGTTCCAATGAAACTCTAAGTTGTAGCTACATTATAATAGTCAACCTTCAAATCAGTTTCCTCTCTTTAGCTGAATAATTCAAGGACACCTTCTAAGATTGAGCAAAGACATTTATTCTCAAGGATGTCCCCTAATTTGTCCAACCCAGATGTTGGTTAGTGCCTTTCCCCCCTGTGAGAATTTGCATCACCTCACTCGACACCTTGTATATAAAAATGTGACCTGTACCTTGATTGTCTCTCTCACTAGATCTAGCCTCTTTGAGGATGGAGGATGCTTTATCAGCTTTGTAACCTCATATTTCCATAGTACTTGGTACATAGCAGGTACTCGGTGTAAATAAACAAATGCATAAACACATCTTTTTCTTCTGTGTGTTCCCTTAGTTCAGTGTTCCTTCAACTCTCGAAACTGAACTCAAAACAAAACCACCTGTTCCTGTGTGACAACTTATGAAATAACATAATTAATAAAAATGAGCTGGATCATAGGTAATAATTGCTTCAAAGCAAATTATTAGTGGTGTAGAGGGGTCCTATTCCAAGATGTTTACAAACATTATCTCAACCGAATCGTGGCCTAATCCCATGAAAAAGGTACTATAAATAACACCAATTTACAAATGAAGAAAGCAAGCCAGGACTTCTGAAATTTAAGTAGCTTATCTGATCAAGATCCAATAGTGTATGAGAGGAATCTGTATTTTATTCCAAGCTCTATGGTTAAAAAGGCTGTTCTCCTAAGGGGTCCATCATACTTACTTATTCTACAATCTCCCGGCACCATCTTGCTCTAAGAAAAACTATTGATGTTAACACAAATAAATTGGAAAAAAAATTATTTTCAAAAAGAAGACACTGCAAAAAGAAACAAATTTACAATAAGAGAGATATATTTTGTTTTATATACTTTATAAGCATGGTGAAGGAATTCTGCCTAAAACCAATCTGTTTGACCAATTTTTGTCAGTTAGTTTGTTGTTTTGCCTTGTGTTCATTTGTGTTATAGATATAGATGAGATTTGTAATTCTTTGTCCACTCATCTCCCACCATTCTTTAAATGTCATGCTCTTAAAACTCTGTAAGAGGAGGGGAGCTGTTGAAAGCAACAGAACGGGCTCTGTTGCAGTGTTAACCTTCTTTCTATTTTTGTCTTGTTGGCGTTTCAGCAACCCTTTCTTCCTCTCTTGATGGTTTGAAAGATTTACTTATATCACTACAGTATATAATAAAAAAAAGTGTTAGGAGCCATTTTACGATAAGAGAATCTTCTTTCTTGTTCTGTTTTGATATTAGCAGCTGAGACTGTTGCCAGAAAGCATTGAGAAGAAAGGGAAACAAAACAACAATGATAAATACATACTTGACTTTTCCTGTGTCTAAATATGAGTTTATTTCCTCTACTGGCCGGAGATTTCACTTCTTTTAAAACTCCCCATCTGCTAGTAATAACTGCTAGTAAGTACTGTTTGAATAGTCCTTGTTCATATATATAGGGAAGTTTAATTTATATTATGGATTGTATTTTTTTTTTCACAAAATTTCCCCACATACCCATATTTGCACCCCAGGCAAGCTCTGGTGGCATTGCTCTGGGAAAGTATGTCACAGCAGCAGAAAGCCATGAAAAGGAAATTCTGTTATTAGCTTTGGGTCTGGAAAGATGTGGCACAAAACTATACGTATGAATGAATGCCAGGAGGGAGAAATGAAACAAGGAATCAGATGTTGCAAATGTCCCTGTGACATCTCAGGAATGTATCAATCTCTTGACGTGGGATCCAACTTAAAGGAAGGAGAACAGGAAGACTAAATAAGGACTATCTGGGGCAAGTTCTGGCATGATGGTTGGAAGTCCTATTCCTGTTAGATGAGCCATACTGCCAGCCAGAGGTATTAGCGGGGAATCGATTACTGGCAATGAAAAGTCAAGAGAATGTAAAAGTTAAAAAGGAATAGTACAAGGGACTGAGAATTAATGCTACTTATGAAATTTTACCTGTCATCTAGCTGGCTTGAAGAGTGTGAAATCCTTCCCCTGTGGAAGAACGAAAGTTAAAAGAAAAAACAATAGCATAATTGCTACCATTTAATGAACGTATGCTGTGTGACAGATGTCTTTGACGCTTTACATGCCTAGCCATTAGTTCACGCACAGCATGGTGGGTCATGCATCCCCAGTTTATAAATGAGGGAAATGGGTTCACAGAGGTAATGCAAATTGCCGAAAGTCACACAGGTAACAACGAGCAGGCTTAAGATTCTACTAAGGTTTGTATGAGCTCAAAATGCATTCTATGTCTAATGTCTAAAACCCAGTTCTCCTCATGGCAACATTTTATTAAATCAGAAAGACCTGTGATGATTATTCCTGAACTTGTTCCATAGTATTTATTGAGCACCATCTTCATGTAAGACAATGGGCCATAAGCTAGGCTTATAAAATAGTAAAAAAAATATGTTCATTGTCCTAAAATTACTCACAATTTTTAGAAGGTCATGGCACTTCTTATTAAAGATATAATTTATATATTCAACTATAGCTACATTTTATGGATTATACTCTATTCTCAGAAAGGACTTAAATTGTTTACAGAAAAAATACATAGTAAAAAAATATACTGTAACACAATAATTTCCTATGTGACATTTAAAAAACACATGAATGAAAAAGAGATCTAGGCACAAGACTAATCAAAATACTATACTCAGATAATTAAGCTGATTCTAGAAATTTTAACAACCAATAGGTAAAGAGAAATAATCAAACCAGCACACAATATAATCTTTTGAAATCCCTATCATAAAATAAATTTTCTTGTAGAAAAAATAGGAAATAAAATTTTGGTGGGTAATTTGGGTCCAATTTGCTTTTAAAACATATGGATGTGAGCTCCAATTAACAAAGAATTCTTCCATTGCTTTTTTCTAACAACCAGTCTAGAGTCTAAAGATCAGCTTGTACACTTATCTTTTTTTGATATTTTTATGTAATTATATTTCTGCAGCACTAAATCGACAGATGCAACCTAACCCTCTCAGGATTAATCATCTCTACCCCATTTTCTTAGTCAAAAGTAAATAATGTGTTTAATTAGAAAAAATATTTACAATTTGTATTTCTCTAATTGCCTATTGGTGAAAATAAATACTAACTAGCTGTACTTCTAATAGAGTTTTCATAATTTGGATTTAAACCTCATATTTAAATCAGCTGAATCCATGTAAAGTCGCTAAGGATTGAAAAATGTCATAAAAAAGAAAGAAATACCAAAATATTAAAGAATAACTAAAAAGAGAAAATAACCCCATGAAGGGATAATCTATAGATAGAATTGTTTAATTCATGTTTTTATTCAATATTAACCAATCTTTAATGGAAGTGCAGAAAGCATTAAGGAGCACAATGCGGGAAATGTGTTAAGATTCCTCCACAATTAGTAGAATCCTTTGTCCTTTCTTCAGAGCTGAAAATCCTCTCCCAAAACTGCTTAAACCCATGTCACGATGTCAGAAGGAGTGGAGGGCTTTTCCAATAATCAGAATCCTATATAAATATTAAACACGGGCATTAGACTCCCTCAGACTATATGCCAAGGACTGATTCCAGAGGATTGTTCTGCCCTGAAGAAAACTGTCCATTATAAAAGTTATTTCAGCACCTCTTTGAGTTTAGTCCAAACTGAACCACTCATTGTAGCAGGAGGAGACCTGCTGATAGCCAGAGAGCCATTAGCACTGAGGTGAGGTCATGAGCCCCAGCCTGAAAGGGGCCAGGCACTTCTCGTCCAAGAGTTCTTATCTGGGAGTTAGAATTTACTCCGCAGAATTTGATAAAGCACTTGATTTATTTGTTGTTTTATGTTGGCTGTTTAGCAGTTAAAAAGATGAGAACCCTGACCTGATCTTCCCCATTAGTTGAAGGGGGACCACTTATAAGTTCATAGGAACCTTCTCTAAACACAGTGCGTGCTTCAAGCCAACGCAGAGACGATCTTTTACTCCCTCTATCCTATCGTGCTTCTACTGCGGCCCTGACATAGCCACGTGTTATTAGTGCTCCGCAAGTTCATAATCACTGGTCAAAATTAACGCCGTTCAGGCATTCTTTTATTGTCCTACTTGAAATATCAAATGCTTTCAAAAATACTGCTGTCCCCATCACCGGGCGCCTCAGTTTTTCTCAGTCTGCCTTTTCTAGAACTGATTGTGTCAAGTCCCCGTGTGTAAGGGTGATTCGCCACTGCCACAGCCCACGGGAGAATTCCCAACTAATTGTATACAGTTCCCCGTTGTCAAGGCCTGAGTGGTTCCTTACGTGCATTCTCAGCTAAAATGACCACATTTAGTAAGAGGTTACCAGAGTTCGAGAAGGCTGGGTCCAGGGCGGTCCGGTGATGGTAGGTGAGCGTGCTCCGTGTTTGATTTCACTTCAAAGGCATGCTCCCAGGACTTGGGAACAAAAACCCCCCACAAAACCATGTTTTCCTCTAACCAGCTCCAGCTCCCAATTTAGCATCCTCTGAAGTCCAGGTTACATTCCTCCTGTTCCCTCCAGCCTCAAGTTTATCTTAACACGTGTGAGCCAAAGAAGCCACAAAAACAAAGCACAAAACAAACAGAGACCCCAGCACAGTATGCGTGCATCCAGAGCTTTCTGGCCTGTGGGTTTTTAAATGTTTCTACCTGTATCAGGCTGGAGGAGGGGAAGTAGCCAATGAAATACCCAATGGAGAAGAGAGGGAGAGTGAATAACATATGAGTGACTCTTGCTCATTCTACCCCATGCAAAATATACATGACCACGGTCTCTCAAAACTAGGGTTTTGCGACATCTGTTCTGCTGGTGCTTAAACACAGGCTCACCAGGTCTACTCTGCCTCCTGGGACATCCACCCACCAGTCACACTTCCTCCTGCGAACATGCACTGTCTGTATCATCGCTGACTTGTAAGCATCTTCATGCCTGGAGAGAGCTCAAGATGGACATTTTTTGTTGGAAAACAACAATGACACGGCAGCACCAGCACACTGCTTGTGGCTGCTGTGTTTAACTTATTGTATATCTTCTCACCTTAAGTACCCAGATGTTTTGGTAGGGTTTTCCACACCAACTGCTTCTATGTTTACTTCTTAAACCTGAAATCCGGCCTATGCCCTCCTTATTTCCCTGAACATGGTTCAATCAAGAGGATTGATCACCTTTGGTTGCTACATCTAATCTATACTGATCAGGTTTTCTTTTCTCTTTTTTATGTTAGGCAAACCTTGTCAAAACCTCCCCTCTTTGCCTCTCACAGTATCACATTCTCCTTGTGACGCCTACGTATCTGAGCGTCGTGGGTTTGGCCCCTCTCTACCCACTTCAGAGTTCTGTCCTGATGCTCGCTCTCTTCTCCTTCTCCCCCTTTGGTGTCTGTTGTAGTTCCCTTGAATTGTTATAACAAAGATATCACACTGGGTGGCTTAGGAACAGAAAAGCACTCATTTCTCACACTCTTGGAGGCTGGGAGGCCCAATATCATGACACCAGCAGGTCTGATTACTGGGGAGAACCCACCTCCTCTGTGGACACCTTCCCATTGTGCCCACTGAGAGTAAATAGTGGTCTTTGGGTCCTCTCCTATAAGGGCATTAATCTCTTTTTTTGTGTGTGGTTGTTCTTGTCTTATTTTTTATTTATTTTTTTATAAATAAATTTTTATTTTAATGGGGTGATATCAATAAATCAGGGTACATATATTCAAAGAAAACATGTCCAGGTTATCTTGTCATTCAATTCTGTTGCATACCCATCACCCAAAGAGAGATTGTCCTCCGTCACCTTCTATCTAGTTTTCTTTGTGCTCCACCCCCTCCTTCCTTCCCCCTGCCCCCCGTAACCACCACACTCTTGTCCATGTCTCTTAGTATCATTTTTATGTCCCACCAATGTATGGAATCCTGCAGTTCTTGTTTTTTTCTGATTTACTTATTTCACTCCGTATAATGTTATTAAGATCCCACCATTTTGTTGTAAGTGATCCGATGTCATCATTTCTTTTTTTTTTTTTTTTTTTTTTTTTTTTATAATTTTATTTTTTTAATGGGGTGACATCAATAAATCAGGATACATATATTCAAAGATAACAAGTCCAGGTTATCTTGTCGTTCAATTATGTTGCATACCCACCACCCAAAGTCAGATTGTCCTCTGTCACCTTCTATCTTGTTTTCTTTGTGCTCCTCCCACCCCCTATCCCTCTCCCATTCCCCCCTCCCCCCCGTAACAACCACACTCTTATCAATGTCTCTTAGTTTCACTTTTATGTCCCACCTACGTATGGAATAATGCAGTTTCTGGTTTTTTCTGATTTACTTATTTTACTTTGTATCATGTTATCAAGATCCCACCATTTTGCTGTAAATGATCCTATGTCATCATTTCTTATGGCTGAGTAGTATTCCATAGTGTATATGTGCCACATCTTCTTTATCCAGTCATCTATTGACGGGCTTTTTGGTTGTTTCCATGTCCTGGCCACTGTGAACAATGCTGCAATAAACATGGGGCTGCATGTGTCTTTACGTATCAATGTTTCTGAGTTTTGGGGATATATACCCAGTAGAGGGATTGCTGGGTCATAAGGTAGTTCTATTTTCAGTTTTTTGAGGAACCACCATACTTTCTTCCATAATGGTTGTACTACTTTACATTCCCACCAACAGTGTATGAGGGTTCCTTTTTCTCCACAGCCTCTCCAACATTTGTTATTACCTGACTTGCTAATAACAGCTAATCGAACAGGTGTGAGGTGGTATCTCATTGCCGTTTTGATTTGCATTTCTCTAATAGCTAAAGAAGATGAGCATCTTTTCATATATCTGTTGGCCATTTGTATTTCTTCCTGGGAGAAGTGTCTATTCATATCCTCTTCCCATTTTTTTATTGGATTGTTTGTTTGTTTGTTGTTGAGTTTTATGAGTTCTTTGTATATTTTGGATATTAGGCCCTTATCTGAGCTGTTGTTTGAAAATATCATTTCCCATTTAGTTGGCTTTCTGTTTATTTTGTTATCAGTTTCCCTTGCTGAGCAAAAACTTCTTAGTCTGATGTAGTCCCATTCATTAATTTTTGCCTTCACTTCTCTTGCCATTGGAGTCAAATTCATAAAATGCTCTTTAAAACCCAGGTCCATGAGTTGAGTACCTATGTCTTCTTCTATGTACTTAATTGTTTCAGGTCTTATGTTTAGATCTTTGATCCATTTTGAATTAATTTTTGTACAGGGGGAGAGACTGTAGTCCAGTTTCATTCTTTTGCATGTGGCTTTCCAGTTTTCCCAGCACCATTTATTGAAGAGGCTTTCTTTTCTCCATTGTGTGTTGTTGGCCCCTTTATCAAAAATTATTTGACTATATATATGTGGTTTTATTTCTGGACTTTCTATTCTGTTCCATTGGTCTGAGTGTCTATTTTTCTGCCAATACCATGCTGTTTTGATTGTCGTGGCCCTATAATAGAGTTTGAAGTCAGGTATTGTTATGCCCCCAGCTTCATTCTTTTTCTTTAGGATTGCTTTGGCTATTCGGGGTTTTTTATAGTTCCATATAAATCTGATGATTTTTTGCTCTATTTCTTTAAAAAATGTCATTGGAATTTTGATGGGAATTGCATTAAATTTGTATATTGCTTTGGGTAATATAGCCATCTTGATTATATTTATTCTTCCTAGCCAAGAACAAGGTATATTCTTCCATCTCATTATATCTTTTTCGATTTCCCTTAACAATGGTTTATAGTTTTCATTATATAAGTCCTTTACATTCTTTGTTATGTTTATTCCTAAGTATTTTATTTTTTTTGTTGCAATCGTGAAGGGGATTATTCTTTTGAGTTCCTTCTCAGTTGTTTCATTGTTGGCATATAGAAAGGCTATTGACTTCTGTATGTTAATTTTGTATCCTGCGACCTTACTGTATTGGCTTATTGTTTCTAGTAGTCTTTTTGTGGATTCTTTGGGGTTTTCGATGTATAGGATCATATCATCTGCAAAAAGTGATACCTTTACTTCTTCTTTTCCGATATGGATGCCTTTTATTTCTTTGTCTTGTCTGATTGCTCTGGCTAGAACCTCTAGTACCACATTAAATAAGAGTGGAGAGAGTGGACAACCCTGTCTTGTTCCTGATTTAAGGGGGAAAGCCTTCAGTTTAGTGCCATTTAATATGATGTTAGCTGATGGTTTATCATATATGGCCTTTATCATGTTGAGATATTTTCCTTCTATACCCATTTTGTTGAGAGTCTTAAACATAAAATTGTGTTGTATTTTATCGAAAGCCTTTTCTGCGTCTATTGATAAGATCATGTGGTTTTTGTTCTTTGTTTTGTTGATATGGTGTATTACATTAACCGTTTTACGTATGTTGAACCATCCTTGAGATTCTGGGATGAATCCCACTTGATCATGATGTATTATTTTTTTAATATGTTGTTGTATTCGATTTGCTAGTATTTTGTTTAGTATTTTAGCATCTGTATTCATTAGAGATATTGGTCTGTAGTTTTCTGTCTTTGTGCCATCCTTGCCTGGTTTTGGTATGAGGGTTATGTTGGCCTCATAAAATGTGTTTGGAAGTATTGCTTCTTCTTCAATTTTTTGGAAGACTTTGAGTAGAATAGGAACCAAGTCTTCTTTGAATGTTTGATAAAATTCGCTGGTATAGCCGTCAGGGCCTGGACTTTTATTTTTGGGGAGGTTTTTAATGGTTTTTTCTATTTCTTCTCTACTGATAGGTCTGTTTTGGCTTTCTGCTTCTTTTTGACTCAGTCTAGGAAGGTTGTATTGTTCTAGGAATTTATCCATTTCTTCTAGGTTGTTGAATTTAGTGGCATAAAGTTTTTCATAGTATTCTACAATAATTCTTTGTATATCTACGGTGTCCGTGGTGATTTCTCCTCTTTCATTTTGTATTTTGTTTATATGAGTTCTTTCTCTTTTTTCCTTGGTAAGTGTTGCCAAGGGTTTGTCAATTTTGTTGATCTTTTCAAAGAACCAGTTCCTTGTTCTATTAATTTTTTCTATAGTTTTTCTGTTCTCTAATTCATTTATTTCTGCTCTGATTTTTATTATCTCCTTTCTTCGGCTGGTTTTGGGTTGTCTTTGTTCTTCTTTTTCTAGTTCCTTAAGGTGGGAAGTTAAGTGGTTCACTTGGGCTCTCTCTTGTTTGTTCATATATGCCTGAAGCGATATGAACTTCCCTCTTATCACTGCTTTTGCTGCATCCCATAGATTCTGATATGTCGTATTGTCATTTTCATTAGTCTGTATATATCTTTTGATCTCTGCACTTATTTCTTCTTTGACCCATTCATTTTTTAAAAGTATGTTGTTTAGTTTCCACATTTTTGTGGGATTTTTTTCCTCTTTTTTGCAGTTGAATTCTAGTTTCAAGGCTTTATGATCAGAAAATATGCTTGGTACAACTTCAATTTTTCTGAATTTGCTGATATTGTTTTTGTGGCCCAACATATGGTCAATTCTTGAGAATGATCCATGTACACTGGAGAAAAATGTATACTCAGTCACTTTGGGATGAAATGTCCTGTAGATGTCTATCATATCCAGGTGCTCTAGTGTTTTGTTTAAGGCCACTATGTCTTTGTTGATTCTCTGTTTGGATGACCGATCTAGAGCCGTCAGCGGTGTATTGAGGTCTCCAAGTATGATTGTATTTTTGTCAGTTTTTGTTTTAAGATCAATAAGTAGCTGTCTTATATATTTTGGTGCTCCTTGGTTTGGTGCATATATATTAAGAATTGTTATGTCTTCTTGATTCAGTGTCCCCTTAGCCATTATGAAATGGCCATTTTTGTCTCTAAGTACTTTTCCTGTCTTGTAGTCAGCATTATCCGATATGAGTATTGCTACACCTGCTTTTTTTTGGATGTTATTTGCTTGGAGTATTGTTTTCCAGCCTTTCACTTTGAATTTGTTTTTATCCTTGTTACTTAGATGAGTTTCCTGTAGGCAGCATACAGTTGGATTTTCTTTTTTAATCCATTCTGCTACTCTGTGCCTTTTTATTGGTGAGTTTAATCCGTTTCCATTTAGTGTAATTATTGATACTTGTGAGTTCCCTATTGCCATTTTATATCTTGCTTTCTGTTAGTTTTGTGTCTTGTTTGATCCTTCTCTTTCGTTTTTCTATCTTTTGTTTTTATTGGGTTGTATTCCATACATCTTTCCTCTGTTGCTATCTTTTTTATCTCATGTGCTTCTGTGGTGGTTTTTTCAATGGTGGTTACCTTTGAGTAATGAAAAGGGTCCCTACCCTGTTCATTGTAGCGAACTATTTTGTGAGTACTTTTGCACTCCATCGTCCTTTGCTACTGTTAATCTCCGTCTTCTCCCCCTCTTTCTTTTTGTTGTTGTCACAGTTTAAATTTGGTTTTATTGTGTTCTTCTTGGAGCTTTTACTTGTGGCTCTGTTTTTTTTTGTTCTTTGTATCTGATTGGAGAACCCCCTTTAGTAATTCCTGGAGTGGGGGTTTTCTGATGATAAATTCCCTCATCTTTTCTGTATCTGTGAATGTTTTTATTTCTCCTTCGTATTTGAAGGATAGCTTTGATGGGTATAGTATTCGTGGCTGAAAGTTTCTCTCTTTCAGGACTTTAAATATTGGGGTCCACTCTCTTCTAGCTTGTAGAGTTTCTGCTGAGAAATCTGATGATAATCTAATGGGCCTTCCTTTATATGTTGTATTCTTCTTTTCCCTGGCTGCCTTGAGAATTTTTTCTTTGCTGTTGGTTTGTGTCAATTTCATTATGATATGCCTTGGAGTAGGTTTGTTGAGGTTAAGAAAACTTGGAGTTCTGTTTGCTTCTTGAACTTGAGGCTTTAGTTCTTTCCACAGGCTTGGGAAGTTCTCATCAATTATTTGTTTAAGTATGTTCTCCATTCCATTTTCTCTCTCTTCTCCCTCTGATATACCTATTATTCTTATGTTATTCTTTTTGATGAAGTCAGATAATTCTTGTAGGGCTATCTCATTTTTTTTTATTTTTGAGTCTCTTTCTTCTTCTCTCTGTTGTGCCTCAAGTTGCTTGTCTTCTATTTCACTAATCCTCTCTTCTATCTGACCTGTTCTATTAGCTAAGCTTGTTACTTCGTTTTTCAGCTCATGAATTGAGTTTTTCATCTCTGTTTGATTTGTTTTTATAGTTTCAATTTCCTTGGACATATATTCTTTGTGTTCATGGAGTTGTTTTCTGATTTCCCTATATTGCCTTTCTGTGTTTTCTTGTATATCTCGGAGGATTTTTAGGATTTCTATCTTCAATTCTCTGTCATTTAGCTCCAAGGTTTCCAATATATTAAATTTTTTCTCCATAGATTTTTCCTCATCTAGCTGTGTTACCTCTCTTTCTTTTGTATCCATGATATTCGATTTTCTCTTCCTTAATGGCATCTGAGGGTGGTTTTGTTGATAGTATTAATGAGATTTAATAAAGAATAAAAAGTTAAAAAAAATAAAAAAATAACAAATCGAAAAGAGTTGTTTTTTTTTAAAAAAATTAATAATGAAATAAAGAAAAATAAAATAAAATAAAAATTTTTAAAAAAGGAAATTATTCCCCCCCTCTTTTTTTCCTCTCCTCTCCTCTCCCCTCTTTCTTGAGAAAATCTTGTGGTGGACTGTGAGTTATAACAAACAATGCCTGTGATGGAGGGCCTGAATTGGGGAAAAGTAATAAAGGGGCAAAAAAGAGAGAAAGAAAAAAAAAAAAAAAAAAAGGAAAAAAAATAAAAGAAAAAAGAAAAAAAAAAGAGCGTATGGACCCACAAAAAGCAAATAAGGAAAAAATTTGGGTCAAGAATAAAATGATTTGCTTTTAGGTGTTGGTTTTCTAAGAGTTATGATGAGAGGAATAAGAGGAAAATGGAAAAATGGGGGAACAAATTAAAAACTTACTATTGTATTTAGTGGAACAAGAACTAGATAATATGGAGAGCCAGGGATGGGAGCACTGCTAGTGAGTTAAAAAGGTGAAGTAAAAACCCCCCAAAATGCCACAAACATAGGTTTGAGTCCGAGATAAGATAATTTGTTTGTTATTGAGGTTTGAATGAGAGGAGATGTAAAGGAGAAAGGAAGAGACTAATATAGAGGGAGAAAAGAAAGAGAGAGAGAGAAAAAAAGAGGGAACCACTAAAAGAAGAAAAAAGAAAGGAGAGAGAGAGAGAGAGTTAAGGGTTTTGGAGTGCAACCCTCATAGAGAGAAAGGAAGAGAAGAGAAATGATAATGGGAGATGTAACACTTATGGGTAGTGTAGTTCAAGGAGAGGAGAGAGTAAGACCGGCAGAGAGTTAATCGGCCAAATTGGAGGAGGAAAAAAAAGTCTCAAGAATGAAGATAAGAGAAACAAACGAACAAATATAATAAAATGGGATAGGTTATAAAGTCTGCAGATTATTCTTGATTTTGAGAGGTTATCTTCTTGCTTTTTCTTTTCTCTCCCTCTTCCTGGTCGGTGACTCTGTACCCCGGTTTCTGCCCCTTTGGCACGCTCAGGTAGAGGTTTGCATTTGATAAGTCTCTATGGCAATGTCATGTATTGTGCTTTATTCTCGTTGGGAGTCGAGGCTCATTAGCATTTATAGGCTCCGACAGTGAGAGAGTCCGTGTTCCTGGAGCCTTTCTCCTAGTCTTTCCTTCCTCAATTAGTAGCCTGATAGTCCAGGTATGGGGTTGCTGCTGCCTCTGCCTGGATAGTAAGAGGCTCAAATTGCTGGCAACTCCCCACTCTATTTCCACTCAGCACAGGGCTCTGGGTAAGGCTCAGTCAGTCAGAGCTGCTAGCATAATCAGGCGGGCTTTCCGCCCACTCGAAGATCTCTGGCTCTGCCACTCTATCCGGTAACACAAGCGGGCGCCCACTTCCGGGGCACTTGGAGGAAACTCTCACTCACTGTCTGCAACCAGGATATCCGGCCAGCAGTCTCACGCTCTGAGTGAAACCCCCAACCGCAGGGAAAAGTTGCAGCGTTGGAATTGAGTCTCGCTCCGTCCCCGTGTGCGGCTTTTGCATGGCGCTGGGGCGGCCCGAGATTCCGCTTTGGCCCACACAAAGGCCCCTGACTCTTCCCCTCTCTGCGATAACACGGGCGCGCACTGCCGAGGCACTCGGAGGAATCGCTCACTCCTTATCTGCGCGCGCAAACCAGGATATGAGGCCGGCCGTGGTTCCCTCTGAGTGAAACAGCCTCCAGCACGGAAAATCTCCACTGTTGGGATTAGTTCTCACTCCCTCCCGTGCGTGGCTTTCCCAGGGCGCTGGGGCTGCCCAGAGATTCTGCCCTCAGCCCACAGAAAGGCCTCTGACCCTGCCTCTCCGTGGGGCAACACGGGCACCCACTTCCGCGGCTTAGGAAGAAATCTCTCTTCCACTAACTGCGCACCGACCAGGAGACCGGGTAAAATGGCCGCTCCGCTTGTCTTTCTTTGTTTGGGTTTGGCGCGAGTGTTAGCTTGTATTGCCCGGGTTGCCACAGGATCAGATTTTCCTCAGCTTGGATCTCTGAGCCACAGCCTGGTTCGGCCGTTTTTGCTGTGGGGGCCTGGATCTATTCACCCCCTTTGCCCGCCTCAGTTTCTATATTCACAGTTACCAGAGAAAGCCGCCCTGTTTAGGTTAGTGAGGAAGGCGGAGCATTTCTTACTCCCTATTTCCTTCGGGGTTTGGTTATATATTTAGCCAATTTTTCACTCAATCATACCTTTGGGTGTATTGCGAAGAATCTGGAAGCTCCAAGTATAGGTTTTTCTGTTTCTGGTTGAAGATCTTGTTGAGTTTTGGGGGAGATTTATCGGTATCGCTTCCTACTCCGCCATTACTCTGACGTCATCTCTCTCCGATGTCATCATTTCTTATGACTGAATAGTATACCATGGCGTATATGTGCCACATCTTCTTTATCCAGTCTTCTATTTTTTTTTTTTACAGTGATTAAAGCCTTTAAGCAAACTCTTGGCCAATACAGCAAGAATCCATAAAAGAGTAGTGTCCTTAGCATGTTCACCAAGTCCAAGTTGGCCCCAACACCATTCCAAATCCCTGAAAAATGCAACCCAACCCCAGTTCAGTCTGTTAGGAGCTGTCACAAGGAGCAAGAGTCCAGGAGAAGTCCACATCCAGGAAAAGTCCGTATGGCACTGGAATTGTTGTCACAATTCTATACTTTGCAGCTCATGTCCAAGTCCGAATGACTGCTGCTTCTAGCTGGTAATGATTCAGGTAGAGTGGAAAAGCCATCTGCAGCATGTGTGGATATGGAGCTTCTGTTCTTCTCTGTCTGGAGAGATGATACCAGGTTGCTTTTCCCTGGAGCTCTGTGACTGTGGCTTGGTAAAGAGAACCTTAGGATACACTAAGCTGGGTGGCAAAAGTAGATTCATAATAGAAGTTGGCAAAAGGGGGAAAGAGAGCTCTAAATTAGGAGTAGGTCCCAGCCTGAAATATGAGTGGGGCATTGAGGTAGGAGGAATAAAGGAAACACTATATATTAAACAAAGCAGCAGAAAATAGGACTATCAACACCCACAACAGAGATCTTTGAGGGAAAAATAAAAAACCTGACTATTCAGGCAAGATATAGTGAAGTGGCCCTTGTGCAAATGAGATCAGTTTACCTGCTTCTTGGAAGAAATACCCTAGGCTCGTCCACAGTGTCATAAATGGGGCTGACGGCCCTGGGCCCCTTCAGCCTTCAGTGGCAAACCCCAGCATTCTGGGCAAGGTTAGGTGATAGGTGGCTGGAGCAGGGCTGGAAGAGACTGAACCCTCCTTTAGAGGAGCGAGGGGGAAGCCTATCTTCCAGTGTCCCTGTTTCCTCACAACAGAGGCATGTAAGTCTGGAAGGCTTTAGCTCAATGACCTTCCTTTCCACTATTGAAGCAGGACCCAGATGGCATCCTATGAGACCCCTTTGGGGCGCTGGAGCCTTTAAGGGTGTATCCTAAAAGCTGGTAGTTCCCCTGATCTCTATTGGGCTTTTTCTGCCTCTAGGTATCTTAAAAGCCACTCTCAGAAGATCTCACTGAGGAGTTTGAGGATCCCCATTCGCCTATATAAATCTTTTCCATATATCTGGAGCTATTTGGAAAAAGACAAAACAGAGTTATTAGCTGGATCAAATAAAGAAGGTAGTAGTTTGCAGGTGAAAAAGATTTGGCGTCTCCTGTTCATCAGCATTCAAAAGAAATTTAAATTTTTTTTTTAAGTAAAAAGCATGATATGGTAGACCCATAGGAGTTCCAGGATATGACTACCCCCTTTTAAATTTTTTTAAATTGACCTTAAAATATTTGCTGGGTACACTTTAATAATACCTTAACTTTAAAGATTGTAAGAATGACAAAATACAGTAAATGCTTTTGCTCCATATGCAGGAGCATTTTCAGTTTAACCAGTTTAGGAAATCCAATAATAGAACAATGCATACAGACAATGAGCTATAACATGCTTAGCAGCCTCTCCTGTTCTGACAGAGGTTACTATAAATCCAGAATATGTATCCACTGTAACGTGGACATAGGACTGTTTGCCAAATGAAGGTATATGAGTAACATCCATTTGCCAAAGTTGTCCTGGTAGGGGTCCTTGAGGGTTAACTCCAAATGAAGGGGCAGATTATAGTATAGAACCCCTTGGACAGGATTTCCTGATCTGCCGTGCTGCTTCCTGAGAAAGTTGAAACTGTTTACACAGGGCTGCAGTGTTCTGGTGATGAAGAGTATGAGACTGAATTGCTCAATCTGTCAATGGTTGCTCCAAATAATTTTCTTTTGGGTAGCTTGATCAACAAGGGCATTCCTAGACCCTGGCTGGTTGGCTCAGTGGTAGAGCATCGACCTTGCGTGCAGGATTCCCGGGTTCGATTCCCGGGTTCGATTCCCGGCCAGAGCACACAGAAGAAGCACCCATCTGAAGGGCATTAATCTTGAAGAATGACACCTGAAAATCTGTACTTTAAAAAGAGCCATTTTAGCCCTGGCCGGTTGGCTCAGCGGTAGAGCGTCGGCCTAGCGTGCGGAGGACCAGGGTTCGCTTCCCGGCCAGGGCACACAGGAGAAGCGCCCATTTGCTTCTCCACCCCTCCGCCACGCTTTCCTCTCTGTCTCTCTCTTCCCCTCCCGCAGCCAAGGCTCCATTGGAGCAAAGATGGCCCGGGCGCTGGGGATGGCTCTGTGGCCTCTGCCCCAGGCGCTAGAGTGGCTCTGGTCGCAACATGGCGACGCCCAGGATGGGCAGAGCATCGCCCCCTGGTGGGCAGAGCGTCGCCCCTGGTGGGCGTGCCGGGTGGATCCCGGTCGGGCGCATGCGGGAGTCTGTCTGACTGTCTCTCCCTGTTTCCAGCTTCAGAAAAATGAAAAAAAAAAAAAAAAAAAGATAAAAAAAAAAAAATAAAATAAAAAGAGCCATTTTAGGATTTTTAATAATGCTTGTCCTTCAACATTTCTTTGGCAACTATCTGATTTAACTTATGCCTACAGTGCTTTGCCCGGGACATATATTTCCTCTTAAAATCTTGCAAACTTCATGCAGGTGGAGGGCAGGGACCAATATCCATGGCCCTTCACATAGGCCAGTGGTCTCTCTCTTAGCTCTATCATAGGCATCTATCCGTGTTTTCTCTGCTAATAAATGGTAGCTGGCATTATTAGTCATCTGCCTAATATAGAAAATTGGAGCTGTCTATGATAGTTCACTTATTTTAGATGTCAAATCAGCAACCAATCAATCTAATTTTCAAGTCACTACTCTGTATTTAGTGTACTCTCTCCTCCCCCATCTCAAGTTTACCTCCCCATTATCTCTAGTTGTACATTACAGGAGCATCTTATTACAGCATCCTCATTCCTGTGGATTGGCACACCCTGCTCCACTCTCCACACTTTGGTGTCAGTGTCAGTCCTCGGATGAATGGGCTCAGACATCCCCACTGTCTCAAGATGGAATCCAAAATTTTTGGAAATATATATACTTTAAATAAGACTTCTAAATGGTTGAATGATTTCAGTAGTAGCATGAAGTTCCTTGGTGATGACTGAGGAGATTCTCAAGAGGTATCTGAGTAGCAAGTTTTAAAGGTCTTCATTCCTTGACCTTCAGATTCCGTAGGTATTCTTTCTTAACTTCGCGTACGTTTTCCTCTGTCTCCTTCCACAGTATCATTCCTCTTTCCCTGCTCTATAGGGAACAAAATGCATATAATGCACTCACCCAGAGTCTTCTTAGGATATACTCCTTAGTCGAGTGAAATGCTTTAGGGCACCAAAAAATGGAAGGCTTATCCCATCGAAGGTCTGACTGCCTCTTTTTAGCTTAAGCTCATTGTCATTACACATGAAGTGTGACTTTAGATGGGAGCAGCTTCAGTGATTGTTTGAATGCTCTGAGCCCACAAGTACGTGCAGTGTGTGTGGGTGGGGGAGGAGCAGCATTTTCTGTGAGGGACCCACATCTTTCATCCGCTGACTTTCAAAAGAGGCAGAGGTCTGATGGGAGCGTTTGATGAGGCAAATCCAAAGGAGTGTTTGCTTCAAAAATTAAATAAAAAAAACCCCGACCTTTTGTCACACCTATCCCATATATGCAATTTATTTTGGATATAGTCATGCCCCTAAAATGTGCATTTGCTAGAAAGGAAAGTACATTTAAATAGACCAGGAAGTACATGCTATCCACATTGAATATTTCGAAGTAACTGCAATGGTTGTAGGGATTACCAGAATTTTTAAGTTACACTGGAAAAGAGCCTCAGATAAAAATGTTTAGTGGCTTTTTTTTCCCCGAACACAGTGTGCATTTTACAATTGATCAATATGCTAAATTGTGTGATGCCAGCTTGGGTAAGACCAGGAGCTAAGTTTCTGAGAAATCCCTCTCTTGGATGTTTCATGGCAAGATAGCCAAAGAGGGACCAGGGTACGGCTTTGAACGCAAAGCCACACTATTTCTCTTGCAAGGCTGTTTGTCAGACCTGGTGACAGAAAGATGCCTGGAACCCAACCTGTCCTTGCTTTGCAACTGCCTTGCTGTCTCTGCTGACGACCAGCGGCCAGTCACCACGAGCTGCTTGCGCATGCTCACACATGAAGCTTGAGAGGGGTTTGCCTCCCTTTGTGTGCAGTGGCTTGTGTTACAAGGCGTGTTTCCCAAAGGGCCAGATGCTTCACAGAGATTCCTCCCTCCCAACCCGCTTGTCTCCAACCCCCCACTAACCATAACAAGTTATTGCAAATTGGGTGACTCCTAGGTCTTTATAAGTGATACCCATGGCACTAGTTAATATTAAGCTCCTCATTTGCTTTGTAAATACTTACCTCAAGGGAAAAATTTCTGCAATAGGGATTTATTTTTGAAAGGAGGGGAGTATAAATTGACAATCTGACTCTAAAATGTATATAGAAATGGCAAAATTAAAAAAGACTAGGCAGGTTCTCAAAAGAGGAACAAGTTTGTGAAACTTGACCACCTGATTTCAACTCATTATAAAAGTCCAATAATCAGGACAGTGTGGTACTGGTGTGAAGACAGACACACGGATGAATGGAACTAAACAGAGTATCGAGGCACATCGGCCATTCGTCTGCTAAAATGCAAGATGATCTGAGCCTAGACCCTCATTTGCCCTGTACACTATTGTATCCCATTGCTTGAAACAGTACTTGGCACAAAGTGAAAATTCAATCTACATTTGTCGACTAAAGAGAATAATTATTAGGGATCCCATGCAATCTGGTATCATTCAGAGAGGACAGATAGGGATGTCTGAATAAAATACACAGTCATTATATCAACATAATTTTCATGAACAGACACAAAGCACTGCAATAGCTAAATTAATTCTCGAAACCCTTTCCATGACCACACATAGGTGGAAAGAGAACGCAGTGTATATATTCTTCTGTGCATTCTAATGTAAAACTAAGAGAATTCTTTGAAAGGTAAGATGGCATGAGTTTGGAAACTTGATAGAGGCTGTAGACCAGTTACAAAAGGTTTTCAGTGAGGCACCAGCTCAGTTGATAAGATAAACTAAAAAAGCTAGGCACCAAAGGTTAAACTGTTTAGGCAGAAACAGTCTCAAAGGTACAGGTTCCCGGAGGCCTTTGAACAGGACGCCAAAGAGATATGAGAAATTGAAAAGGATGGAGATAAAAGCATTGCCTTGAAGGAAGTAGAATAAATTTATGTGTGAAATGAAGACCCAGCAAGTCAGGAGAAATATTCTGAACTGTGTGTCTAGCCTGCTATTTTATTTATTGTTCACATGGGAGTATGTAAGAATGCTGTAATATACTCACGTATGTGTTTTATAAGGACTGGGGCTATATGTACACATGCACACAACCCCACACATTCTTTAATTTACCAGTTTGTAAATTACTAAAGAAGACTGTATCTATATTGATAAATGAAATGACCTTTAATTTTAATTCTTACTGTGTCTTTCACCAGTTTTCATCTTGAGTGATACACAGAATGAGTTAGGTAGTATTCCATTTTATTTCCTATGAATTGGAAGAGTTTCTGTAATATCAGAACTATCCGTTCTGTGAAAGTTTTACAGATATAACCTGAAAGCCATCTGTACCTACTGTTGCCTTTGTGGGAACACTTTTACCTAGTGCTGCATTTGTATAGAATCCGGATAATAGCATGTATGTCTTTGAGTATCTGTAGTTATGACCTGTCTTTCAATACTGATAATAATTATATGCACCATCTTTCTTTTCTCTTTGTAAATGACAACAGAGAAGAGGCATTATTCAGTAAGTGATAATAAAATTCAGGTTGCATTCAAGATAGGTTGCCTCGAAAGGGGGGACAAATAGGGACAGGCTTGGTGCGTGTTGAGTTATTACTTCCCTTGGACTAGGTCCTTCTTCTGGTAATTTAAATATTAATTTCCACATAATCTCCAGGTGTTATTAGAGTGTGTTTCCAGGTGGGTATCAGCATGGTGCTGGCGTTAACACGTGGAGAGCTTGGCAGCAAGTCTGGTGTGTGGACACCGTGAAGACTTTAACATTTTTAATGTGTTTCTAATTTTGATTGTTATTTCCACTCTGACCCAAGGAGTATACAGAAGTGTGTGGTTTATTTTCCAAATTTCTGGTAACACCTAGCTACTTCTTATTATTGATTTCTGCTGTATTTCCACTTTGATGTTAGGACATAGTCTTTATGATTTCAATTATTGAAAATTTATAAAATCTTGCATTATATCCCATGGATCAACCATATATTGCTTTGTGACAAAAGACCCCAAAACTTGGTAGCTAAAATAACATTGATTATATCGCAATTTCTGAGGGTCAGGTAATCTGGGCATGGTCCGTTGGCTTTGGGTCTCTTCCAAGGGTACAACCCAATTGTGAGATCTTCTGCAAGTATTTTAAAATTTCTGTGTCTTAATTCCTTCATCTTTAACTTTACAAATCAAATATCATGTGCATACATTTTATTAATCCAACTGGACACTTTCTACATGATTGTCCATGTGCTCACCTCGGGGCAATGCAGTTAAATAAAATACTACAGTTACTCCTCATTGAGTGCCAATTACAACATGGCTAATAATCTAAGTTGACTGAAATGAAAAATAACAACATAACTTGAGGTGAATAATTATTAGATTTTTTTCTGTTGACTTATTTACAGATATGTCTATGAGGCTGAGGAACTTCCAAAATTACCTTCATTCAGAAAAATTTGAATGCTTCCATGTTAACATGGGCTTGGTTTTCTGTCTTAGGAGCCTGGGCCTTGTTTGGCATCTGCAACTCTCCATGAACATTGATTATTATAGATACCTGGAAAAACTATTGCTCCCTCAATAGCCAGCATGTTCATTTCTATTTTACCCATTTTTGTATATTAAATCTTAGGAAATTGTTAAGATGCAGGATAGTATGCATTGTGTAACATTTATTTCTATGAAAATTTAGGCCTCAGTTCTGTCTCCAAAAATTATTAAATATAGGAACTTGAAAAGTGTGTTTTCTTTTCTGAGCAACTGTTTATTCAGTGATAACAGAGTGATGACAGCCATGATGTTGACAGTGAAAAATAACCATCCTTGCTTCTCAGAAGGTACCTGTGTGACTCACCTAAGTTGATATCCCTGGAAAGTGCTCTCCAATCTGATGAGAGCCATGATAAGGCCATGACTGCTCATGCACAAAGGGGGATTTTGGGCCCTGGCCTATCTATGGCATTATAATGTTTCTGACATCCTTATGTAAGTAGAAGCACCATAATGTTGGTGTCACTCACATTTTGGTCACTTCTTCCATTGTAAGAGATGTATGAAATTATGAAGCACCACTGTGGAGAAATGCACCTGTTCCCCCATGCAGTCCAAAATGCACATCTCACAAAAAAATGCATACCACACACACACACACAAGCACATCTCACAAAAATAAAGCACAGCTCACCAAAAAAGCTCATCTTACACACACACACACACACACACACACACAAAAGCACATCTCACAAAAAAAAAAAGAAAATAAGAAAGAAAAGAAAATAGAAAAGAAACACATCTCACCAGTGACTCTCCATCTGGTCTTTCGCATCTGTAGATTCCACCCACCGTGGATGGAGAACAGGTACATTGCACCTGAGGTCGCGAACATGAACCGTGGTTTTGGGTCTGAGGTTGCTGGAATCTGTGGACGCGAAACCCCAGATGGGAGGGCAGCCCAGCCACCTGTCCAGGGCACGAGCATCCAGGTCCAGGTTGGGCCAGGGTCTGGGGACCACGGGACCTCCGGGACCAGCCCAGCTGAACTTAGCACGCCCACACCCATTTACTTCTTTTCTTACTTGTTAGCTGGCCGTGTCATGGTCATTACCGGTCGTCATCTTGTTGAAGGTCAGTGTCATAGTTTATTAC
Organism: Saccopteryx bilineata; assembly: GCF_036850765.1. Taxonomy (NCBI): domain Eukaryota; kingdom Metazoa; phylum Chordata; class Mammalia; order Chiroptera; family Emballonuridae; genus Saccopteryx; species Saccopteryx bilineata. The sequence goes on along the minus strand of NC_089490.1, from coordinate 235,883,539 downwards.
CTTTCTTGCTGTGTAGTAAACATGGCATCTGCTTTGGAATCACTGGAAATAAGGGCAATAGTCTCTATAATACACTTTTCAATGTCCAGCAGACAGGCCGGGGCTGGGTCCTCATTCTGAGCCTGTTCCTTCCTCAAAAGAAAAGTCTCCCTTTCTCCCGCCAGGGGGGGCCTGCATGGCTTTGTCGGATCCATGGTGTCTTACTTCCCCTCCCTTACACATATCTCTAGTCATTCTCCATCCTTGCTGTCTCCATCTAATGAGCTCTGTGACGTGTCTGTAGCTACTTCTTTTTGCTAGTTCTTGCATTGCTCTGCAAATGTTGAATCAGCTCTCTCACCTCTATGTTAACCAAACCACTGAAAGGTGTGCACAGGTGTGTATGTGTGTTTGTGTGTGTGACTACATATGACTTTGGAGTGCTGTACTTCAGAAGAATTGGTTGAAAAGAGAGAAGACATGGGGGGTTTCTTTTCTCTGAGTTCGTGAGGACACAGCCAGGGCCTTTTGCTCTGTCTAGTTTTCTCTTCCTGCTGTGGGGGGAAAAAAACTACGGAAAAGAAAAAGTGTCCTGAGTGAACATAGAAACACTGATACTTGATCATGTTAGGTCCCTCCATAAATACTTTCAGTACTGTTTTTAACCTGGAGAAAGAGTTTGAAACTCATTTTAATGAAACTCAGAATAAGCTTTACAGTATAAGCCCTGTCTCCTATCCTGGCTTCTGTCTCCATGTTGACTGATGTTCAACCCACACTAAACTACAGACACCTCCTGTGGGGAAAACAGCTGTGTTAAGCATGCTTACTGATCTACTGGCTGCAAGCACTTTGTGCAAGTTATGCATGAGCACGTGGCAGAGAGCAACGTGTGTGTCTCTGTGCAAAGCTGTGGGTGCTTGCCCTCAGGGCTGATTCTCTCAGATGGCTCTCCTGCCACCAGTAGGGGTGGTGTTCCTGATCCCTTGCCCTCCACTGCAAAAGCAGGTTTTCCTTGGTTTATTTGCTCGCCTGTCTTTCTGAGCCTCCAATAAATGGAAATGGCCCTGTGCTTCCCGGCTCTACAGGGCGGGAAAAAATAAAGCACAGCTCGCAAAAAAAAAAAAATGCTCATCTGTCCGAATCCAGTGTAAACCTGCCTGCCTCGGCCACCAGCATCACACCTCCTGAATGTGTGAGACAGTTTTCTATTTCTGTACCTTTGTGAGACTCTTTTTTCAGCTTGAGGAGCCCCTCCCCTCCCCTATCAGATGAGTATATTTAGACTTCAATATTTAGTTCTAGAATTATATCTGTCGAGCCTTTTTTAATACATTTGTGTCCCCAGGTGGAGGTGACAGCTTACCACTTTTTGGCCCCTTTGTACTGGGTACATATTTTTACCTATCGAACAGTAAAATAGGTTTCAGCTGTGGACTGGCCTGTGACCCTGCTCTGCACAGTTGGCCCTTCAGAATGGAAACTACAATGTATTATCTATCTCGAGTACTTAGCTTTAAATATGCATTACTTAACTGATAAACCTCGGGTTCTATCTAGAAGGAATAAAAAAACAGCCTAAAGAAACTTAGATAGTCACACAGTAGTTCTCAGTGGCAAGATTGAAATTCAGATCTAGATATGCTTTGATCCCATCCTCAGTTCCTTTGCGAATGCTGACATTTAAATGGTTAGGACCTCCTAATACTAACCATCTTGAATGAGAAGAAAAAAAAACCTGTGTGCTGAGCAAGTCAAGCAGGGATTTTTAATTATTGTCCTCCATTTTCCTCTGTTGTGACAGTGGTGCTTGGACCATGTATCCCTTTACGTTGCTCCCATCACACAAAACTGCACTGCAGAACCAGCTCTGTTAAAACCGTTAATGCTGAATGCCAGGGACAGGGGAGGTTCTGCAGTCTGATGACCTGGGACAGTGAGAGAGTGTACAAGAACGGTCACTGGAGATAACATATGCATGCTACAGAATGGCTTCCATCGCTTTTCCTGCTGGCAGACTTGCCAGGCTCGGGCTGTGCGGCAGTACAGGCTGAGCACAGCTCATGCTGGGACTGACAGGAAGCCACTCCGCGCCCTTATCTCCTGTGCATGCTTTGTCACTTGGATCAGTTGTTTCCAAGACAGCTTCGTCAACTCCTCCAGTGTTCTACTGCAGTGCGACTCTGCCCCTCCTTCTGTTGTAACAGGAGCTAGAATCTCTTCTGAGCTCCTTAAACTCAGACGAGCCTTGTGACTGGGTTCCATTAACTCAAGGAAGCAGGGGTGACAGTGTGTTGAGTTGGGGGCTGGGCTGGGCATTAGAGATCTTATAGCTCTCAGTTGGGTCCTGCACATCCAGTGTACTAGCAGGGGAGAGGCCGCGTGATGGAAGAGAGTCCAGGGACCCTGACAGCCAGGGCAAGCTGCTACACATGCGTTCCAACTCTCAGGAACGTCTATCCCAGAAGAACCTTTAGCTGAATGCAGCACATAAAAGAACCCAGGTGAAACAGAACCAAAAATCCCAGCCAGATCCAAAGTCATGATAAACTGGTGTTTTAAGCTACAGAGTTTGGGGTCGGTTGTTACCCAGGAAAGATCACCAGAATGGTTGCTTTTGTTTCCAGGTGTTAGGGGAATCAGCAGCCTATACATAATAGATCAATGGGAGATGATTATGAGAAACTCTGTCGTGATGACAGTTTTTAATATGTTAGCCCGTTTTGTCTCCTTGATTTCCCATTCTGCTTTCAGACAAGCAAGCCTTTTCTCTATTGTTAGAATTAGAAAAACGATTTGGTATTTTAGTAAAGAGGTATTTGCTAGCCTGTGGATGAACACTGCATTTAAAAGAACTGTGAGTGGACAGTAGGGTGGGTGTAGCTTCTCTGAGCCCAATAACCAGGAAATGCAATGGGACTTTTCTTGCCTATGCTTAGACTTCTCAACTTACTTCTCCCTTAGTTTTTAACTCAGCATACTCTTGCGTGCTAGAAACCCAAGACCTGAAGGTCAAGTTATGCATGACCCAGATGCCATTTCTGTATACCTGCTTTCCCTTAGCTTTCTTCTCTATCTATCCTCATTATTATATATATTATATTAATTATATTATTATATTAGAAGAGCCAAAGGCCTTATTTGTAAGCCAGCCAAATGGCCTACCTTCCAATTCCTTAGTAGTTAAAATTTTCTGAATTCACCTTCTCCATTTTAAAATTAAAATCTGTGAATGTTGCATGTGTAAATAACCATGATTACATTTAATTTTTTAAAAAAACTAAAACAAACACAAATGACCAAGGCAGGAGATTGAAGGGAATGGTTAATTTCTGCAGCACTAGCTGGAGGGAAGAAGTCCACTCATCAGGGACAACAATAACAAAAGCATAATTCTGTTGTGCATGGGTATTTTATAATTGGGGTATGTTTGTTACAGCAACTGGTTTGTTACAGTACCTTATCTAGTCTAACTGATGATCAATTTTAAAAAACTAAAATATGATGTCTCCCCACAGTAGCTCCTGTTTATGGAATTTCTTCCTGTAGGCTTGTATGCCAATCATAAAAATAAAATATACACTTTAATGGATAAGATAAATATAAAAAAACTAACAATAAATGCATATTCCAACATATTTTTATATCCCCTTCTAACCTCTAAATTTTACTTCTTGAAATATTAACTTTATTGAGGTAATTACATCTGGAGGAATGATTTGTCTGAAAGTCTATAAAATATGACAAAATTAATATTTTATCAAAATATATTTGTGCCCCCTGGCTCCTGACCAGAACCCAAGAATAATGTTAGTCTTGAGGCTAATATTCTCATGGATGATTGATGTGCTTTGTGAGTAAAACCAAATAAAATAAATCTTGCCAGGTTTACATATGTTCCTGTGTCTTTAAAGATTAATTTATACCAGTGCATGTCAGTTTGGAAGAGTGATTCTTTGTATATAGGTAATTAACAGAAGAAATTGTTAAACAAGAACTGTATTTTAATTGGTTTTGTGTTGTTGATGAAAAACTCTGGCATGAGATAATGGCTGTGTGTTAACTACCAACTGATTCTCAGGTGAGTTCAGCTAAAGAGATGGGTGTTAGTAGCTTCCTCACTTCCTCTGAAGGTGAATTGTTTCAGGAGAGATGGATGAGTATTTTCTAAGTCTCTCTCTCATTTTCCTCTTGCTATTTGTGATTGCATCAAGTTCACATTAAGTTTTGTTTCATGCTCGAAGATACTGTTTAGTCACCACAGCCTCTACGCAATATGGCTGAAAGGAGCTTACTTGCTTAAAACGAACGTGGTTATTTATGAGTTTTCCTGAGTTAGTGAGGTCCGCATTGTGTTTCTACTGGGATCCAGCATTTTGACAAGCGTTCTGTTACTCCTGAACTATACAAGCCACAGCTGTTGCACTCTTATTTTTGAAGTCAGTGATCTATTTGAATGGCATCGAGGGGGACACTGCCCGGTCGTCACCTTCAGTATCTTGCTGGCTCTGTTCCTAGAGAAGGGGATCTGTAACTTCCCTTTCTGGCCCCAGAGAGAAATCGGGTTCCTTTGTCATTCTTGCTTCCCTTGACCTAATTTAGTTTTGTATTGTTCCCAAAGTTTGACTTTTGGTGGTGTAAGGTATTTTTCCCTGCCAAGAAGGAAGGAAGGAAGGGGCCGGAGCCACAGAGTATGAAATAATAAAAGGCTTTACTGAGTACAGTGCGCATCCTGCCCGACGAGGTTCCCTGGCCCCAACAAAAGATGGAGGCCAGGGAAGTCACAAGTGGTGACCCACATGGGAGATATTTAAAGGGTCCCTAGGGTGGTCGAGCTAATATGACGTGGTGAAATCTCACTGGCTGGCAGACGGTCGCTGTTTTCCAAAGGGTTCCTGGGAAGTTTCTTTTGGCGCGCTTGGTTGTGGGCGGTCCTAGCCAAAGTTCCCGGAAGGGCCTGAGTTCCCCATTATCCACCGACCTTACAGGTGGCATCCTAACCCTTCTGTCATCCCTTTTGTCCTTCCAGCTATCACAGCCATGGGAAACTGATACAGTGTCAGACACACAAACGTGTTTATGTGCAGGTATACACACAGATGAAAAAGGAGAGGAAAGCAAAGAGAGCATCCTCTAAAACACTGTGAGAGGCTGCAGAACTTGGCCTTATGATGACTGATGCCAACACTGCAGGTCAAGAGGCTAGACGCTAGAGCATAGTGCTTACTAGAAGGCCACAAGGGAAACCAATGCTCATTTCCAAACAAAAATACTTTGCGTGATATTTAAAATAGTTATATAATTATATTAATAAATTAATGTCAGTAGATACTTTATTTCATCCATGTCCATAGTGTTTATATATTCAAACTGACCAGAATAATGTTTAAATCTTTATATTTTGAAAATGAATTATCACTTTATTTTCTAGTTTCCTTTGTAATTAGGAATGCATGCTGCATTTTGCCAGCTGGGTTCCAGAATACATTGTATTTTCCACCTGACCTTATTTTAATTATTATTATAAAATGGAAATATAGATTTTTGCCAGTTAAAGCATGAAGTTAGGTTCTCAAACTTCCTGTAAATATTAATGTGATGATAGGTGGATAGTAGACATAAATTCATTGAAAAATGATTCATTTTACTTATGACAGTTTGTGGCTTTGGTTATTTGATAGAATGTTGGGAAGAAAAAAAATGTGAAAGATAGAGAATGGGTCTAGTTGACTTTCCAGCATGTGCCCTCTAATCCCAGAAGAGCAGAAATACATAAACGCAGTATTTCTGCTGCGCATGTCACTTTCTATGTAGGGCTGTAAAAATTGCATGTAGCGTTCATTGGATACTGGCTTAACAAGGCACCTATCTTCTGCAAATTGTTTCAATCACAAAGCATTTAAAATTAAATTCCATTTTGGGTTAGCCTGATTCCATCTGTATTGATAATATCAGCCTGTGGGGCAGTGTAATGAGCTCATCTGGCCTGTACTTCCAGTGCTTTCCAAACAAAGGCCGTCAGTTCCGTTCCATCAGTGCGGTGACCTGAGCCACGTTTGACATCATTCTGTCTGTTTTCTTCCAAATATTTTGAACTGCAGTTTAAAACAGGCTGAGATGTAATCCATCAGATCTAGAAAGCTGTTCCCTCGGCCTCCAGCTCCCTTGTCCCCCCAGGCAATGTGCAAAGGTGATCTCTGGTTGTATAATACAAAGACAGAAAAGTGGTGTAGAAACACCTACATCTAAATTCACCCAATTATTTTATGTAGCACAGTAAGATGATAAAAATGATTGTTTACTATATTTAATGTATTTAATATTCATTCTCTCTAATCTAACCCGTAACAACAACAACAAAAGAAAACAAAAATAAAATGAACAAAGAGGACATGTATTTCCTGTTTTAACTGTGAAGGAATTGATGCTCAGAAAATTGAACTGATTTGTCTTAAGCCGTACTATTAACAATTGATGAGCTTTAAGTCAGTTTCACTGCAAAGATAATACAATAATCCCTTTGAAGTACTTTTCTAATTTTTAAGGAAGAGTTTCCCTAATTCAAGTGTTACCGACTTTTAAGGAAGTTAATAGTCATTGACAAAACCATTTTGTAACAGGGTGTACTTGAATTTTCAAGAGAAAATGGCTTGGATTAAGTGTTCCTTATGATTGGGAAACTTTGTATTTAACTTATGTTTAAAAATTTTAAAAAAATTAGCAAGATAGAATTTCTATATGGAAATTGTAGTTTCCCAGAAAAATGACTTATATTTTAATATTTTCTGGTATAAACACGTCATAAGAATTCAGACACATCTGCCTTTGAGCATTATATGCATTTACCATTAAAAAAGTAAAATTCATATTCTGGAGGTAGCATTATTATATTCTGTTATAAATTATTATTGTACACAGATTCCTAGTTTATATTTGCTTACTCACAAATGCAGCAGATATTTCAACATTGCCAAATTTACTTTGTAATTTTAATGAACTCTTTTTGCCTCTCTAATTAAGTTGCTCTTGCTATTAACAGTGGTTTAGCGCTGGTACTCAGCTAGCTTTGCTGGCAAGATGCAATCACATTTTCATCGGATATGATCAGGTTTAGCAGGAAAGAGAGATTGATGGCTTTAAACACTATGGTGAAAATATTGGGGGTATTTTAAAAAGCGATGTTCATGTTGTAAAAATAAATCTTAAAAAGGAGCTATAAATGTTTGTCACCTAAGTATGTCAGTTTTATTGCATATTTCTTTGCGAGATTATATACCATGAAATCTAAGTGGTTCAGTGTGGTATTTGGTACAAAGTAGATTATATGAATACAAATACTAGTTCACGGTCAAAGGTAAACTAACAACGGAACTGGTAGTTTGAGACAGATAGTAACATTTTACTAGTCACCGAAAGTGTACCTTTATCTCTTACCATGTCTGCTGTTAGCAGGCCAGTACCAGCCACTGTCACGATTGCAGTAGCATCCTAATTTATCGCTCTGCTACCTTACCCACTCTTGCTCCATTTTGATCTCCGCAGCCAAGGGTATGTAGTATAAGTCAGTTTATGTTACTTCACTGCTCAGGTTTCCTAACCTCCTCACACTGAAAGCCACAGTTCTTGCTATGACCCTCCTTACTTTCCACGACTTGGTCTCCCGTGGCTTCTTTCCTTCACCCCATGTCTCCCGACAGCTCATTTCCACGCTCCTGCGGCCCTGCTGACCTCCTTGCAGTCATTAGAAACCCCTTCGAACGTGCACACATGCCCTGAGCTCCGAGCCTTTGTCTTTGTCCCTCCCTGTCCTGGAATGCTCTTCCCTCTGAGGTGCATGTGGCTCTTTCCCTGTCCATCTGCGTGTTCCTGTGTATTTGCCGCCCTGTTGGAAAACCCTATCGGGAAAAATGGCCACTTCCCTCCTGCGGCTTCACGGTTCTTCTTTGCGTCTGTTGCCCTCCAACCGCCTTATAAGTTCAGACTCATTTGTTTATGGCCTCTTTCTTCTCACCAAAATGTGGAATCTCTGAGGCCAGAGACTATGTTTCACCCCTAAAACTCTATTGCAGATACTAGATACTAGAATAAATATGAATAGATCAAATATTTGTTGACTAAATGAATGTATGTTTGCATGAAGGCCTGGATGAGTGAATGAATAAATACATGGTATTTAGAAGTAGATTCAGATAGTAATGTTCTCAAGCATTCTCCTACATAATTAGCTGAAAGACAAATAATGTATGCCTATCTTAAGTGTGTTTTCTCAAACACAGAACATGACAAATTTCAAACTTTTCTTTGCATAACACAAAGGACGTGCTAGTGTTTAATCTCAGAAGTGTGTCGGGCCCAACAGTCTAGATGAGTATATATGTATATACATGACATCATCCTTTTAGTGAGTTAATTTATATTCTTTATTTCTCAGGATAAGCTTTTCTCAAAGTCCATTGTGCTCCCCCCACCCCCAAAGTACCTATAAAAGTATCTATAATGCATGAACACAAAAATAGTTTCTTTTTTTAAAAAATGACAGGACAAAACATTAAACATGGGTCAACAAATGTGCTGGTGTTAAAACAGAAACCTCCTGTATGTCAAATGTCAATTCATAAGGGGGAAAATATAAACAACCCAGCAAGCCATACCCCAGGAGAAGATACTTTTAAAATTTATATAATGCTTCAGCAGTGTATAGAATAGCGGGAACAATCAAAGAGACCTGTTTCTCAGTGGAGGAATGGATATACTTAGGCTTACATAAAGCTACTGTTAAAAATGAAATTTAGCAAGATGTAAAAAAGTATGTACATCTTGAAATAGTATCAGCTATAAACAACAAGTTACAAAAGGGTGTGCCTGTAGGATACCACTTATGGGGTTTAAAATACAGAACAAAGCATACATTATATAAGCTCATGTGGGAATGATACATAATAGTTATCTCTAGAGACCGAAAATGAGGAGTACAATGTAGAGCTTTCAATTTATCTTTTTTTAAAAAACAAAGAACTAGCAGACATTTTTCACAGATTTTATCTTCCTTGATGAGTATGTTGGTGTCTGTTTTGTATCTGTCTCCCCCACCCCACAAACACCAATTTCCAATCTTATAGTTAGAGAAAAGTGCATTTCAAATAGCTTTTCTTTTCTAAAGCATTTGGAAATGATGCCACATCCATCATAAATACTTTAGTCTTTCACTTGAACACATTATTCAATAAAGCCATCAGAACAAGAAAATTAGTTTCAATACATTAGTACTATCTAATCCTAATGACTCCACTGAAATTTTAACAATTTCTAATAATCGTTTTCATTCAAAAGAATCCAGCCTAGAGTCTCAGGTTGCCTTTGACTGTTGTCTTTTAGTTTTCTTCAGTTTAGATAATTTCTTTAGCTTTTCTTTACTCTCAGGACCTTGACATTTCCAATGATGACAGGACAGTTATTTTGCAGTATGTCGGGGATATGTAATGAAACACCACATCTCCTTCCAACCCAGAAAACCTCTCTACAAAGCTAGAAGGGAAAAAAAAATAGTTTGAGCTTTCTTAATGAATAAACATTAGATCAGAGTGCACTGCCCAACACAGGCAGTGCATTAACAGATTGCCAAGACAGAAAGAACTCATCTTTCCAAAGTTGAGCAGATACGATCCAGTCCATTCATGTTCTCAAGATAAACAATAACTAGGGCTCAAGTCAAAGGATGTGACAGTGCCACATCACACTTACGTGTTCCGTGCTATTGCACGGGCTCTGACTCCTGGCGACCCTGTGAAGGAGTGATGCCCCCAGCGTCCCACGCTCAGCTCCTATAGACTCGTGCCTGTGGCTTCCTTTGTGGAGTCATTCTGTCTCATGTTATCTAGTTCAGGCAGCTGCCTCCTGTAGACAATAGGAAGCAGGGTGCTAACCTCCAGAAGGATGACGTTTCAGAGTAATACTTCCAGGTCTTTGAGGAACACATCCTACCCTTCATACTGTATCTCATGGCTGTTTAAACCAATCCCTGGGATGTGTGGCTATTGGAACTATGAGAAGTTTCTATTTAAATCATGAAAGTGAACGGTCTTTCCTGTTGGTATTTAGTAGTGAACATTCAATTTAACCAGGAACTATTTAGAGGATAATAAGATAGCTTTACAATTCTAGAGAAAATAAAAGAATCCACGGACTTACCAGTAAACAAACCAAATTAAAATAATAAAACTATGTCTGAAAAAAAGGAGTAAAAGCCAGCCTCCATTCTAATATGCTAACTATGCTTTGATGTGACTAGAGGATGTTAATATGCCCTTATAAAAAAGGACTTTCAAGCTCAGTAACAAGTGGAAATTGTGATTGACTTTAAGTATAAGAGTCACAACATAGTCCAATTTTTCTCTGTAAATACAATGCAAAGTACAGGATGGATGTGTTCTAAATGAATTTAAATAACACAACGTTATGATGTACAACACCAGATGTTTTAATGCAATTTCTGAAAAGTGAAGTATTTATCACCTAGAATTGTCAGTTAGTGGACATTTTCAGACCAAGCTAACAGTTGTTGGAGCACATTCTACATTAATGAAGAGGCTGTATTTCGGAACTGCAGCAACATTATTTTTATAGCAATGTTTATTTCTCCTTGTCTTTTTCTCTTCCTCTTGCTTTTCTTTTTGAACATATCTGAATGTGTTTGGTCAGTGGTTTTGGCAAAGAAAGGTGTTCTAAATTATTTGTTTCTGATTTCTTTTGGAGTTGTTTATATACTACTCACAAAAATTAGGGGATATTTCAAAATGAATTTGAAACAATAAAATATTTCCTAACTTTTATGAGCAGAATATAGATATTAACTATACACACACACATAAATTAGGTAAAGCTTAAGGTCAATGCATGTTTTCCCCCTATTTTGTAACTGCTTTCTCTGGTAATCTAGACATCTGTATTTTCAAGAGGCTAGTTAGGAAATTCAGTGAATTAATTCTTGCAGGCTTGAGAAGTAATTAAGGTTCAGTGTTTATTTTTTCTATAGAATATTGGGGTTTTCACATGAAAACTGAACTCCTTTAGTGCAAAAGAAAAAGTTAGGGCCGATTAGACCTGAATGTAGACAAACTTCACCAGGGAAATGTTCGCATAGCCTGGAATCCAGAACACCTTTACATAGTTTGACTCAGGAGGCCCAAGGTATGGCTTTGGGAGACACGTGCCTCCATGTGATCATGTAAGACATGGTCCAGGGGCTACACTGGGAGAAAGATGATAGTGAAGAGGCGGTGTTACTGGTACTAGGGGGTGGGGTACAGATGAATTTGGCAGTTTTTGTTCAAGCATCTTTGCATCAAAGTGATATAAAAGAATACTTTTTAATGTTAAAATCTTTAACATTCCTATTTTTTATAGAATTGTGGGAGAGCAATTGTTGGTTATCTCTATATAAGCTCTCACTGTGTTTTAATTGTTGCCTACAAAACAGGTGGCCGAATGAGACTCTTAATATTTTGCATTGTGTAGTTTAAATTCCAATAATTTATCTTGCTACAGCTCCAATTCTATAAATTATTTGTACAATGCCACCAGTGGAGTGTACTTTCCTATGACAGTCTCCCCCTGGAATTAAGCATACAAACAAATGTTATAAAATATACACGTGTGGATTTAAAATATCTAGTAACAGAAGATTTGTCCACACTGGTTCACCTTTATACGGTGATAGTTTTTTCATGGCCCTGGTTGAGGTGTGTCTCTCCCAGGCATTGTCAAGGTCGGGTCACTGAGCTTTTTAACACCCCAATCTTTGGCATGCTGTTGAATCCCTCTTGAGGTGAATTTCATGTGCCCCTACTTTGCACATAAATGAAAATGCAAAGTTCAGAGCTCCAGAGGTGAGTCCAACATAGCAAGACTTTGTCCTCTCTACATTTCAAATAGAGCACTGTCTTTTCCCGTATTGTGAAAACTTAATGTCTTACATATTACTTTAAAAATAGATTTTTTTGCTCCTATTTTAAAAAACACACATCAAGTGTTCTATATAAATCTTTATAACATATAAGCTATATACATACAATTTAATTTAAAAAGTGTTTTGAAGAATACAGCCTTAGTGTGGTTTCATCACCTATTTTTATTGAAGGATTTCGTTTGCTTGAATATAAATATCACAGAAGCTAAGCTATAGCTTTGCTTGCTTGGGTGCTTTGCTTATTAAATGTTCTCCTTAAGTGACATTTATAAGATGGTGCTGTAAGTGTATACCTAAAGTAGCTTTGACACACAGAAATGTTATAGAAGAGGAACAGGTATAGTTTTGCTAAGAGTGCTGTCATTTATATGTACTATCAGAGGGCAGAGTTTCCACGGTTTCTCTTGAACCCATCACATATATATTTAAATATCAATGCTTTTTGAAAAAAGTTGAATTGTATTTATGAAAACAGGCTTATTAAGTTTGTCGTAAAGTTGATCAGAGCTTGATCAGGATGATTGAGACCATGCATGCCAATGGGTTTTGATATTGCAATATCCTTCCGTGGAATCAATACTGAATGTGAGAATAGGCTTTTTATTATTTTAATAATTTGAACTTCTCTAATATTCATATCTGTGAGGCATATTTTAAATGGAATCTACCATTATTTTTAGAGCTTACACATTAGTTTGGACTAAAGAAAACCTGTTTTGTAAGGCTCATCAACTTTATGTTAAAATTTCTTAATATTTAGAAAATGGTATGAAATATAGTAAAAAAAATGTATATATTATACCAATAAAGTTTAATGCCTCTCGCATGACCGGGCAGTGGCGCAGTTGGATAGAGCGTTGGACGGGAATGCGGAGGACCCAGGTTCAAGACCCTGAGGTCGCCAGCTTGAGCGCGGGCTCATCTGGTTTGAGCAAAGCTCACCAGCTTGAACCCAAGGTCGCTGGCTCGAGCAAAGGGTTACTCGGTCTGCTGAAGGCCCGCGGTCAAGGCACATATGAGAAAGCAATCAATGAACAACTAAGGTGTCGCAATAAAAAACTAATGATCGATGCTTCTCATCTCTCTCCGTTTCTGTCTGTCTGTCCCTATCTGACTCTTTCTCTGTCACTGTAAAAAAAAAAAAGTTTAATGCCTCTCAGATCATTCCAGCATTCACATTTTGTACTCAAAGAGAAATAATGACTAAGATGAGAAGTGGAAAACAGCTGCATACTTAAAATTTGGTTGAATTCCCGGCGGGCATCCAGGTCTACACCATTTCTCGTGGTCTTCTGCAAAAACCTTAAGTACAAAGAGTCTCATTTTCTAGTCAGAGGAGGCCGGGTTTTTTTGGGTTAAGAATGTATGACTTAAATAATCATCGTTAACTACGAAAGTACTTTAATTACATCTCAAATTTTGAGAGTCATCCGTACCAGGGACTTTTGAAATGTAATACTCCACCAAAGTCAAATGTTTGCATTTGATGTCTCCTGAAATAGAATATGAAATAAAACTTCAAATGCTATTTCCAATATAAGTGACACCGCATAGTAAGTTGAGGGACTGAATCAAGTCAGCTTATGCACACAGTAGATGCAATATCTACCCTGGACGGAGATTGGAAGTACTTATAGAAAGGCTGAACACACACGGATAGGTCTGTACATATTCATCTGGCCAGGTTGACCCAGAATATTATGTAAAGTTTCTTGTCAAATTATTCATGAAATATGGATGTTTCTGCATCTTGGATAGAAAGTTGATCTTGGAAAATATATTAAAAATAATATAAATAAATAACTGATGTTATTAAAGAGCAAGGCTGGGATGTGGAGAAATAAAATGTTATAACTATTTAATATTTTATGAGCAACATGTAATCTTGATTGATTTCTTTTAGTCACCTAGATTTTATTTTAGAAGTAATTAAAAAAGGAAAGAAAGCAAATAGTCATCTTGGACCGTGCATCTAATTTAATTACCTACTGGACCAAATTCACATTGAAGTCAAAGAGATAAAAATTAAAAACTTCCTTCCTTCAGGTTAAAGTTTTCAACCTGAAAGGAAATGCTAAATTGGAAAATATTTCTAAAAACTATTACTGTAACTTCACATCCATTTTATGCAGCAGGTAGAAACTGGACAACATGTTGTTAGGAAACAAATAGAAACAAATGACTCTCAAATGAACTATATTGTCAAAACAATTATGAAAAATAAACACTAAAGAAGTTCAGAGCATTGAGATAAAGCTGTTTTGTAAAGGTGTTAGAAATTTCAGCTGAGTAGGAAGAAAACAGGTAGCCACCTAGGGATGGATCTTTTTAACCCATCACTGTTCGAAGTGCATTACATTTAAAAGCTGAAAATAAATGCGGAGACATAATTATTGCCACTTCCATTATATATAGATAATCACGGAAGGCACAGAGAGGCTAGGTCCCTTGCTTCAGGTCTCCCAGCTGCCAAGTGGCTGAATTATGACATGAACCCTGGGTGTCTGTTTCCATAGGCCCTGCTTTGACCATCGTAGCATACTGCTTGTAATGACCAGAAAGAAAAAGACCCGTGGTGTCAGTGGTAGAACAATGTGTAATTATGAATTGGAGGTTAGGGAAACTGAGGTATGTTAATCTAGTTCTACGTGGCAAGTAGTGTGTAGACGGCAGCCTCAGACTCCTGCCCACTGTTTCTCTTGAACTAGGTCAAACGAGTGTCTCTAGCTTAATTTAGAGTTGCATCTGTGGGTGCTGCATAACTTTTAATTTTAATTATAATTTTGATTCACTCCGCTTGAGACACAAGTCAAGCAGAACTGTGGGAGGAGGAGGGGAAAGAAGACAGAAAATGCCAAGTATGCTAAATGGAGTTCTGAAGGCACTGAGGCTCAGTATTTTTTGATGTTAACTTTTATTTTTTCAAGGTAGAGGAGGGGAGATAGACTCCTACGTGCACCCCCACTAGGATCTACCTGGCAACCCCATCTGGGGCCGATGCTCAAACCAGTTGAGCCCGAGAAGGGGGAGGGGAAGAGAAGCAGGTGACCACCTCTCATGTGTGCCCTGACTGGGGATCGAACCCGAGATTTCCGTACACCGGCCATATTCCATCTCTTCCCTGCTGTTTGAAACACGCAATGCCTTGGAATCAGAGATCCTGTACTGATGGTGTTCTCTGAATAAAAGCTAAGCTTAAGCTTCTGTTTATGAGCAAAGAGCAGTAAATAATTGTTAAAATGAAATACTTTAAAAGAAATGAAGTCATTATCAACCTGCTGAATAAGGAAGCGATTCATATTATGCCGGACAACAAAGGTCTTTATAAACAATGAATAACATGCCTAATTGCCACTGAAGTCATTAGAAAACACATTAAAAATGTTTACTCAGGCTTCCATAACAACAAAACATAATAATGAAATACATGTAAAATAGATTTATGTATACCGAGGGTTTACCGTTTATATACAATATAACCCTCAGACCCAAATCCTTTTTGCCTTCTGTGTGCTTTAAAGGTGAACCTGGCAGTTGCTTTTTCTCAATTCGACACCCTAAGCCAGCTTTCACCAGCATCGTACATCCGCAGGGATCTCTGCAGAGGGGACACTCGAGGCAAAAACCTACTTTCAACTAGTGGCCAAGAAAATCCACAGATACTTTCTGCCCTGACAAGCTGGGGAAAATAATAAAAACGGAATCACAGTAATTATTTTACCATCGCTAATAGCCATTAGATATTTTCCTGATGATTGGAATCGTGCCAGTGATTCACATGGACTAACTCAATCCCTTCTCGGCCAGGGAGCATTTTTATCCTCACCTCTACTTTGCAATTGGGGAAACGGAGGCTAACAAGGCTTAAAGAACTTGAAAAGTCTGCCTCATTACCATGTGACAAGGCTGAGCCATGTTCCCAGCACCCACACTCTTGATTGCCACACCGTCCCTCTTGTCATCCAGATATTTCCCTCATTGTCACCCCCTGTGGCCCCTCAGTCCGAACATAGCTGCTCTGAGTCGCTCCCATGCACATCACCTTGTATGTTTTTCATAGCACTGAGCATTGTTTGTAGCTCGCTTGCTCACTTATTTGTTTGCTACCCCTCTCCAGCTCTCAGCGGCGGGAAAGACCTCCTCGGTCCCATTCAGCCCAGTGCCTGCGTCGGAGGACCATGGTTCTCCTTCAGAGTACGTGCTACGTGCTTGTTGAACCAATGGAAGAACCGCTTGGTGCCTCTTCTCCCCAGATCACATGAATCGGCTGCAGATCCCGTGTGACCAGCTGCCTCTTTATGTTTTACACTGTAGTGATTTCAGGTCTTCAGTGTAAACATATTTGTAGGTGAACTCATTTTTTTAAATCATCCCAGTAACTAAAGCTATTGTTTTTTTATTTCTCAAGTTTTAAACCTGCGAGTAATTTTTGTTTCTTTTATTTCTTTATTTTTTATCCCAACATACCTTTAAAGTGATAATTCATGTGGAGTCAGTCTTCTGAATAACTCGCGGCTTCTTTTATGTCTCTCCATTACTGCAGTGTCTACAGCTAAGGCTGCTGTTGTCTTTTGCTTAAAGTTCATCAGTTGCTTTTATGTCCTTCTTTTCTGGTTTAGCCCTTCCTGCGATCTGTTCTCCACCCTGCAATGCCACTCTGACACTGATGTTGGTGTCAGAACCAGGCGTTTCAAATGGATGTTGTCTCATGTGGAAATACTGTTGGTACACAAAGTTCTTCCTGGATTTCAATAAGACCAAAAGGAACTGTGTTGAGGTTTGATGCATCCACATCTGTAAGCTGTGGCCAACTTACTTAGGCTTGTTTTTTTTAATAAGTAAATTGAGAAGTTAATATAGCCTTACTCTAAGATTGTGTCTGTTTCTGTGTAAGTGACAGAGGTAGAAGAGAGAGAGAGAGAGAGAGAGAGTAATCTTTTCCCACAAACTGTAGTGTATCAGAAGTTATAGAAGAAATTAACCATTGCTGGTTAATGGTTAAGAAATTAACCATGTCATTACTCAACTAGACAATGTGTCTCATCTGATAGGGCAGCGATTTTCAACCTATTTCATCTCATGGCACACATAAACTAATTACTAAAATTCTGTGGCACATCAAAAACTTTTCTTTTTTTTTTTTTTTTTTTTTGCCAATCTGACAAAAAACAATAGGTGTAATATTTATTCATTCACAACCAATGGCTATTGTTGTATTGGCTGTTGTCATTTTTATATTTGAGAATCTAAGGGAATAGAGGTCTGTGCCCTCAATAAATAAGTATGGTATGCTTAATTCTGGGCACCCCACTTGAAAATCACTGTGCTACGCCATGTGAAATGATTTTTCATCCAGAATGGCAATGCTCTGCTAAAAGAGATAATGTTGATAGTTTTGTTGAATTTGTTTGAGTCCAGTGACCTCATTGTATTATACAATCAATGACTACCTCACTATTTTCAAGGTAAAAATCTTTATTTTTTGCTTAGTAGGCTTAAATGTGCATTTATTCATGATTGAACTTAGACTTCATAAAATCCCGTGATATAGATGTTATTAAAATGCATTTTATAGATTAATAAACTGATATGATCCTTTATTAAGGTTATCCTCCCTGCCTTTTTCTCACCCTTTTTTCCTACCTTTTTTCTTAAAATAAAACTACTAGTCATTGACAACCAACTAAGCCTCCCACTCCAATAACTAATAATCATCTTGACCCTGTTGCTTCCAATTTTTACTATAATTTTCCATCAATTTAAACATCACACAACCAACCAAACAATGTCATTGACTAAAGTTAAATATTGCACTAAAATGTGTGTTCCAGGGCATGGTGTCATACAGCCCAGATGGGGAGATGGATATTGGATAACAATTAAACCTAAGAACACATCATGACAACTGAATATGAATGAATATAAAGAAAATGAAGCCAGATCCTAGAGGTAATGGGGGTGGGATTATTAACTATTAATGAGTAAGGCCAGGAATTCTGCATCTATGGCCAAGACTCCTGCTGGAATCCCCCCTTCATCGCCTGCCCCTTAAATGTTAATGCCACGGAAGGAATAGTCTTGTATTTTCAAGCACCTTCTGTTTATTGAAGACTGAGCTGGACATCCTTTTTTTTTTTTTAATGTGCCTTGACCACGGGCCTTCAGCAGACTGAGTAACCCATTGCTTGAGCCAGTGACATTGGGCTCAAGCTGGTGAGCTTTTGCTCAAACCAGATGAGCCCTCGCTCAAGCTGGCGACCTTGGGGTCTTGAACCTGGGTCTTCCACATCCCAGTCTGATGCTCTATCCACTGCACCACTGCCCGGTCAGGCTAGACATTCTTGACACAGTTTGTATCCAGAGTTTCTTCATTTTATGGTTTGTGTGTCCATGCACCTTCGTGCTTTCGTTTTTCACAGACGAAGTACAACATGCATCGCAGTATTTAGTATTTTAAAATTATCTCCAGCCAAAGCATCATGGCAGCTCAATGCAGTTAAAGACCTCTGAGGCCAATCTGGGGATGAAAGTGACAAAAGGAGGAGGACTCTTGCCACGTTTTCTCATTTTATTTCCCCATTTTTTTAAAAAATAGGAGCTCATTTCAATGATCACTAATGAACACCCATGTGTTTAGCATTCTATCAAAGGGCAGCAAACAAATACAAGCTATGACTTTGCAGGATAACCTCTTCATTCAATGCATCTGTTAATTCAATCATTTCCTTTCCAGAGTGTTTTGAACGTTGTGCAAATCTAGTCTAGCTTTTGGCAACAGAATTAATTTAAATATGAAATGCTACTTGAACAAATAAACCATTTTCATTAGTGATTTATAAATAACAGTCAGATTAGCAGGCAAACACTTAATTACTATCTTTTTTTTTTTTAATCAGGCAAGCGATTCTAATACAAAGTGACAAGGCATTGATTTAGGAGCTACTTACTTTAAACCATCACTGACAGGTCCAAAGATTTTCTTTTAAGCCCGTGAAATGGATATTAGAGATGAAAAGCAAACAATGAATTTGAACACTAATTGGAAAAAGAAAAGTATCCTGGTTGCCATTCCTTTCCATTTTCAGATTTGGAAAGTTCCTTGTAGAGAGTGGAAGCTGGAGGGGGAGGGAGGCGTGAGTCATGGGGGAAGGCCAAGCTTTAGGGGGGCCCACGTCCCCTGAGATCTCCAAAAGCAGGAGTTGCTTCGGTAACGGACCACAACTTGACATATAACCCCCAGCCTTCTCTTCTATAAGAGCTGGACTGTTGGTTTGTTGATTCCTGGAGTTCATCTCAAGGCAGGAGGCACAACATCTAACCCACAGAGATGGCAGAAACCTAGAATGCCAAGGTGAGATGTTCCTGTTAATGAAGCAGTCATTGCAACATGACAGTACTGTCTTTTGACCAGTGATTTTTGCCGCTGTTACTGAGCCTCGTGGGATATGCTATTATAGTGGAAATAAGACATACCAGTTGTATAATTTGCTTCTTATTAGCATCAGGCTAAGTGTCTGGCTGCGATCATATTATTGACCGGGGGAGCAGGAATTGACTTGACTGCATATAATGAATGTTTAAAGCTTCTACAAACACAAGTTTTTTTTGTAGACCAGAGATAATATCCACATTTTGAGTATTTACTATATTCTAGCCACAGTATTGAGAGATTTCCAGTTGTTATTTATAAAATAGCGTTACCCAGCGAAGGCAGCGTATGTCCACTGATCTAGTTAAACAGTGCAGTAGACATTGGCCATGTTTACCTCCCTTGTCACAAGTGTCTCTGTGGACCCTTGCATAGCACTCCTTCTATCCTGGTTAAACCTAGTTCGCTGTCATTTTCTCCAAAAGAATCCTCTTTTTGAATAATTTCAACATTTGACATAATACTTCTGATTCTTAGTTATAGTATGAGTAGGGTGGTGAGAGTATTTTCCTGCAGGAACGGGTAATAAGGGGTGAATTGCTTGAGGGGCAGGTTTAAAACAATAATAAAACTGAGTAAATTTGATCCACTTATTGTTACTCTGCGGCAGCACTTGTCAGAGTATTTCGGCTCTCCTCAAGGCATCTTTTAAGGGGCTATATGCGAATGAATTACATTCTTTTTCTACTTTTGAGATTAAAATAGATTCGTGAAATTAGAGTCCTCTGCTCACCATTTGCCTTGGTATTTTGTCTACTCAAGACAGGCACTTTCCCACGCTGCTCTCCGTTTCTCCTTGTGAGAAACTCTCTGTGGCATTGGGAACATCCATTACAGATGTACAACAAGCAGCAAGCACCAACTATTTTTGAAATTTCTAGCTTTACCTTCACAGAGAGTCAGATTATAACAAGCAATTTAAAGCACCATGAAAAAGTAAGGAAAGCAAGTTTATGTCAGAGGGATAAATGGTAGCAATTGAACATGAACCACCTGCTTCTCATTAAGTGAACAGGTGACAGGGTGTATAATTCAGTGGCTGAAAAATGCATTTTTGCATCCTGGGGCCTCTTTTAACACTAGAATTTGAGGCTTTCAGAAATGATAGCAAGGGAACAATGCACCGTAACAGTCTCCTACAGGATCCATGCAGAGGGATGTTCAAAAACAGAGCTCATTTAGCAGGGGATGGTAGACAATGCTTCTTCAATTTTGATTTTAGAGTTATTAGAGGAAGAAATTGGTCATGGAGGAACTGATCGTTCATGTCTTTTTCATCTCCACTGGGTCAGAAGCACCAGAAAGCCTTGCTCCCACAAAGGTGGTTGATCCCACCCCCAGATTTCTGATTCAGTGTATTTGGGATAGGGCCCCATCATTGATTGACATTTGCAACATGGCCCCAGCCGGGTGATGGTATCAGTCCAGGGACCGCAGTCTGGGAACCACTGCACTAGAGACTCACTGAGGGAGAGGGAATGCCGAAGGGCAGTTGGAGAGGGTTTGCAAGTTATTATGGAAACTACGGCAAATGTGTGGAATGCACACAAGCAGACACTTTACATAATTTCCCGTCGTTTGAATACTGGATTAGCTACATTATTATTACTCCCTCCCAGAAATTCATTGTTTTTCAGCTTTTAATTTTTATTAAAAGTTAATTATTTTATTAAGGTTTTTACTTGACTTTTTATTGAGTTGACTAGGGTGACATTGATTAATAAAACTATGTCGGTTACAGGGGTACAGTTCTACCACACATCATCTGTACACTGTGCCCTGTGCTCACCACCTCAAGTCAGGTCTCCTTCCATCCCCATTGTTCCCTCCTACACCGTTCTACCTCCCCTCACAAGGCTTTTATTTTATTCTGTGTCATTTATGCACTTTATTCCAATGAATGTTATGTTTATATTGTATAAAATCATTTTCTAATAATTCAGTTACTAACAAAAGATTTTGAAGGTAATGTCCACCTTTGATTTGTCCTAAACATGCATCTTCATTACCAGAACATAGGCTCCTCGAATTACGATGGGGTTAAGTCTAGAAAAACCCATCGGAAGTGGAAAAATTGAAAGTTGAAAATGCATTTAATCCACCTAAACTACAGAACATCGTAGGTTAGCCTAGCCTACTTTAAACATGTTCAGAACACTCAACTACTCAACACTTAGGCAAAATTATCTAACACAAAGCCTATTTTATAATAAAGTGTTTTTTAAAAAGGTGTTTCCACCTGAAAGTGTTTTTTTTTTAATTTTTATTTAGAAATTAAATTTAATGGGGTGACATTGTTCAGCAAGAGTATGTAAGATTCAGGTGAACATTTCCATAGCATTGAACTGTTGCACTATGTGCCTATCACCCAAAGCAACAAAGTGGTGAGTATCTTATGTAATTTATTATGAAATTCACTTTTACACCATTGTAAATTTGAAAAATCATTGTCAAACTATTGTAAGTTGAGGATGATCTGTCTTTTTCAACCACCTCTTTTTTATGTTTAAGATTCAGTGCTTAATTTTACAGATCTGTAACTGTAGTTCTCAGACTTCCCCCCCAATCCATTGTTTTTAGACTCTTTCCTTTTATGTGTGTTTCATAGGCACACTGCATTTTTTGAGAACATAGCAATTAGGATTAAACTAAGTATTTAGATCAGAATGAACATTTCTTTTCTCTTCATTAATAAACTTATTATTAAAATCAGTCTCCATAAATCAACCTTACTATCTATCTTCTTGGTGGTTCTGTCAGAGTATCTTCCTAAGCCTAAATTCAGGTATCAATTTATCTTCATATTCACACCTATGGTTGCTCTTGGTGCTTTAGATAGTGTGTTATTTATAATGAACAAATATCTTTTAAAGGGTTCTGTTACATTTTGATAATTTCTTAAGTTACCTCTGTTGCCTTCCCAAAGTAGAAGTGAATTAAACTATCACTATACCCATCCAACCAACAAACAAAATGAATTCTAATTTCTTGGAACCACTGGAGCCATATGCAAGGACACGGGCTGCCAGTCTACAGTCTGTTTTTGAATGGCCAATGAATTAGTTTGCTGGTGCTGACTGACCACATCCCAGAGTCTCTTAAAACAACAGAAATCCATTGTGTTCTTGAAGCTAGAAGCCTGAGGTTTGGTGTTTACAGAGTCATGCTTCTCTGACACCTGGTGGACACTCCTCCTTGCCTCTTCTGAGCTTCTAGTGCTTGGCCAGCAATCTTGGGCTGACCCTGGCTTGCAGCTGCATAACTCCAATTTCTTTCTCTGTCTTCATGTGGTCTTCCTAAGTTATGGGGCTTTCTTCTAATAAGGACACCAGTCATATAGGATTAGGGCAGGAGTTGGGAACCTTTTTGGCTGAGAGAGCCATGAATGCCACATATTTTAAAATGTAACTCTGTGAGAGCCATACAATATGTTTAACACTAAATATAAGTAAATGTGTGCATTTTATGTAAGACCAACACTTTTAAAGTACAATAAATCTCTGAATTCTTTTTAATAACATTGTTATGCTGTTGCTAACCAATGATGAATAAAGTACTTCTTACCATTAATGCGACTTTTGGTGCTGCATGGTTTTGCTGATGGCTTTGTAGTCTGGTTGATATGTGGTGAGGTTAAGCTTCATACAGGCGTTGAGACTTCCATCAGTTAAATGTGATCGTAGGTTGGTCTTAATGTTCTTTAGATGTGAGAAAGACTGCTCACATGCATACGTAGAGGCAAACATTGTCAGTACTGTGATACTCACGTGTTGCAGTGTGTGGTATGTGATGGGAAGTGCGTTCCAAGTTTTTAAATGTTTTTTTTTGTTTGTTTGTTTTTTTTTACAGAGACAGAGATAGACAGGGACAGACAGACAGGAACGGAGAGAGATGAGAAGCATCAATCATCAGTTTCTCGTTGCGCGTTGTGACTTCTTAGTTGTTCATTGATTGCTTTCTCACATGTGCCTTGACTGTGGGCCTTCAGCAGACCAAGTAACCCCCTGCTGGAGCCAGCGACCTTGGGTCCAAGCTGGTGAGCTCTTTGCTCAAGCCAGATGAGCCCGCGCTCAAGCTGGCGACCTTGGGGTCTCGAACCTGGGTCTTTCCACATCCCAGTCCGAAGCTCTATCCACTGTGCCACCACCTGGCCAGGCCATTCCAAGTTTTGACAATCAGCTGGTCCATGGGTTGAAGTTTATTGATTTCTCCCCACTTGTGTTTGCTCGCCAACTCTGCTTGCTGTCATGCAAGTCTTTCCAAATCTTCATTCAGTGACTTGAACTTATTCACCCACATGTCTGAGGCCTTCAGGTCAGCAGCTTGTAGCTCAAATCTCTGATGGAGACACTGGAGATATAACTCAGGTCTGCACTGTCCACTGCACACTCGTGTGGATGGGTGATGAACTTAAAAAGACTAGTGTGCTCACGAAATTCTCCGAAGTGCACTTTGAATGATTGCAGGAGATTAGGTGTATAGTTCACTAGGTGCTGGAGATCAAGATGTTGAGTAGGGTCACTTGCTGTGCATGCATCTTTAAACTCTCAAAGTGTAGTAAATGACCTGTTTCAATGTCAGCAATGAAGAGTTCCAGCATGTTTTCAAATACAAACACTGCTTATTGAAGGGATAAGACTGTATTTCCAATGCCTTGCATTTTCACATTGAGCTGGTTCAGATGTTCAGTCATGTCCATGAGATAGTAGAACTTCAGGAGCCACTCAGTGTTAACTAATTCAGGATGCTCGATGTTTTCAATTTCAAGAAAAGTCTGGATTTCATTCAGACAAGCCACAAAATGGCTGAGCACTTTCCCTCTTGACAACCAATGCACTTTGCTGTGCAGAAGCAGACCAGGGTAATTATTCCTAACATCATCCAGCAGTGTTTTAAACTGGCGATCATTTAAAGCTCAGACAGCAATAAAGTTGACCACCCGAATGACCAGCGACATCACCTCACTAAGCTGCTCGCCACACATCTGAGCACAAAGTGCCTCCTGATGTAGGATGCATTGAAAACTTAGATGATTCTTTTTTCATGTTCATGAAGAAATGCTATGAATCCTGTTTTTCCCCACCATGCACGGAGCACCATCAGTATGCACGGAAATAAGTTTACCCATCAGTAGATTTTATTTCTTTAGCAAACTCAGTGAAAGACTTGAATAAATCCTGCCCTCTTCTTGTCTCATTTTTATAGGCAAAACAGCAAGACTTTCCTCACCTAGTGTGTCACTGACAGCATACCTTGCAATCACGTGAACTGGGATAAATGGCTTACGTCCTTTGACTCATTTACAGCAAGAGAAAAGAATGGTGCTGCATTTATGTCCTTCACTTGTGTTGCCTCAGTTTAATTTGTCATCATGATGGTATGATCGTGAACAGTTCTTGCCAACAAAGGCATGTCTTTTATTCATTTGATTATCTTGTCTTTATCCGAAAAATCGTCAAAAAGTTCATTGGCAACATCAAGCATGAATGTTTTGGCATACTTCCCATCTGTGAATGGCTTTCCATTTCTCACAATTGCTAAAGCACCAGCAAAGCTAGCTGAATTCCAGTCACCTTGTTGGGTCCAAACACGAAGTTGCTGCTGACTAGCTTGCACTCTGCACAGTAGCTCTTGACATGCTTTCTTCCTGCTGCCCCCCACTGGATATTTTTTTAATCTTATTTTTATTAATTTTAATGCAGTGACATTGATAAATCAGGGTACATATGTTCCAAGAAAACATCTCCAGATTATTTTGACCTTTGATTATGCTGCATATCCCTCACTCAAAGTCAAATCATCCTCCGTCACCTTCTATCTGGATTTTTTGTGCCCCTACCCTCCCTCCACTCCCTCCTTCTCCTTCCTTGCCCCCTCCCTACCCCTCTACCCTACTCCCTGTTACCATCATATTCTTGTCCATGTCTCTGAGTCTCATTTTTATGCCCCATCTATGCATGGGTTCATACAGACTGGTGCAGCCTCTGTGGAAAACAGTATGGAGATTCCTCAAAAAATTGAAAATCAAACTGCCTTTTGACCTAGCCATCCCACTTTTAGGAATATACCCCAAGGACACCATAGAATGGTTCCAGAAGGAGAAATGCACCCCCATGTTTATAGCAGCATTGTTCACAATAGCGAAGATCTGGAAACAGCCCAAGTGTCCATCAGAGGATGAGTGGATTAAAAAGCTATACTATGGAATACTACTCAGCCATAAGAAATGATGACATCTGATCATTTACAATAACATGGATGGACCTTGATAACATTATATGGAGTGAAATAAATAAATCAGAAAAAAACTAAGAACTATATGAACCCCACTGGATATTTTGATGCAAAAGGAGTATGGCATGTGTCAAAGTGCCGCTTTATATTTACTGTTTCATCAATGCAATTTTATCTTGCATATTAGACACACTGCAGAACCTGCTCT
Source organism: Saccopteryx bilineata (assembly GCF_036850765.1). NCBI lineage: Eukaryota > Metazoa > Chordata > Mammalia > Chiroptera > Emballonuridae > Saccopteryx > Saccopteryx bilineata. The sequence continues at coordinate 235,857,724 of NC_089490.1, read as the reverse complement.
CTCCACAAAGGCGAATTCCTTTGTCCATTCCTGCTGAAAAGTACGATATTCTCATCTTTTAGTCATCTTCTTCATCAAAAATGTTTCTGCAATTAGCTAGCTGACTACTTGATTAAAAGGAGGAGAGTGACCTCACAACGACCCGTGTATGTTATGCATTATCCAATAAAAATTTGGTATTGTCCCGGACGACAGCTGTGATTGGCTCCAGCCACCTGCAACCATGAACATGAGTGGTAGGAAATGAATGGATTGTAATACATGAGAATGTTTTATATTTTTAACGTTATTATTTTTTTTATTAAAGATCTGTCTGTGTGCCAGTTGTAGCCATCAAAAGAGCCACATCTGGCTCCCAAGCCATAGGTTCCTAACCCCTGGATTAGGGCCATCCCTACTCTGGTATGACTTTATTTTAAGTGAACTGATTACATCTATAGTGATTCTGTTTTCAAATAAGGTCACAGTGTGAGATACTCAAGGTTAGGATTTAGCATGACTTAATTTGGGAGGTGGGGAGCAGGGGACACAAGGCAAACTGTGACAACCAGCAAAGGAAGAATGGTTTGTTTTTTTACATTGTTAAGGATCTTAAACTATTACTTTTACTATGTCATTCCAAATACATTTTGCACTGAATTCCTTCTGGTTATTTAATGTGCACTATATTTAAGAATTTATCATCGATAGCCAGTATTCTTGTCTCTAATTTGTCGTTTGTCCTCCTGGAGCTAAAGACAAACAGATGTCACTTATGGTCATGCTCCTTAGCCTCTGTCCCATGTTGTTCAGTCTACCTAGAATGTCATCTCCTCATCACCACCTTTCAGAATTATACTCACTGTTCACACCTAGCTTGTCCAGTGTGCTTATTCAAGGAGCTTATTCTAGTGGCCTCTACTAGTCGTCCCCTAAAATTTACAAGCCATTGTAATTTGCATTGCAAGTTTTTTATACTTAATGTCTTAAGCTGTTATTATTTGAACAGCATTCTTTTTTGTTTTTGTTTTTGTTTTTTACAGAGACAGAGAGAGAGTCACAGAGAAGGGTAGATAGGGCCAGACAGACAGGAATGGAGAGAGATGAGAAGCATCAATCAGTTTTTCGTTGCAACACCTTAGTTGTTCATTGATTGCTTTCTCATATGTGCCTTGACCGTGGGCCTTCAGCAGACCGAGTAACCCCTTGCTCAAGCCAGCGACCTTGGGTCCAAGCTGGTGAACTTTGCTCAAACCAGATGAGCCCACGCTCAAGCTGGCCACTCCGGGGTCTCGAACCTGGGTCATCCGCATTTCAGTCTGATGCTCTATCCACTGCACCACTGCCTGGTCAGGCTTGAACAGCATTCTTATACATATACCATTGCATTCTAAAAGTGCCTGGAACAATAACTTATGTATATTAATTGTTCAATAAATATTTTATTAATGGAATCATTGAATGATGGAGGCAGATTATTGCATTGAAATATGTAGATAATTGTATCATTTCCTATGTCTCCTGGCACAGGTGTCTACTGCATACTAAACATAAAACTAATAATTAGAGACTCAGAAATTAGAATGCATGTGTATTTATAGGCCAACAAAAGTCTCAGAAAAATGGGTGATAACATTTATTTCACCTTATTGTGTCTTTGTCATGCCCATACTTATGTTTATAGTATTGTAATTTGCTAATGTTTGATTTTCTCTGTGATGCTACAATTGCTTTATGCACGCTGCTTTAAAAAAAACTTTTTACTTGACATATAAAATTCCATGTAAATACAAAGCTATAATAGGAAAAGGAATAGGAGCTTCTAAAAGTATATTCAAATTCTCATAGGACAAAAGTCAGATTCAAATAGTGATTAATTTTATAACTGGAAAGATCATTTATAGTCTTCTTTTGAACATAAAATCACTTAGTCGTTGATTTTTACAGTTTTGACACTACGTAGCTGAAAAGAATTTAAGATACAATTTATAGCGTGGCTGTTGAAACTTAACAATTTAATTTCCTCGAGCACCATTGGGTTCTTTTCTTCATTGTCTACACTGGCAGCTTCACCTGATCTAAACCATTTACTATTAATTCTAAGGTATCTAACCCAATTGCATGCCTCTTAAGGGAGCTATTTAGATTTCCCAAGTAAAGAAATCAGTTTTCATGATATTTCTATACCATGACAGGAAGATTAGTTCAAAAATGAAAAATTCAGACAATCAGCCAGCTGTGTCCTATACAAAATGCCAAACATCTGGTTCTCCTGACTTTTTTTTTCTTACTGACTTGATTGAAACAGCAGGGTTGATTGTGTTGTGTAAATATAGCCCCAAAGCAGGAAAATTAGGGAGGGAAAAATCTTGACTTCATTGTATACTTCCTAAAATCTCAGATTCAGAGATTTTGAGGCCAGAGTGTCAGCTATTTGAACAGACGCCTTCTATTGTTTTCATAGTTGACTCAGGAAGATGTTTATAAAAGAAGTCTGGAAACTGCAAGATAATTTGAATTGCCATAGTTATTAGCATTTCTGTTCCCCAGTGAACCGTCAAAACACACTCATCCCAAGTCTAGACGGATGACCTTAGATCTTCATTACAGTCCTGGTTCCACATATGAACCAGTGCTAGGTCTCCGGAGATGGCCGTTGACTAAACGAATATTTGCACATTAAAGGGGATGGTGTAAGATACTATGTCATTCTCCCATGTGAAGGTGACACGTAATAGGCAATCAAATCAGCAGAGTTGTGGTTCTTCACATTTGCGATAAGATGCTATTGTCTCCGCTGTGTGGCGCATGCGCAGCTCACTGTCCCGCTTGAGAGAAGTTGGAAACCATGATAACGATAATTGGTATATTCATAACAAAAGTCAACAGACTGTCAGCTATCAACAGGAAGTCTGTAGTGGATGACAGGGTGGAAAAAATACAGCAACTAGGAAGGAGAACAGGAAAATATCAGAAGGAAATAAGAATAGGAGACCAACATAGCCAAATTAAGACCGTGCTTCCATGGAAATCGCAGAAAGATGTCCCATGTAAAAAGTCCATTCAGAGTCCATTCAGTTATTTGTCTATATAGTGAAGATTCTAAACAACTAGGCTTTTTTTTTCCATCTTACTTGCTTATATAATATTTATTTGCCTAACTTGGCAATGAAAGGGAAAAGCAAGGCAAAAGTCATATAGCACTTAAAGACATCATCTTCAGCAGGTAGTACTTGTAATTACCAAATTATATAGTAATGCTTTGCTAATTAGGATGGAGATTTCAGGGTGGAGAATTAAAAACACTCCCCAAAATGAGTTACAGATAAGAAAGAAAGAAAGGAAAAGGAAGAGAGAAAGAAGACATTTAATTACAGGTGCCTTTGCAGCACTTCCCATACATTCAAATAAATTTCTTGTAGCTTTCTAGCTGGGAAGGGAGCCATTGTTCTCAGGGGAGCTAATTATACTAAGAAGCTCACCTTCTCGGTGGGTTCTAATAAGCACAGCTCATCGACGAACTTTACCAGTGTGTGTCTGAGACCCAAAACCATGCGGGGGTAATGCTTGGGGATGTGCTATACAATGCTCTGTAATGTAGCTGCAGTGAACACACACTCCACTACTAGGGAATCATTGGAATAATACTGAGGCCTCAGGAATGAGAAGTTATGGTTTCATTAGCTGAACTGTTGGGGTCAGGAGCTAATGAAGGGGCTAAAGGGCTAATGATCCCATCTATGATAAACACTCTTTACCATGCAGTCTTGAGCAGACTTCCACGTTAGCAGGAGTCGCATGGAGGGGGACTGAGTTAACCATCTGCTCATGTGCTAGTTGGCATTTTTCCTCCTTGCTTAGTCACTCTCAACAGTAACTTAAAGGCAGTGGGAAGGCAAACAGTGATGAGCTGGGAGGGATTTGTAAAAACCAATCAAGTAGGTGTAACATATAAGCAATGTTGCCTATAATTTTTTGCCATGAGAGCTTCATAAAAGAGTGATTATAATTATTGCTTTCTTAACTGTTCACCTGTTGAGTTGATTTATCAAAAATGGGACCTTTGGATCATGACTTAGGTTGTTATGGTGGTGTCTCTTGGAATATAAGGTACACATGCAGGCATTGAAAATCAGTGTTATGGTCAGAGACAATCAGGTCTCTTGAGTGAAACACAGTGGATACAAGTCAACATACCCAAATTAGCAGCCGGTATTTTTATGATAAATTTCTAAAGTCTTTGTTGATATTGTGAACTCATGATTACTTTAGTCTTTGGGACAAAATAAATATCAGAGAATGTGACTTTTCCTGTCGCTACAATCATGAAAGCTTTCTAGGAAGAACTTCTAAAAACCTAATTCTTTCCTTGTGACTCTGGCTGCCTGCTTGCTTGCTTGCCTTTTATCTTCCTTTTCTTTCTCTCTTTCTCTCTTTCTTTCTTTCTTTCTTTCTTTCTTTCTTTCTTTCTTTCTTTCAATCATCCACTTGTCAAAAAAAATAAACCAATTTGTAGACAAATTTGCCTTTTTAGAATGTAATGTTTTGACGATTAAATTTCTTTCCCTATTGCTCTAACAATAAGCTACAGAATTAAATTATCTAAAATTCATAACCAGCATAGCATATGTCCAAGTCTTGAAAACCCCTTTTGGACGACAGACCGTGCCACGCTTAGCAGTGGGCGTGGTGATTGCTGCCGTAGATGCACTAAAACATCCAAACTCCACGGGAGGACTTTTGAAAATTTCCACTGGCAGTTCCACGAGTGAGTTTCCTAACAACCTTATGGAAGCAGCCTGGTTTCCAGTACATCCCTGTTGCTACAATTGAACAAAGTTGGCCAGCTGTAACCGATAGCACAGCGGGCCTCTTTTCCGTTGTCCAATTCCAATCCACTTTATCTCACTTGGGAGGAAACTGAGATTTAGTCTTAAGATTTATTGCACGAAAGCAGATATACTTCTCAGAAGTCCATGGAATTGACAACAAAAATATTCCTATGGTGCTTACAGAATGAAACAAACTTTTCATAGACTAAAAGTAATCTTGAATGAAATTGAGTAAAAAGAAAAATCCAGTATAAAAGCAGCAACAAAAGAATACGCACATTAAAGTACTCTCTTAAGGAAATGAAAACAAGTCCTTAATGAAATATGGAGAAAAAGCAAGACACTGGTGTAGAACCAGCCAACTAGTCAACAAATTCTGGCCCCCTGATAGTGAAATTCTATCAAAATCATTCATCTGTATACTACTGGAGAGAGCAAAATATAATGTAAAACATCATGAAGATTATACTAAAAAACTTTGAGTTTTTCTTCAGAAATGTCAAACTAAATATAAAGATTTGAAATTAGCATTTTATTAGAATAGTAAATCATAGTCACATAGTTTCGTCATAATTGATCTTCATCTTTTAGAAGTTTTGTAAAATGTATAAGCATGCATCTAACTTTAGGTAATAATCAGCTATTGATGTTTTGGTTTTTAACCAATTCAAAAGACTTGCTGGATGTATTGGAAAGTGCTCTGAACTGGGCATCTGATTTAGTTCTAGACACTGGCCTTCACTTTTCTAGCACTAGTACTGTGACTTTGATAGCTTCATTTTTTACACAAATGGATTCACAGTCTTTGGTGATGTCCACAAAATGCATAAAAACCTAACCAAACAAATTTAAGAATTTTGAAAAATATATGTGCACACACATACACACATGCTCCTAGTTAGAATTATGGGAAAAAAATACTAAGAAAATATCTGAAGAGGAGAAAGTAGTCAGATGCAGGAAAATACAGGACAGAATTCTCTTGTTCTTAGACTCTGTTTTGCAGACCTTGTTTTACCTTGGCTAGAAAGTCCCCCCAAGTTTGAAACTAACTTACAAAGAAATAATGACTCAACTTTTTTATTTTTTCTGGGAGATTCTTAAGAACCTTTATGTTTCAGCTGATGCATGTTCTATTTTGCTAAAAATCTGAATGCTAGAATGGCTGAACTTTTGTGATTTCCATTCCTGGAATCCTTGCTTGCAGTCCCCAGAGTCGCTCTGCCCTAAAACTCTAGAAAACCATTTCCCTGCTTAATGGTTTTTCAGGCTGTCTTCTCTGTTGCACATAAGCTAGTAAAGGGCAATTCTTTATTTCTGTTCATCTTCTGATTTAGTTCAATAGACATGCTACGAGGAGGTAGGAAAGGAGGAGGCAGAGAGGCAGGAGAAAAGAGAAAGAAGTAGCATCTGGGATAGTTAAACCTGAGGATATTGGTCGATCTAAATCAGACTCAGTATATAATTTTATAGGCAGATTTGGAATGGCACCAAAGTTTACATACTTCGTTGATAATTATTTTGCCACTTAAGATTGAGTTTAAATAGCTTTCGCTATGTAAAGTTAGAAATACTGCTTATAATTATTTGAATTCATTCTTCTCATCTGTACAATGGGTATACAGATTAGCTACTCCACAGTGAGAGGGTTGAAGATGAAAACAGAAAGCACTGAACACTGTGGCTGGTCCAGGATAGGGTAGTTTCTTTTCCCTGATCTTTTGTCTTGTTTTAATGAGTACGAGAGTATTGGAACTTTCTAAATTCATGGTCAAAGCTGTGAGAAACTATATGATAGCTTACAATTGTTTATTCCTCTGTGCAAAAGGGGTGAAGAAAGCTTGGGACGGAGCCGCGTGTGTTGGATGGTAACATGAAGGTGACATGGTACTGCTTGTGTATAAACTCCTGAGATTCCAGGGTTATCCATCAGTGCAGTGTAACCTAGTCTGTTCTGATCAATACAATCACTGCTCTTTATTATGTTCCCTGGGGACATTTAGAACTTTGAAAAAGAAAAATTTCCCCTCATATGTTATTTAATATGACCTAATATTAGATAGATATTCAGTGACTATCTATCTTGTGCCAGGCACTATTATAAGCCCTTTACATTTCTTACATTATTTACATCTGCTGAAAAAGGTTCTGTTTTTGCCTGACATCTAATTGGGACCCGTTCAGTTATGAATGAATTCAGTAAGAACTTAAAGGAACAATTACTTCTTCAGATTTTCAAACATGAAGTCCACTGGCGGATAGTATAATAATGGAAAGGATTTTGCATTTAAATTTGGGTCACTTTTTCTGTTTTAACTGGAACTTATTGTAGACGTTAGGATGAATGCTATTAGGTAATTGGGCAGAGAGTAGAAGATATTTTCATTTTCTTTTTGGGCCAGGTTGCAGTATGACCTTAGCATTCATTAATATCCTGTTCTCTTTCAGAGATTTATAAAAGCTAAAGCAAAATAGACCTTTTTGCTGTCCCAGAAGAAAAAAAAAGGGAAAAATGGTAGTTATTAAAAAGTTCATCTTATGAAGGGAGCAGGTCATGACTCCTTGTGTAGCCAGCCAGCCTCTTTCTCTGCTGGGGATACAGGAACTGGCTGACCTTAATTGTGATTATTAGGACCAATGCATCAAAAGAAATGAAAATCTAGGGAATGCTGTGTGGAAATAGGCATGCCCTTCCCTCACACCTTGATGCTGAGCTATTTTGCGAGAGGATCATGGGGAACATCTTTCACACATGTCACCTGAGGATGCATGACTTCATCGAGGGGTAATGTGCCTTAAGGGTGTGTTCTACTTTTATCCTTTAGCTGACAGATGAACCTGCCGTTGTCTCAGTTCCACCTCTGATGGCTAGGCTTGGGGAAATGGGCACACATTTGAAAGGAAAGATGTAAAAATCAGAAGGCTTATCTTTCATTTTTTTTTATATGCCATATTTCATCTCACTTTCTATCAATTTTCCATCATAGGGCTGCATTTGTGTCTCTATCTACCTACCTACCTACCTACCTACCTGGCCTGCTATTTATCCATATTTGCATTTCTGCTTGGTTAGAGATAGTTAGGTGGGTATTTCAGCAGCAAGTCATATTTAATGGGCTGATCAGAAAGAACTACCATCGGCAGGTGTTCTTAGTATCACCTGTTGGCTAAGAAGTGTTTTTACATAATTATATACTTAGAAAACAAGACTGTTTTGTGAAATAAAATTATACAAACATCAATTTTGTTCATTTCAAAGACTGTTTGGCTTTTCAGTGTGTATAAAATGTTAGGATTATTCCGGGATAAACTCTTAAGGTCAAAGTACCTGTTCTCCAGGGGCAGAGAGCCAGGCGTATGTGAATTTCTTTTCTTCTTGCTGCTTTTAGTTCTTTTATACCATCAATACCCCAACTGCCAAAGAATTTAGGGATTATATCTGGTCCCCCAAAGAGTAGGAAGCTTATTTATTCAGTGAACATTCCTTAAGATGCTGAATCATACTTTTGTCATACTAATAAATCAAGGAATTCCGTGCATACAACTGGTCTGGATTTTGGCAAAGTACTTGATGATCTCTCCTCATCTCCATGTTATTGTAGTAAGCACAGAATAATAATGAAGTTAGATCCTTGTCTAACTAAATTAGTCTTCCCCAAATGTGCAATTTATATATGTGTGTCATTTTGGTGAGAGATCACTACCTGTGAGGTGCTAACTTGCTTAGTACTTAGCTACTGTTTTAAAACAAAGGGAGATGACGTCAGAGTAATGGCGGAGTAGGAAGCGATACCGATAAATCTCCCCCAAAACTCAACAAGATCTTCAACCAGAAACAGAAAAACCTATACTTGGAGCCTCCAGATGCTTCACAATACACCCGAAGGTATGGTCGAGTGAAATATTGGCTAAATATATAACCAAATCCTGAAGGAAATAGGGAGTAAGAAATGCCCCGCCTTCCTCACTAACCTAAACAGGGCGGCTTTCTCTGGTAACTGTGAATATAGAAACTGAGGCGGGCAAAGGGGGTGAATACATCCAGGCCGCGCACAAAAGGCCGAACCAGGCTGTGGCACGGAGATCCTAGCGGAGGAAAAACTGTTCCTGTGGCAAGCCGGGCAATACAAGCTAACACTCGCGCCAAACCCAAACAAAGAAAGACAAGCGGGGCAGCCATTTTACCCGTTCTTCTGGTTGGTGCGCAGTTAGTGGGCGAGAGATCTCTTCCTAAGCCCCAGAAGTGGGTGTCCGTGTTGCCCCACAGAGAGGCAGGGTCAGAGGCCTTTCTGTGGGCCGAAAGCAGAATCTCTGGGCAGCCCCAGTGCCCTGGGAAAGCCGCGCACGGGAGGGAGCAAGAACTAATTCCAACGGTGGAAATTTTCCATGCTGGTGAGGGTTTCACTCAGGGAAACGCGGCCGGCCTCATATCCTGGTGTGCGCGCGCAGATAGGTAGTGAGCGATTCCTCCGAGTGCCTCGGCAGGGCGCGCCCGTGTTATCGCACAGAGGGGCAGAGTCAGGGGCCTTTGTGTGGGCAAAAGCGGAATCTCAGGCTGCCCCAGTGCCTTGCAAAAGCCGCGCACGGGGACGGAGCGAGAGCGAATTCCAGCGCTGCAAATTTCCATGTGGTTGGGGATTTCACTCAGAGCGTGAGACTACTGGCCGGATATCCTGGTCTGCGTGCGCAGATAGTGAATGAGAGTTTCCTCCAAGCACCCTGGAAGTGGGTGCCCGCCTGTGTTACCGGACAGAGTGGCAGAGCCAGAGGTCTTTGAGTGGGCGGAAAGCCCGCCTGATTATGCTAGCAGCTCTGACTGACTGAGCCTTACCCAGAGCCCTGTGCTGAGTGGAAATAGAGTGGGGAGTTGCCAGCTCTTTGAACCTCTTACTATCCAGGCAGAGGCAGCAACAACCCCGTAGCTGGATTATCAGGCTACTAATTGAGGAAGGAAAGACTAGGAGAAAGGCTCCAGGAACACGGACTCTCTCACTGTCGGAGCCTATGAAAGCTAATGAGCCTTGACTCCCAACGAGACTAAAGCACAATACATGACATTGCCATAGAGACTTATCAACTGCAAACCTCTACCTGAGCGTGCCAAAGGGGCAGAACCTGAGGTACAGAGTCACCGACCAGGAAGAGGGAGAGAAAAGAAAAAACAAGAAGATAACCTCTCAAAATCAAGAATAATACGCAGACTTTATAACCTATCCCATTTTATTATATTTGTTCGTTTGTTTCTCTTATCTTCATTCTTGATACTTTTTTTCCTCCTCCAATTTGACCGATTAACTCTCTGCCGGTCTTACTCTCTCCTCTCCTTGAACTACACTACCCATAAGTGTTACATCTCCCATTATCTTTTTTTCTCCTCTTCCTTTCTCTCTATGAGGGTTGCACTCCAAAACCCTTAACTCTCTCTCTCTCCTTTCTTTTTTCTTCTTTTACTGGTTCCCTCTTTTTTTCTCTCTCTCTCTTTCTTTTCTCCCTCTATATTAGTTTCTTCCTTTCTCCTTTACATCTCCTCTCATTCAAACCTCAATAACAAACAAATTATCTTATCTGGGACTCAAACTTGTGTTTATGGCATTATGGGGGTTTTTTACTTCACCTTTTTAACTCACTAGCAGTGCTCCCATCCCTGGCTCTCCATTTTATCTAGTTCTTGTTCCACTAAATACAATAGTATTTTTTTAATTTGTCCCCCCATTTTTCTGTTCTCTTATTCCTCTCATCATAACTCTTAGACAACACCAACACCTAAAAGCAAATCATTTTATTCTTGACCCAAATTTTTTCCTTATTTGCTTTTTGTGGGTCCATACACTCTTTTTTTTTTCTTTTTTCTTTTTTTTTTCCTTTTTTTTTTCTTTTTTTTTTTTTGCCCCTTTATTACTTTTCCCCAATTCAGGACCTCCATCACAGGCATTGTTTGTTATAATTCACAGTTCACCACAAGATTTTCTCAAGAAAAAGGGGAGAGGAGAGGAAAAAAGGAGGGGGGGAATAATTTCCTTTTTTAAAAATTATTATTTTATTTTTCTTTATTTCATTATTAATTTTTTTTAAAAAAAACAACTCTTTTTGATTTTTTATTTTTTTAACTTTTTATTCTTTATTAAATCTCATTAATGCTATCAACAAAACCACCCTCAGATGCCATTAAGGAAGAGAAAATCGAATATCATGGATACAAAAGAAAGAGAGGTAACACAGCTAGATGAGGAAAAATCTATGGAGAAAAAATTTAATATATTGGAAACCTTGGAGCTAAATGACAGAGAATTCAAGATAGAAATCCTAAAAATTCTCCGAGATATACAAGAAAACACAGAAAGGCAATTTAGGGAGCTCAGAAAACAACTCAATGAACACAAAGAATATATGTCCAAGGAAATTGAAACTATAAAAACAAATCAAACAGAGATGAAAAACTCAATTCACGAGCTGAAAAACAAAGTAACAAGCTTAGCTAATAGAACAGGTCAGATAGAAGAGAGGATTAGTGAAATAGAAGACAGGCAACTTGAGGCACAACAGAGAGAAGAAGAAAGAGACTCAAAAATTAAAAAAAATGAGATAGCCCTACAAGAATTATCTGACTCCATCAAAAAGAATAACATAAGAATAATAGGTATATCAGAGGGAGAAGAGAGAGAAAATGGAATGGAGAACATACTCAAACAAATAATAGACGAGAACTTCCCAAGCCTGTGGAAAGAACTAAAGCCTCAAATTCAAGAAGCAAACAGAACACCGAGTTTTCTTAACCCCAACAAACTTACTCCAAGGCATATCATAATGAAATTGACTCAAACCAACAGCAAAGAAAAAATTCTCAAGGCAGCCAGGGAAAAGAAGAATAAAACATATAAGGGAAGGCCCATTAGATTATCATCAGATTTCTCAGCAGAAACTCTACAAGCTAGAAGAGAGTGGACCCCAATATTTAAAGTCCTGAAAGAGAGAAACTTTCAGCCACGAATACTATACCCATCAAAGCTATCCTTCAAATATGAAGGAGAAATAAAAACATTCACAGATACAGAAAAGATGAGGGAATTTATCATCAGAAAACCCCCACTACAGGAATTACTAAAGGGGGTTCTCCAATCAGATACAAAGAACAAAAAAAAAACAGAGCCACAAGTAAAAGCTCCAAGAAGAACACAATAAAACCAAATTTAAACTGTGACAACAACAAAAAGAAAGAGGGGGAGAAGATGGAGATTAACAGTAGCAAAGGACGATAGAGTGCAAAAGTACTCACAAAATAGTTTGCTACAATGAACAGGGTAGGGACCCTTTTCATTACTCAAAGGTACCACCATTGAAAAAACCACCACAGAAGCACATGAGATAAAAAAGATAGCAACAGAGGAAAGATGTATGGAATACAACCAAATAAAAACAAAAGATAGAAAAACGAAAGAGAAGGATCAAACAAGACACAAAACTAACAGAAAGCAAGATATAAAATGGCAATAGGGAACTCACAAGT